>NW_006262213.1:43247-48718 GCF_000493195.1 Citrus x clementina
TGCCGCGGCCTATTTTTGGCACACGGAGCTGCCTCTCAAATTCTCGCGCCATTCCGAGTCCGGCGGACGAAGTTGGCCAGCCCCACCCGCTAAGGCTATAGCCCACCCGTTTTTGTGGCCTTTTTCAGCTGGACGAAATTGGCGCCCCGGCCTTCGGGCGGTTATTTTTGGATGCGGCTGCGCCCGCGGCCTATTTTTGGCATACGGAGGCACCTCGCAAAGTCTCGCTTCATTCCGAGTCCGACGGACGAAGTTGGCCTGCCCCACCCCCCAAGGCTATAGCCCACCCGTTTTTGTGGGCTTTTTGCGCTGGACGAACTTGGCGCCCCGGACTTCGGGCGGTTATTTTTGGATGTGGCTGTGCCCGCACCCTATTTTTGGCACACGGAGGTGCCTCGTAAAGTCTTGCGCCATTCCGAGTCCGGCGGACGAGGTCGGCCAGCCCCACCCCCCAAGCCTATAGCCCACCCGTTTTTGTGGCCTTTTTCCGCTGGACGAACTTGGCGCCCCGGCCTTCGGGTGGTTATTTTTTGGCGTGGCTGTGCCCGCGGCCTATTTTTGGCACACGGAGGCGCCTCGCAAAATTTCACGCCATTCCGAGTCCAGCGGATGAAGGTGGCCAGCCCCACCCCCCAAGGCTATAGCCCACCCGTTTTTGGGGCCTTTTTCCGCTGGACGAACTTGTCGCCCCGGCCTTCGGGCGGTTATTTTTGGGCGCGGCTGTGGTCGCGGCCTATTTTTGGCAGACGGAATTGCCTCGCAAAGTATCGTGCCAATCCGAGTCCGGCGGACGAAGTTGGCCAGCCTCACCCCCCAAGGCTATAGCCCACCCGTTTTTGTGGGCTTTTTCCGCTGGACGAACTTGGCGCCCCGGCCTTCGGGCTGTTATTTTTGGGCGCGGCTGTGCCCCCTGCCTATTTTTGGCACACGGAGGCGCCTCGCAAAGTCTCGCGGCATTCTGAGTCCGGTGGACGTAGTTGGCCAGCCCCACCCCCCAAGGCTATAGCCCACCCGTTTTTGTGGCCTTTTTCCGCTGGACGAACTTGGCGCCCCGGACTTCGGTGGGTTATTTTTTGGCGCGGCTGTGCCCGTGGCCTATTTTTGGCACACGGAGGCGCCTCGCAAAGTTTCGCGCCATTCCTAGTCCAGCGGATGAAGTTGGCCAGCCCCACCCCCCAAGGCTATAGCCCACCCGTTTTTGGGGCCTTTTTCCGGTGAACGAACTTGGCGCCCCGGCCTTCGGTTGGTTATTTTTGGGCGTGGCTGTGCCCGCGGCCCATTTTTGGCTCACGGAGGCACCTCGGAAATTCTCGCGCCATTCCGAGTCCGGCGGACGAAGTTGGCCAGCCCCACCCCCCAAGGCTATAGCCCACCCGCTTTTGTGGCCTTTTTCCGCTGGACGAACATGGCGCCCCGGCCTTCGGGAGGTTATTTTTGGGCGCGGCTGTGTCCGCGGCCAATTTTTGGCACACGGAGGTGCCTCGCACAGTCTCGCGCCATTCCGAGTCTGGCGGACGAAGTGGGCCAGCCCCACCCCCCAAGGCTATAGCCCACCCGTTTTTGTGGGCTTTTTGCGCTGGACGAACTTGGCGCCCCGGCCTTCGGGCGGTTCTTTTTGGGCGCGGCTGTGCCCGCGGCCTATTTTTGGCGTACAGAGGCGCCTCGCAAAGTCTCGCGCCATTCCGAGTCCGGCGGACGAAGTTGGCCAGCCCCACCCCCCAAGGCTATAGCCCACCCGTTTTTGTGGCCTTGTACCGCTGGACGAACTTGGCGCCCCGGACTTCGGGCGGTTATTTTTGGGCGCGGCCTATTTTTGGCACACGGAGGCGCCTCGCAAAGTCTCGCGCCATTCCGAGTCCGGCGGACGAAGTTAACCAGCCCCACCCCCGAAGGTTATAGCCTACCCGTTTTTGTGTCCTTTTTCCGCTGGACGAACTTGGCGCCCCGCCCTTCGGGCGGTTATTTTTGGGCGCGGCTGTGCCCGAAGCCTATTTTTGGCACACGGAGGCGCCTCGCAAAGTCTCGCGCCATTCCGAGTCCGGCGGACGAAGTTGGCCCGCCCCACCCCCCAAGGCTATAGCCCACCCGTTTTTGTGGTCTTTTTCCGCTGGACGAACTTGGTGTCCCGGCCTTCGTGCGGTTATTTTAGGGCGCGGCTGTGCCCGCGGCCTATTTTTTGCACACGGAGGCACCTCGCAAAGTCTCGCACCATTCCGAGTCCGGCGGACGAAGTTCGCCAGCCCCGCCCCCCAAGGCTATAGCCCACCCGTTTTTGTGGCCTTTTTCCGCTGGACAAACTTGGCGCCCCGGCCTTCGGGCGGTTATTTTTGGACGTGGCTGTGCCCGCACCCTATTTTTGGCACACAGAGGCACCTCGTAAAGTCTCGCGCCATTCCGAGTCCGGCGGACGAAGTTGGCCAGCCCCACCCCCCAAGGCTATAGCCCACCCGTTTTTGTGGGCTTTTTCCGCTGGACGAACTTGGCGCCCCGGCCTTCGGGAGGTTATTTTTGGACGGGGCTGTGCCCGCGGCCTATTTATGGCACACGGCGGTGCCTCGCAAAGTTTCGCGCCATTCCGAGTCCAGCGGATGAAGTTGGTCAGCCCCACGCCCCAAGGCTATAGCCCACCCGTTTTTGGGGCCTTTTTCCGCTGGACGAACTTGGCACCCCAGCCTTCGGGCGGTTATTTTTGGGCGCGGCTGTGCCCGCGGCCTATTTTTGGCACACAGAGGCGTCTCGCAAAGTCTCACGCCATTCCGAGTCCGGAGGATGAAGTTGGCCAGCCCCACCCCCCAAGGCTATAGCCCACCCGTTTTTGGGGCCTTTTTCCGCTGGACGAACTTCGCGCCCCGGCCTTTGGCGGGTTATTTTTGGGCGTGGCTGTGCCCGCGGCCCATTTTTGGCTCACGGAGGCACCTCGGGAAGTCTCGCGCCATTCCGAGTCCGGCGGACGAAGTTGGCCAGCCCCACCCCCCAAGGCTATAGCCCACCCGCTTTTGTGGCCTTTTTCCGCTGGACGAACATGGCGCCCCGGCCTTCGGGAGGTTATTTTTGGGTGCGGCTGTGTCCGCGGCCAATTTTTGGCACACGGAGATGCCTCGCAAAGTCTCGCGCCATTCCGAGTCTGGCGGACGAAGTTGGCCAGCCCCACCCCCCAAGGCTATAGCCCACCCGTTTTTGTGGGCTTTTTGCGCTGGACGAACTTGGCGCCCCGGCCTTCGGGCGGTTCTTTTTGGGCGCGGCTGTGCCCGCGGCCTATTTTTGGCATACAGAGGCGCCTCGCAAAGTCTCGCGCCATTCCGAGTCCGGCGGACGAAGTTGGCCCGCCCCACCCCCCAAGGCTGTAGCCCACCCGTTTTTGTGGTCTTTTTCCGCTGGACGAACTTGGTGTCCCGGCCTTCGTGCGGTTATTTTAGGGCGCGGCTGTGCCTGCGGCCTATTTTTTGCACACGGAGGCGCCTCGCAAAGTCTCGCACCATTCCGAGTCCGGCGGACGAAGTTCGCCAGCCCCGCCCCCCAAGGCTATAGCCCACCCGTTTTTGTGGCCTTTTTCCGCTGGACAAACTTGGCGCCCCGGCCTTCGGGCGGTTATTTTTGGACGTGGCTGTGCCCGCACCCTATTTTTGGCACACGGAGGCACCTCGTAAAGTCTCGTGCCATTCCGAGTCCGGCGGACGAAGTCGGCCAGCCCCACCCCCCAAGCCTATAGCCCACCCGTTTTTGTGGACTTTTTCCGCTGGACGAACTTGGCGCCCCGGCCTTCGGGCAGTTATTTTTGGACGCGGCTGCGTCCGCGGCCTATTTTTGGCACACGGAGGTGCCTCGCAAAGTCTCGTACTATTACGAGTCCGGCGGACGAAGTTGGCCAGCCCCATCCCCCAAGGCTATAGCCCACCCGTTTTTGTTGTCTTTTTCCGCTGGACGAACTTGGTGTCCCGGCCTTCGTGCGGTTATTTTAGGGCGCGGCTGTGCCCGCGGCCTATTTTTTGCACATGGAGGCACCTCGTAAAGTCTCGCACCATTCCAAGTCCGGCGGACGAAGTTCGCCAGCCCCGCCCCCCAAGGCTATAGCCCACCCGTTTTTGTGGCCTTTTTCCGCTGGACGAACTTGGCGCCCCGGCCTTCGGGAGGTTATTTTTGGGTGCGGCTGTGCCCGCGGCCTATTTTTGGCACACGGAGCTGCCTCTCAAAGTCTCGCGCCATTCCGAGTCCGGCGGACGAAGTTGGCCAGCCCCACCCGCTAAGGCTTTAGCCCACCCGTTTTTGTGGCCTTTTTCAGCTGGACGAAATTGGCGCCCCGGCCTTCGGGCGGTTATTTTTGGATGCGGCTGCGCCCGCGGCCTATTTTTGGCATACGGAGGCGCCTCGCAAAGTCTCATTTCATTCCGAGTCCGACGGACGAAGTTGGCCTGCCCCACCCCCCAAGGCTATAGCCCACCCGTTTTTGTGGGCTTTTTGCGCTGGACGAACTTGGCGCCCCGGACTTCGGGCGGTTATTTTTGGATGTGGCTGTGCCCGCACCCTATTTTTGGCACACGGAGGTGCCTCGTAAAGTCTCGCGCCATTCCGAGTCCGGCGGACGAAGTCGGCCAGCCCCACCCCCCAAGCCTATAGCCCACCCGTTTTTGTGGCCTTTTTCCGCTGGACGAACTTGGCGCCCCGGCCTTCGGGTGGTTATTTTTTGGTGCGGCTGTGCCCGCGGCCTATTTTTGGCACACGGAGGCGCCTCGTAAAATTTCACGCCATTCCGAGTCCAGCGGATGAAGGTGGCCAGCCCCACCCCCCAAGGCTATAGCCCACCCGTTTTTGGGGCCTTTTTCCGCTGGACGAACTTGGCGCCCCGGCCTTCGGGCGGTTATTTTTGGGCGCGGCTGGGCCCGCGGCCTATTTTTGGCAGACGGAGTTGCCTCGCAAAGTATCGTGCCAATCCGAGTCCGGCGGACGAAGTTGGCCAGCCTCACCCCCCAAGGCTATAGCCCACCCGTTTTTGTGGGCTTTTTCCGCTGGACGAACTTGGTGCCCCGGCCTTCGGGCGGTTATTTTTGGGCGCGGCTGTGCCCGCGGCCTATTTTTGCCACACGGAGATGCCTCTCAAAGTCTCGCGCCATTCCGAGTCCGGCGGACGAAGTTGGCCAGCCCCACCCGCCAAGGCTATAGCCCACCCGTTTTTGTGGCCTTTTTCAGCTGGACGAACTTGGCGCCCCGGCCTTCGGGCGGTTATCTTTGGACGCGGCTGCGCCCGCGGCTTATTTTTGGCATACGGAGGCGCCTCGCAAAGTCTCGCTTCATTCCCAGTCCGGCGGACGAAGTTGTCCAGCCCCACCCCCCAAGGCTATAGCCCACCCGTTTTTGTGGGCTTTTTGCGCTGGACGAACTTGGCGTCCCGGCCTTCGTGCGGTTATTTTAGGGCGCGGCTGTGCCCGCGGCCTATTTTTTACACATGGAGGGGCCTCACAAAGTCTCGTGCCATT
>NW_006262213.1:48937-50014 GCF_000493195.1 Citrus x clementina
AAGGCTGTAGCCCACCCGTTTTTGTTGCCTTTTTCCGCTGGACGAACTTGGCGCCCCGGCCTTCGGGCCGTTATTTCTGGGCGCGGCTGTGCCCGCGGCCTATTTTTAGCACACGGAGGCGCCTCGCAAAGTCTCGCGCCATTCCGAGTCCGGCGGACGAAGTTGGCCAGCCCCACCCCCCAAGGCTATAGCCCACCCGTTTTTGTGGGCTTTTTCCGATGGACGAACTTGGCGCCCCGGCCTTCGGGCGGTTATTTTTGGGCGCGGCTGTGTCCACGGCCTATTTTTGGCACATGGAGGTGCCTCGCAAGGTCTCGCACCATTCCGATTCCGGCGGACGAAGCTGGCCAGCCCCACCCCCCAAGGCTATAGCCCACCCGTTTTTGTGGGCTTTTTCCGCTGGACGAACATGACGCCCCGGCCTTCGGTTTGTTATTTTTGGGCGCGGCTGTGCCCGGGTCCTATTTTTGGCACACGGAGGTGCCTCGCAATGTCTCGCGCCATTTCGAGTCCGGCGGACGAAGTTGGCCCGCCCCACCCCCCAAGGTTATAGCCCACCCGTTTTTGTGGACTTTTTCCGCTGGACGAACTTGGCGCCCCGGCCTTCGGGCGGTTATTTTTGGGCGCGGCTGTGCCCGCGGCCTATTTTTTGCACATGGAGGCGCCTCACAAAGTCTCGTACCATTCCGAGTCCCGCGGACGAAGTTGGCCAGCCCCACCCGCTAAGGCTTTAGCCCACCCGTTTTTGTGGCCTTTTTCAGCTGGACGAAATTGGCGCCCCGGCCTTCGGGCGGTTATTTTTGGATGCGGCTGCGCCCGCGGCCTATTTTTGGCATACGGAGGCGCCTCGCAAAGTCTCGTTTCATTCCGAGTCCGACGGACGAAGTTGGCCTGCCCCACCCCCAAAGGCTATAGCCCACCCGTTTTTGTGGGCTTTTTGCGCTGGACGAACTTGGCGCCCCGGACTTCGGGCGGTTATTTTTGGATGTGGCTGTGCCCGCACCCTATTTTTGGCACACGGAGGTGCCTCGTAAAGTCTCGCGCCATTCCGAGTCCGGCGGACGATGTCGGCCAGCC
>NW_006262213.1:50114-51251 GCF_000493195.1 Citrus x clementina
TATAGCCCACCCGTTTTTGTGGCCTTTTTCCGCTGGACGAACTTGGCGCCCCGGACTTCGGGGGGTTATTTTTTGGCGCGGCTGTGCCCGCGGCCTATTTTTGGCACATGGAGGCGCCTCGAAAAGTTTCGCGCCATTCCGAGTCCAGCGGATGAAGTTGGCCAGCCCCACCCCCCAAGGCTATAGCCCACCCGTTTTTGGGGCCTTTTTCCGCTGGACGAACTTGGCGCCCCGGCCTTCGGGTGGTTATTTTTGGACGCGGCTGTGCCCGCGGCCTATTTTTGGCAGACGGAGGCGCCTCGCAAAGTCTCGCGCCATTCCGAGTCCGGCGGACGAAGTTGGCCAGCCCCACCCCCCAAGGCTATAGCCCACCCGTTTTTGTGGGCTTTTTCCGCTGGACGAACTTGGCGCCCCGGCCTTCGGGAGGTTATTTTTGGACGCGGCTGTGCCCGCGGCCTATTTTTGGCACACGGAGGTGACTCGCAAAGTTTCGCGCCATTCCGAGTCCAGCGGATGAAGTTGGTCAGCCCCACGCCCCAAGGCTATAGCCCACCCGTTGTTGGGGCCTTTTTCCGCTGGACGAACTTGGCACCCCGGCCTTCGGGCGGTTATTTTTGGGCGCGGCTGTGCCCGCGGCCTATTTTTGGCACACAGAGGCGTCTCGCAAAGTCTCACGCCATTCCGAGTCCGGAGGACGAAGTAGGCCAGCCCCACCCCCCAAGGCTATAGCCCACCCGTTTTTGGGGCCTTTTTCCGCTGGACGAACTTCGCGCCCCGGCCTTTGGCGGGTTATTTTTGGGCGTGGCTGTGCCCGCGGCCCATTTTTGGCTCACGGAGGCGACTCGGGAAGTCTCGCGCCATTCCGAGTCCGGCGGACGAAGTTGGCCAGCCCCACCCCCCAAGGCTATAGCCCACCCGCTTTTGTGGCCTTTTTCCGCTGGACGAACATGGCGCCCCGGCCTTCGGGAGGTTATTTTTGGGCGCGGCTGTGTCCGCGGCCAATTTTTGGCACACGGAGGTGCCTCGCACAGTCTCGCGCCATTCCGAGTCTGGCGGACGAAGTGGGCCAGCCCCACCCCCCAAGGCTATAGCCCACCCGTTTTTGTGGGCTTTTTGGCTGGACGAACTTGGCGCCCC
>NW_006262212.1:0-8670 GCF_000493195.1 Citrus x clementina
CCTGCGACTTCCCACGGGCACCCCAAGGCCCCTCGCAAAGTCTCGCCCCATTCCGAGTCCGGCGGACGAATTTCGCCCGCGCCCCCCACCAAGGCTATAGCCCACCCGTTTTTTGGCATTTTTCCGCTGGGGGGTTTTGGCACCACGACCTTCGGGCGCTTATTTTTGGGCGCGGCTGTGCCCGCGACTTCCCGCGGGCACCCCGAGGCCCCTCGCAAAGTCTCGACCCATTCCGAGTCCGGCGGACGAACTTCGCCCGCGCCCCCCACCAAGGCTATAGCCCACCCGTTTTTTGGCCTTTTTTCCGCTGGGGGGATTTGGCACCACGACCTTCGGGCGCTTATTTTTGGGTGCGGCTTTGCCCGCAGCTTATTTTTGGTACCCCGAGGCCCCTCGCAAAGTCTCGCCCCATTCCGAGTCCGGCGGACGAACTTCGCCCGCGCCCCCCACCAAGGCTATAGCCCACCCGTTTTTTGGCCATTTTTCCGCTGGGGGGTTTTGGCACCACGACCTTCGGGAGCTTATTTTTGGACGCGGCTGTGCCCGCGACTTTCCGCGGGCACCTTGAGGCCCCTCGCAAAGTCTCGCCCCATTCCGAGTCCGGCGGACGAACTTCGCCCGTGCCCCCCACCAAGGCTATAGCCCACCCGTTTTTTGGCCATTTTTCCGCTGGGGGGTTTTGGCACCACGACCTTCGGGCGCTTATTTTTGGACGCGGCTGTGCCCGCGACTTCCCGCGGGCACCCCGACGCCCCTCGCAAAGTCTCGCCCCATTCCGAGTCCGGCGGACGAACTTCGCCCGCGCCCCCCACCAAGGCTATAGCCCACCCGTTTTTTGGCCATTTTTCCGCTGGGGGGTTTTGGCACCACATCCTTCGGGCGCTTATTTTTGGGCGCGGCCTTGCCCGCGGCTTATTTTTGGCACCCCGAGGCCCCTCACAAAGTCTCGCCCCATTCCGAGTCCGGCGGACGAACTTCGCCCGCGCCCCCCACCAAGGCTACAGCCCACCCGTTTTTTGGCCATTTTTCCGCTGGGGGGTTTTGGCACCACGACCTTCGGGCGCTTATTTCTGGACGCGGCTGTGCCCGCGACTTCCCGCGGGCACCCTGAGGCCCCTCGCAGAGTCTCGCCCCATTCCGAGTCCGGCGGACGAACTTCGCCCGCGCCCCCCACCAAGGCTATAGCCCACCCAATTTTTGGCCATTTTTCCGCTGGGGGGTTTTGGCACCACGACCTTCGGGCGCTTATTTCTGGACGCGGCTGTGCCCGCGACTTCCCGCGGGCACCCCGACGCCCCTCGCAAAGTCTCGCCCCATTCCAAGTCCGGCGTACGAACTTCGCCCGTGCCCCCCACCAAGGCTATAGCCCACCCGTTTTTTGGCCATTTTTCCGCTGGGGGGTTTTGGCACCACGACCTTCGGGCACTTATTTTTGGGCGCGGCTGTGCCCGCGACTTCCCGCGGGCACTCCGAGGCCCCTCGCAAAGTCTCGCCCCATTCCGAGTCCGGCGGACGAACTTCGCCCGCGCCCCCCACCAAGGCTATAGCCCACCCGTTTTTTGGCCATTTTTCCGCTGGGGGGTTTTGGCACCACGACCTTCGGGCGCTTATTTTTGGACGCGGCTGTGCCCGCGACTTTCCGCGGGCACCTTGAGGCCCCTTGCAATGTCCCGCCCCATTCCGAGTCCGGCGGACGAACTTCGCCCGCGCCCCCCACCAAGGCTATAGCCCACCCGTTTTTTGGCCATTTTTCCGCTGGGGGGTTTTGGCACCACGACCTTCGGGCGCTTATTTTTGGGCGCGGCTGTGCCCGCGACTTCCCGCGGGCACCCCGAGGCCCCTCGCAAAGTATCGTCCCATTCCGAGTCCGGCGGACGAACTTCGCCCGCGCCCCCCACCAAGGCTATAGCCCACCCGTTTTTTGGCCATTTTTCAGCTGGGGGGTTTTGGCACCACGTCCTTCGGGCGCTTATTTTTGGGCGCGGCCTTGCCCGCGGCTTAATTTTGGTACCCCGAGGCCCCTCGTAAAGTCTCGCCCCATTCCGAGTCCGGCGGACGAACTTCGCCCGCGCCCCCCACCAAGGCTATAGCCCACCCGTTTTTTGGCCATTTTTCCGCTGGGGGGTTTTGGCACCACGACCTTCGGGCTCTTATTTTTGGGCGCGGCTTTGCCCGCGGCTTATTTTTGGCGCCCCGAGGCCCCGCGCAAAGTCTCGCCCCATTCCGAGTCCGGCGGACGAACTTCGCCCGCGCCCCCCACCAAGGCTGTAGCCCACCCGTTTTTTGGCCATTTTTCCGCTGGGGGGTTTTGGCACCACGACCTTTGGGCGCTTATTTTTGGGCACGGCTTTGCCCGCGGCTTATTTTTGGCACCCCGAGGCCCCTCGCAAAGTCTCGCCCCATTCCGAGTCCGGCGGACGAACTTCGCCCGCTCCCCCCACCAAGGCTATAGCCCACCCGTTTTTTGGCCATTTTTCCGCTGGGGGGTTTTGGCACCACGACCTTCGGGCGCTTATTTTTGGGCGCGGCTGTGCCCGCGACTTCCTGCGGGCACCCCGAGGCCCCTCGCAAAGTCTCGCCCCATTCCGAGTCCTGCGGACGAACTTCGCCCGCGCCCCCCACCAAGGCTATAGCCCACCCGTTTTTTGGCCATTTTTCCGCTGGGGGGTTTTGGCACCACGACCTTTGGGCGCTTATTTTTGGGCACGGCTTAGCCCGCGGCTTATTTTTGGCACCCCGAGGCCCCTCGCAAAGTCTCACCCCATTCCGAGTCCGGCGGACGAACTTCGCCCGCGCCCCCCACCAAGGCTATAGCCCACCTGTTTTTTGGCCATTTTTCCGCTGGGGGGTTTTGGCACCACGACCTTCGGGCACTTATTTCTGGACGCGGCTGTGCCCACGACTTCCCGCGGGCACCCCGAGGCCCCTCGCAAAGTCTCGCCCCATTCCGAGTCCGGCGGACGAACTTCGCCCGCGCCCCCCACCAAGGCTATAGCCCACCCGTTTTTTGGCCATTTTTCCGCTGGGGGGTTTTGGCACCATGACCTTCGGGCGCTTATTTCTGGACGCGGTTGTGCCCGCAACTTCCCGCGGGCACCCCGAGGCCCCTCGCAAAATCTCGCCCCATTCCAAGTCCGGCGGACGAACTTCGCCCGCGCCCCCCACCAAGGCTATAGCCCACCCTTTTTTGGCCATTTTTCCGCTGGGGGGTTTTGGCACCACGACCTTCGGGCGCTTATTTTTGGGCGCGGCTGTGCCCGCGATTTCCCGCGGGCACCCCAGGGCCCCTCGCAAAGTCTCGCCCCATTCCAAGTCCGGCGGACGAACTTCGCCCGCGCCCCCCACCAAGGATATAGCCCACCCGTTTTTTGGCCATTTTTCCGCTGGGGGGTTTTGGCACCACGACCTTCGGGCGCTTATTTTTGGGCGCGGCTGTGCCCGCAACTTCCCGCGGGCACCCCGAGGCCCCTCGCAAAGTCTCGCCCCATTCCGAGTCCGGCGGACGAACTTCGCCCGCGCCCCCCACCAAGGCTATAGCCCACCCGTTTTTTGGCCATTTTTCCGCTGGGGGGTTTTGGCACCACGACCTTCGGGCAATTATTTCTGGACACGGCTGTGCCCGCGACTTCCCGCGGGCACCCCGAGGCCCCTCGCAAACTCTCGCCCCATTCCAAGTCCGGCGGACGAACTTCGCCCGCGCCCCCCACCAAGGCTATAGCCCACCCGTTTTTTGGCCATTTTTCCGCTGGGGGGTTTTGGCACCACGACCTTCGGGCGCTTATTTTTGGGCGCGGCTGTGCCCGCGACTTCCCGCGGGCACCCCGACGCCCCTCGCAAAGTCTCGCCCCATTCCGAGTCCGGCGGACGAACTTCGCCCGCGCCCCCCACCGAGGCTATAGCCCACCTGTTTTTTGGCCATTTTTCCGCTGGGGGGTTTTGGCACCACGACCTTCGGGCGCTTATTTTTGGGCGCGGCCTTGCCCGCGGCTTATTTTTGGCACCCCGAGGCCCCTCGCAAAGTCTCGCCCCATTCCGAGTCCGGCGGACGAACTTCGCCCGCGCCCCCCACCAAGGCTATAGCCCACCCGTTTTTTGGCCATTTTTCCGCTGGGGGGTTTTGGCACCACGACCTTCGGGTGCTTATTTTTGGGCGCGGCTGTGCCCGCGACTTCCCGCGGGCACCCCGTGGCCCCTCGCAAAGTCTCGCCCCATTCCGAGTCCGGCGGACGAACTTCGCCCGCGCCCCCCACCAAGGCTATAGCCCACCCGTTTTTTGGCCATTTTTCCGCTGGGGGGTTTTGGCACCACGACCTTCGGGCGCTTATTTTTGGGCGCGGCTTTGCGCGCGGCTTATTTTTGGTGCGCCGAGGCCCCTCGCAAAGTCTCGCCCCATTCCGAGTCCGGCGGACGAACTTCGCCCGCGCCCCCCACCAAGGCTATAGCCCACCCGTTTTTTGGCCATTTTTCCGCTGGGGGCGTTTTGGCACCACGAACTTCGGGTGCTTATTTTTTGACGCGGCTGTGCCCGCGACTTCCCACGGGCACCCCGAGGCCCCTCGCAAAGTCTCGACCCATTCCGAGTCCGGCGGACGAACTTCGCCCGCGCCCCCCTCCAAGGCTATAGCCCACCCGTTTTTTGGCCATTTTTCCACAGGGGGGTTATGGCACCCCGACCTTCGGGCGCTTATTTTTGGGCGCGGCTGTGCCCGCGACTTCCCGCGGGCACCCCGAGGCCCCTCGCAAAGTCTCACCCCATTCCGAGTCCGGCGGACGAACTTCGCCCGCGCCCCCCACCAAGGCTATAGCCCACCCGTTTTTTGGCCATTTTTCCGCTGGGGGGTTTTGGCACCACGACCTTCGGGCGCTTATTTTTGGGCGCGGCTTTGCCCGCGGCTTATTTTTGGTACCCCGAGGCCCCTCGCAAAGTCTCGCCCCATTCCGAGTCCGGCGGACGAACTTCGCCCGCGCCCGCCACCAAGGCTATAGCCCACCCGTTTTTTGGCCATTTTTCCGCTGGGGGGTTTTGGCACCACGACCTTCGGGCTCTTATTTTTGGACGCGGCTGTGCCCGCGACTTCCCGCGGCCACCTCGAGGCCCCTCGCAAAGTCTCGCCCCATTCTGAGTCCGGCGGACGAACTTCGCCCGCGCCCCCCGCCAAGGCTATAGCCCACCCGTTTTTTGGCCATTTTTCCGCAGGGGGGTTTTGGCACCACGACCTTCGGGCGCTTATTTTTGGGTGCGGCTGTACCCGCGACTTCCCGCGGGCACCCTGAGGCCCCTCGCAAAGTCTCGCCCCATTCCGAGTCCGGCGGACGAACTTCGCCCGCGCCCCCCACCAAGGCTATAGCCCACCCGTTTTTTGCCCATTTTTCCGCTGGGGGGTTTTGGCACCACGACCTTCGGGCGCTTATTTTTGGGCGCGGCTTTGCCCGCGGCTTATTTTTGGCACCCCGAGGCCCCTCTCAAAGTCTCGTCCCATTCCGAGTCCGGCGGACAAACTTCGCCCTCACCCCCCACCAAGGCTATAGCCCACCCGTTTTTTGGCCATTTTTCCGCTGGGGGGTTTTGGCACCGTGACCTTCGGGCGCTTATTTTTGGACGCGGCTGTGCCCGCGACTTCCCACGGTCACCCCGAGGCCCCTCGCAAAGTCTCGCCCCATTCCGAGTCCGGCGGACGAACTTCGCCCGCGCCCCCCACCAAGGCTATAGCCCACCCGTTTTTTGCCCATTTTTCCGCTGGGGGGTTTTGGCACCACGACCTTCGGGCGCTTATTTTTGGGCGCGGCTTTGCCCGCGGCTTATTTTTGGCACCCCGAGGCCCCTCTCAAAGTCTCGCCCCATTCCGAGTCCGGCGGACGAACTTCGCCCACGCCCCCCACCAAGGCTATAGCCCACCCGTTTTTTGGCCATTTTTCCGCTGGGGGGTTTTGGCACCACGACCTGCGGGCGCTTATTTTTGGGCGCGGCTTTGCCCGCGGCTTATTTTTGGCGCCCCGAGGCCCCGCGTAAAGTCTCGCCCCATTCCGAGTCCGGCGGACGAACTTCGCCCGCGCCCCGCACCAAGGCTATAGCCCACCCGTTTTTTGGCCCTTTTTCCGCTGGGGGGTTTTGGCACCATGACCTTCGGGCGCTTATTTTTGGGCGCGGCTTTGCCCGCGGCTTATTTTTGGTGCCCCGAGGCCCCTCGCAAAGTCTCGTCCCATTCCGAGTCCGGCGGACGAACTTCGCCCGCGCCCCCCACCAAGGCTATAGCCCACCCGTTTTTTGGCCATTTTTCCGCTGGGGGGTTTTGGCACCTCGACCTTTGGGCGCGGCTTTGCCCACGGCTTATTTTTGGCACCCCGAGGCCCCTCGCAAAGTCTCGCACCATTCCGAGTCCGGCGGACGAACTTCGTCCGCGCCCCCCATCAAGGCTATAGCCCACCCGTTTTTTGGCCATTTTTCCGCTGGGGGGTTTTGGCACCACGACCTTCGGGCGATTATTTCTGGACGCGGCTGTGCCCGCGACTTCCCGCGGGCACCCTGAGGCCCCTCGCAAAGTCTCGCCCCATTCCGAGTCTGGCGGACGAACTTCGCCCGCGCCCCCCACCAAGGCTATAGCCCACCCGTTTTTTGGCCATTTTTCCGGTGGGGGGTTTTGGCACCACGACCTTCGGGCGCTTATTTTTGGGGGCGGCTGTGCCCGCGACTTCCCGCGGGCACCCCGTGGCCCCTCGCAAAGTGTCGCCCCATTCCGAGTCCGGCGGACGAACTTCGCCCGCGCCCCCCACCAAGGCTATAGCCCACCCGTTTTTTGGCCATTTTTCCGCTGGGGGGTTTTGGCACCACGACCTTCGGTTGCTTATTTTTGGGCGCGGCCTTGCCCGCGGCTTATTTTTGGCACCCCGAGGCCCCTCGCAAAGTCTCGCCCCATTCCGAGTCCGGCGGACGAACTTCGCCCGCGCCCCCCACCAAGGCTATAGCCCACCCGTTTTTTGGCCATTTTTCCGCTGGGGGGTTTTGGCACCACGACCTTCGGGCGCTTATTTTTGGATGCGGCTGTGTCCGCGACTTCCCGCGGGCACCCCGAGGCCCCTCGCAAAGTCTCGCACCATTCCGAGTCCGGCGGACGAACTTCGCCCGCGCCCCCCACCAAGGCTATAGCCCACCCGTTTTTTGGCCATTTTTCCGCTGGGGGGTTTTGGCACCACGACCTTCGGGCGATTATTTTTGGGCGCGGCTTTGCCCGCGGCTTATTTTTGGCGCCCCGAGTCCACGCGCAAAGTCTCGCCCCATTCCGAGTCCGGCGGACGAACTTCGCCCGCGCCCCCTACCAAGGCTATAGCCCACCCGTTTTTTGGCCATTTTTCCGCTGGGGGGTTTTGGCACCACGACCTGCGGGCGCTTATTTTTGGGCGCGGCTTTGCCCGCGGCTTATTTTTGGCGCCCCGAGGCCCCGCGTAAAGTCTCGCCCCATTCCGAGTCCGGCGGACGAACTTCGCCCGCGCCCCCCACCAAGGCTATAGCCCACCCGTTTTTTGGCCATTTTTCCGCTGGGGGGTTTTGGCACCACGACCTTCGGGCTCTTATTTTTGGGCGCGGCATTGCCCGCGGCTTATTTTTGGTGCCCCGAGGCCCCTCGTAATGTCTCGTCCCATTCCGAGTCCGGCGGACGAACTTCGCCCGCGCCCCCCACCAAGGCTATAGCCCACCCGTTTTTTGGCCATTTTTCTGCTGGGGGGTTTTGGCACCACGACCTTCGGGCGCTTATTTCTGGATGCGGCTGTGCCCGCGACTTCCCGCGGGCACCCCGAGGCCCCTCGCAAAGTCTCGCCCCATTCCAAGTCCGGCGGACGAACTTCGCCCGCGCCCCCCACCAAGGCTATAGCCCACCCGTTTTTTGGCCATTTTTCCGCTGGGGGGTTTTGGCACCACGACCTTCGGGCGCTTATTTTTGGGCGCGGCTGTGCCCGCGACTTCCCGCGGGCACCCCGTCGCCCCTCGCAAAGTGTCGCCCCATTCCGAGTCCGGCAGACGAACTTCGCCCGCGCCCCCCACCAAGGTTATAGCCCACCCGTTTTTTGGCCATTTTTCCGCTGGGGGGTTTTGGCACCACGACCTTTGGATGCTTATTTTTGGGCGTGGCCTTGCCCGCGGCTTATTTTGGGCACCCCGAGGCCCCTCGCAAAGTCTCGCCCCATTCCGAGTCCGGCGGACGAACTTCGCCCGCGCCCCCCACCAAGGCTATAGCCCACCCGTTTTTTGGCCATTTTTCCGCTGGGGGGTTTTGGCACCACGACCTTCGGGCGCTTATTTTTGGATGCGGCTGTGCCCGCGACTTCCCGCGGGCACCCCGAGGCCCCTCGCAAAGTCTCGCCCCATTCCGAGTCCGGCGGACGAACTTCACCCGCGTCCCTCACCAAGGCTATAGCCCACCCGTTTTTTGGCCATTTTTTCGCTGGGGGGTTTTGGCACCACGACCTTCGGGCGCTTATTTTTGGGCGCGGCTTTGCCCGAGGCTTATTTTTGGTGCCCCGAGGCCCCTCACAAAGTCTCGCCCCATTCCGAGTCCGGCGGACGAACTTCGCCCGCGCCCCCCACCAAGGCTATAGCCCACCCGTTTTTTGGCCAGTTTTCCGCTGGGGGGTTTTGGCACCACGACCGTCGGGCGCTTATTTTGGGCGTGGCTC
>NW_006262211.1:0-5224 GCF_000493195.1 Citrus x clementina
TGGAAGTTCAGTAAAGATTTATGATACATGTATAGGGTGTACTCAATGTGTACGAGCTTGCCCCACGGATGTATTAGAAATGATACCTTGGGACGGATGTAAAGCAAAGCAAATTGCTTCTGCTCCAAGAACAGAGGACTGTGTTGGTTGTAAGCGATGTGAATCCGCCTGTCCAACGGATTTCTTGAGTGTTCGAGTTTATTTATGGCATGAAACAACCCGAAGCATGGGTCTAGCTTATTGATATTGATACGTTCCCGAAAAACCCACTTGAATCCGTTTTGAATACAGTTTTTTTTTTTACCGATTACCGACAAAAACCCGTACTCGAAAAAGAAAAAAAAAAAATACGAATATATTCTATTTTCGAGTTTCGAGCACGGGTTTTTCTGGGCCAAGTGTATCTTGTCTTTACCACGAATTATTTTCCTTGGTTAACACTAATTGTAGTTTTTCCGATAGCCGCGGGTTCTTTAATTTTTTTTCTACCTCATAGAGGAAATAAGGTGACTAGAGGATATACAATATATATATGTGTCTTAGAACTCCTTCTAACGACCTATGCATTCTGTTATAATTTCCAATTGGACGATCCATTAATCCAGCTGGCAGAGGATTATAAATGGATCACTTTTTTTGAGTTTGACTGGCGATTGGGAATAGATGGACTTTCCATAGGACCCATTTTACTGACGGGATTTATCACCACTTTAGCTACTTTAGCGGCTCGGCCAGTTACTCTGAATTCCCGACTATTCCACTTCCTGATGTTAGCGATGTACAGCGGTCAAATAGGATCATTTTCTTCTCGGGACCTTTTACTTTTTTTCATCATGTGGGAATTAGAATTAATTCCCGTTTATCTACTTCTGTCCGTGTGGGGTGGAAAGAAACGCCTTTATTCAGCCACAAAATTTATTTTGTACACGGCAGGAGGCTCCGTTTTTCTTTTAATAGGAGTTTTGGGTATCGGTTTATATGGTTCCAATGAACCAACATTAAATTTGGAAACATTAGTTAATCGGTCGTATCCTGTGGCACTGGAAATAATATTCTATATTGGATTTTTTATTGCTTTTGCTGTCAAATTGCCGATTATACCCTTTCATACGTGGTTACCAGACACCCACGGAGAGGCACATTACAGTACTTGTATGCTTCTAGCCGGAATCTTATTAAAAATGGGAGCATATGGGTTGATTCGAATCAATATGGAACTATTACCGCACGCTCATTCTATATTTTCCCCCTGGTTCATGATAGTAGGTACCGTGCAAATAATTTATGCAGCTTCAACATCTCCCGGCCAACGGAATTTAAAAAAAAGAATAGCCTATTCCTCTGTATCTCATATGGGTTTCATAATTCTAGGAATAGGCTCGATAACCGATATAGGTCTCAATGGAGCCGTTTTACAAATAATTTCTCATGGGTTGATTAGTGCTGCACTTTTTTTCTTGGCAGGACGAGTTATGATAGAATACGTTTTGCTTATCTAGACGAAATGGGCGGACTAGCTATACCAATTCCAAAGATCTTCACGCTATTCAGTATCTTATCGATGGCCTCCCTTGCATTACCCGGCATGAGTGGTTTTGTTGCAGAATTGATAGTATTTTTTGGAATAATTACCAGCCAAAATTTTTTTTTAATGCCAAAAATAGTAATCACTTTTGTAATGGCAATTGGAATGATATTAACTCCTATTTATTCATTATCTATGTTACGGCAAATGTTCTATGGGTACAAGCTATTTAATGCCCCAAACTCTTATTTTTTTGATTCTGGACCACGGGAGTTATTTGTTTTGATCTCGATTCTTCTACCCGTAATAGGTATTGGTATTTATCCCGATTTCGTTCTCTCACTATCAGCGGACAAGGCCGAAGCTATTATATCGAATTTTTTTTTGTAGATAGTTTTCATGACTAAAAAAAATCAAAAAGAAATCCCATGATTTTAAAAAGAGTTCGTTATCCAATGAACAAAGAAATCCTTTTTCTTCTCTTACTCTTAAGTTAAATAAAAAGAAGAAGTAAAATAATTTAAATTCCATTTTTTAATTTAAATTAAATTGTGACCAACTGCCAAAGGCATTTGTAAGAACCTTTTGAATCGCCGCACTGCTTGATTCAAAAGGTTCTCGGCATCTTACACTAACACCAAGTTTCGTTTCGATCTCCGCGCTGTCCTATGTTTGTATTCATCAAACCCTTTCTTCATTCAATAGGTGTTAATTAAATGAACCATAACTATGTAACCCTATTCCTAATAGATTGACTCCGAAATAGCATATCCAAATTATAAAAAAGCCCATAGAAGCCACAATTGCGGAATTTACACCTTCCCATTTTGTATTTGTTCGAGTATGTAAATAAATCCCGAATATCGTCCAAGTAATAAATGCCCAAGTTTCTTTTGGATCCCAATTCCAATAAGACCCCCACGCCTCATTAGCCCATACTGCTCCCGAAAGAATACCTGTGGTTAAAAAGATAAATCCTAAACTAATAATACGATAACTCCAACGATCCAATTGTTGAATCACTTGAGACCTGTAATAATTTCTAGCGGAAAAACTATTTAGAAAAACATTCTTTTTTTCGTTCATGTATTGGATTTCACTGAAACAAAATGACCCATTTACATTTACAAAATTTTTTCTTTTCAAAAAAAGCCCTATCACTTTTCGAAATGTAATGACTAGAAGAGCCGTGGATAATAATGATCCACATAAAAGAGCTGCATAGCCCAATACCATCATACTTACGTGCATCATTAACCACTGGACTTGGAGAGCGGGTACTAATATTCTGGATTGATGCATTTTGGTTAAAAAACCCGAAGTCGCAAAGCCTTGGGTAAAAAAAGCACTTGGTGCCGTTATAGCGCTTAAATGATTTTGATTATTTTTAAAATCAAAAATCTTATGAATAATAGAGAAACTCCATGAAAGAAAGATTAATGATTCATATAAATCACTTAATGGGAAATGTCTCGAGTAAACCCAACGGGTGATTAATAATCCTGTTAGACAGAAAGCGGTAGCTGTCATCCCCCTTTCTGATGAAGCATATAGCCCTATGATTTCATCGACTAAGAAGGTTATTAAATAAATTGTAATTCCAATTGAAACGACCGAAAAGGATATATGCGTTAATATACGCTCCAAAGTTGAAAATATCATAAAAAAAAAAATTAAAAGCGAGAATACCTCAAATATACAGAATGGAAATCATAAATTAAATTCCTTAGAGCACTTTTTTTGTATATCTTTTTACAGATGCTATGCCGCCACTCGGACTCGAACCGAGATGCTCTAGCACTGCTTCCTAAGAGCAGCGTGTCTACCGATTTCACCATAGCGGCTTGCTCGAAATCATAATACCCTATTATTAGTCAATCGTCGAGATTGAAAGAGTCTATTTCAATGGATTTTTATTCATCAATTTGAAATTTGAATGCTTACTAAAAACAAAAAACATTGAAAGGGCTATTTAAAGATTCCGCCCCTTTTTTTGTTGTTGTATTTAATTATTTAAGGTTTCAGTTTTATTTAACTTAACTTTCATAGTTTCTTCTTTGATAAACTAGAACCTTGTAACGGCTGTAACTAAATAGTTCTAACTTCACTCCAGGGAACAACTCAAAAGGGTTTCTTTCTTTTTTTTTTTTCATTTTTTAGAACTTTTGTGTTTGTGTTGTCGTAATTTTAGGTTTTTTTTTTTTCACTATTAATTTGTCCTAGGATTGATCAAATCAATTAGGTATTGGGCTGCACGTATTATAGAAAAAAAAAAAAAAAAATTCGATAAAAAAGTCTTTCTAAATTCGAATTAGAAAAATATATATATTTTGATGGAGCCCCCCCTCAAACATAGGATTTTTTTTTAATCACTTAAAATTGTCACACTATTCACTATTCGTATCCAATATCTGCCTAAACGGGAAGGGTTGCTTTTCTCAATTGGAGTCAAAGTGCAGGGTATCCGGTTATATATAGTGATTCAGAAAAATAATGATTTAGAACGTAAAAAAAAAAAAAAAAGTTATATACTGAATCAATTAGTTTCAACAGCCTTTTTTTTTTCCTAACGATTTTATATCCCCTCTTCTATAGCATCAATGGAAAGACCTAAATCGAAATAAATCTAAATAAAAAAAAAAAATTTCTTATTGTTTATGGTGGGGTGATGGGGAAAATAAGAATCCCCATCCTGGGAATAAAAAAATAGTAAAATAAAAAGAAAGGTGAAACTTTCTAGTTTGTCTTGATTCCGTTTTCAAATAAAAAAAAAAAAAAGTCCTTTTTTTTTTTTATTTATTTTTATTTTCGAATTCAGTAGACAAATCAATTGGTTCAAAACATTACAAAAGGGAATGTTTACTTACTTTTTCGATTTTTCTAAATTCTATAGTATAAATTCAAAACACAATTAACTCATTTTTGTGTCTGGGGGATTCAGATTATTTCAACCTTTGATTATTTATTTGTTGTACAAAAAAAACTTTTTGAATTCCCAGTAGCAAGGGATTTCGCTAACGAAAAAGCCTTCAACGCTGCCCAGTACCCCCCTTTTTTCCAAAGATTTTTACGAATACGTTTTTTTAATATAGAAGTACGTTTTTTTGGAACTGCCATTCAAAAAAGAAAAGGTTAGTCATTGATCAAATTGGATGTGAAAGACATCTATTGTTAAAACAAATCATTTTTTAGTTTTACGGTTCATTTCATTATCTGTTTATTTTTTTTATACACTAACTACCTTTAGAAAAAAGAAATAAATCGAAATATGCAAAAATGGCATAAAATCTTACTAGAACAAAAAATAAATAAATAAATAAATGGAATAAGGGATTTTTTCAATTTATATTCCCTAAATATTGGAGAATAAAGTAATTCGTATTCCGGAGTTATTGGCGGCACCCTTAGATACCTATTCAAATCGATATCTCTAGGACGGATTGGGCCATATAACAGAAATAGAATTGGTTGAAGTTGATAAAAAAAAGAAAAAGCCCTTCCGCCCTTATCTCTGTCTATTTTCGGCCTGCTACATTTATCCATGAAAAATACATCGAACAGGTTTTATCTACCCAATCATTTTTGTCTAGTAATTGGTTATTAAATGTCTTTTATTATAATTAAATGTCTTTTATTATAATTATAATAGTAGACAATCAATACGTGCCGAGATGAACTAGTTAATGGTTGGAATAACCT
>NW_006262210.1:0-8663 GCF_000493195.1 Citrus x clementina
CCTAATTTTGGCACACGGATGCCGCCCCCAAGTCTGGGGCCATTCCGAGTCCGGCGGACGAACTTCGCCCACGCCCCCCACCAAGGCTATAGCCCACCCGTTTTTTGGCCATTTTTCCGCTGGGGGGTCTTGGCGCCCCGACCTTCGGGGGCTGATTTTTGGACGCAGGTGTGCCCGTGGCCTAATTTTGGCACACGGAGGCCGCCCGCAAAGTCTTGGGCCATTCCGAGTCCGGCGGACGAACTTCGCCCACGCCCCCCACCAAGGCTATAGCCCACCCGTTTTTTGGCCATTTTTCCGCTGGGGGGTCATGGCACCCCGACCTTCGGGGGCTGATTTTTGGGCGCGGCTGTACCCATGGCCTAATTTTGGCACACGGAGGCCGCCCGCAAAGTCGGGGGCCATTCCGAGTCCGGCGTACGAACTTCGCCCACGCCCCCCACCAAGGCTAGAGCCCACCCGTTTTTTGTCCATTTTTCCGCTGGGGGGTCTTGTCACCCCGACCTTCGGGGGCTGATTTTTGGGCGCGGCTGTGCCCGTGGCCTATTTTTGGCACACGGAGGCCGCCCGCAAATTCTGGGGCCATTCCGAGTCCGGCGGACGAACGTCGCCCACGCCCCCAGCCAAGGCTATAGCCCACCCGTTTTTTGGCCATTTTTCCGCTGGGGTGTCTTGGCGCCCCGACCTTCGGGGGCTGCTTTTTGCGCGCAGCTGTGCCCGTGGCCTAATTTTGGCACACGGAGGCCGCCCGCAAAGTCTGGGGCTATTCCGAGTCCGGCGGACGAACTTCGCCCACGCCCCCCACCAAGGCTATAGCCCACCCGTTTTTTGGCCATTTTTCCGCTGGGGGGTCTTGGCACCCCGACCTTCGGGGGCTGATTTTTGCGCGCAGCTGTGCCCGTGGCCTAATTTTGGCACACGGAGGCCGCCTGCAAAGTCTGGGGCCATTCCGAGTCCGGCGGACGAACTTCGCCCACGCCCCCGACCACGGCTATAGCCTACCCGTTTTTTGGCCATTTTTCCGTTGGGGGGTCTTGGCACCCCGACCTTCGGGGGCTGATTTTTGGGCGCGGCTGTTCCCGTGGCCTAATTTTGGCACACGGAGGCCGCCCGCAAAGTCGGGGGCCATTCCGAGTCCGGCGTACGAACTTCGCCCACGCCCCCCACCAAGGCTATAGGTCACCCGTTTTTTGGCCATTTTTCCGCTGGGGGGTCTTGGCACCCCGACCTTCGGGGGCTGATTTTTGGGCGCGGCTGTGCCCGTGGCCTATTTTTGGCACACGGAGGCCGCCCGCAAAGTCTGGGGCCATTCCGAGTCCGGCGGACGAACGTCGCCCACGCCCCCCACCAAGGCTATAGCCCACCCGTTTTTTGGCCATTTTTTTGCTGGGGGGTCTTGGCGCCCCGACCTTCGGGGGCTGATTTTTGCGCGCAGCTGTGCCCGTGGCCTAATTTTGGCACACGGAGGCCGCCCGCAAAGTCTGGGGCCATTCCGAGTCCGGCGGACGAACTTCGCCAACGCCCCCCACCAAGGCTATAGCTCACCCGTTTTTTGGCCATTTTTCCGCTGGGGGGTCTTGGCACCCCGACTTTCGGGGGCTGATTTTTTTGCGCGCAGCTGTGCCCGTGGCCTAATTTTGGCACACGGAGGCCGCCCGCAGAGTCTGGGGCCATTCCGAGTCCGGCGGACGAACTTCGCCCACGCCCCCCACCAAGGCGATAGCCCACCCGTTTTTTGGCCATTTTTCCGTTGGGGGGTCTTGGCACCCCGACCTTCGGGGGCTGATTTTTGGGCGCGGCTGTTCCCGTGGCCTAATTTTGGCACACGGAGGCCGCCCGCAAAGTCTGGGGCCATTCCGAGTCCGGCGGACGAACTTCGCCCACGCCCCCCACCAAGGCTATAGCCCACCCGTTTTTTGGCCATTTTTCCGCTGGGGGGTCTTGGTTCCCCGACCTTCGGGGGCTGATTTTTGGGCGCGGCTGTGCCCGTTGCCTAATATTGGCAAACGGAGGCCGCCCGCAAAGTCTGGGGCCATTCCGAGTCCGGCGGACGAACTTCGCCCACGCCCCCCACCAAGGCTATAGCCCGCCCGTTTTTTGGCCATTCTTCCGCTGGGGCGTCTTGGCGCCCCGACCTTCGGGGGCTGATTTTTGGGCGCGGCTGTGCACGTGGCCTAATTTTGGCACACGGAGGCCGCCCGCAGAGTCTTGGGCCATTCCGAGTCCGGCGGACGAACTTCGCCCACCCCCCCCACCAAGGCTATAGCCCACCCGTTTTTTGGCCATTTTTCCGCTGGGGGGTCTTGGCGCCCCGACCTTCGGGGGGTGATTTTTGGGTGCAGCTGTGCCCGTGGCCTAATGTTGGCACACGGAGGCCGCCCGCAAAGTCTGGGGCCATTCCGAGTCCGGCGGACGAACTTCGCCCACGCCCCCCACCAAGGCTATAGCCCACCCTTTTTTTGGCCATTTTTCCGCTGGGGGGTCTTGGCACCCCGACCTTCGGGGGCTGATTTTTGGGCGCAGCTGTGCCCGTGGCCTAATTTTGGCACACGGAGGCCGCCCGCAAAGTCTAGGGCCATTCCGAGTCCGGCGGACGAACTTCGCCCACGCCCCCCACCACGGCTATCGCCCACCCGTTTTTTGGCCATTTTTCCGTTGGGGGGTCTTGGCACCCCGACCTTCGGGGGCTGATTTTTGGGCGCGGCTGTTCCCGTGGCCTAATTTTGGCACACGGAGGCCGCCCGCAAAGTCTGGGGCCATTCCGAGTCCGGCGGACGAACTTCGCCCACGCCCCCCACCAAGACTATAGCCCACCCGTTTTTTGGCCATTTTTCCGCTGGGGGGTCTTGGCACCCCGACCTTCGGGGGATGATTTTTGGGCGCGGCTGTGCCCGTTGCCTAATATTGGCCAACGGAGGCCGCCCGCAAAGTCTGGGGCCAGTCCGAGTACGGCGGACGAACTTCGCCCACGCCCCCCACCAAGGCTATAGCCCACCCGTTTTTTGGCCATTTTTCCGCTGGGGGGTCTTGGCGCCCCGACCTTCGGGGGCTGATTTTTGGGCGCGGCTGTGCCCGTGGCCTAATTTTGGCACACGGAGGCCGCCCGCAAAGTCTGGGGCCATTCCGAGTCCGGCGGACGAAATTCGCCCACGCCCCCCACCAAGGCTATAGCCCACCCGTTTTTTGGCCATTTTTCCGCTGGGGGGTCTTGGCGCCCCGACCTTCGGGGGCTGATTTTTGGGCGCGGCTGTGCCCGTGGCCTATTTTTGGCACACGGAGGCCGCCCGCAAAGTCTGGGGCCATTCCGAGTCCGGCGGACGAACTTCGCCCACGCCCCCCACCAAGGCTATAGCCCACCCGTTTTTTGGCCATTTTTCCGCTGGGGGGTCTTGGCGCCCCGACCTTCGGGGGCTGATTTTTGCGCGCAGCTGTGCCCGTGGCCTAATTTTGGCACACGGAGGCCGCCCGCAAAGTCTGGGGCTATTCCGAGTCCGGCGGACGAACTTCGCCCACGCCCCCCACCAAGGCTATAGCCCACCCGTTTTTTGGCCATTTTTCCGCTGGGGGGTCTTGGCACCCCGACCTTCGGGGGCTGATTTTTGGGCGCGGCTGTACCCGTTGCCTAATTTTGGCACACGGAGGCCGCCCGTAAAGTCGGGGGCCATTCCGAGTCCGGCGTACGAACTTCGCCCACGCCCCCCACCAAGGCTATAGGCCACCCGTTTTTTGGCCATTTTTCCGCTGGGCGGTCTTGTCACCCCGACCTTCGGGGGCTGATTTTTTGGCGCGGCTGTGCCCGTGGCCTATTTTTGGCACACGGAGGCCGCCCGCAAAGTCTGGGGCCATTCCGAGTCCGGCGGACGAACGTCGCCCACGCCCCCCACCAAGGCTATAGCCCACCCGTTTTTTGGCCATTTTTCCGATGGGGGGTCTAGGCGCCCCGACCGTCGGGGGCTGATTTTTGGGCGCGGCTGTGCCCGTGGCCTATTTTTGGCACACGGAGGCCGCCCGCAAAGTCTGGGGCCATTCCGAGTCCGGCGGACGAACTTCGCCCACGCCCCCCACCAAGGCTATAGCCCACCCGTTTTTTGGCCATTTTTCCGCTGGGGGGTATTGGCGCCCCGACCTTCGGGGGCTGATTTTTGCGCGCAGCTGTGCCCGTGGCCTAATTTTGGCACACGGAGGCCGCCCGCAAAGTCTTGGGCCATTCCGAGTCCGGCGGACGAACTTTGCCCACGCCCCCCACCAAGGCTATAGCCCACCCGTTTTTTGGCCATTTCTCCGCTGGGGGGTCTTGGCACCCCGACCTTCGGGGGCTGTTTTTTGCGCGCGGCTGTACCCGTGGCCTAATTTTGGCACACGGAGGCCGCCTGCAAAGTCGGGGGCCATTCCATTCCGGCGTACGAACTTCGCCCACTCCCCCCACCCGTTTTTTGGCCATTTTTCCGCTGGGGGGTCTTGGCACCCCGACCTTCGGGGGCTGATTTTTGGGCGCGGCTGTGCCCGTGGCCCATTTTTGGCACACGGCGGCCGCCCGCAAATTCTGGGGCCATTCCGAGTCCGGCGGACGAACGTCGCCCACGCCCCCCACCAAGGCTATAGCCCACCCGTTTTTTGGCTATTTTTCCGCTGGGGGGTCTTGGCGCCCCGACCTTCGGGGGCTGATTTTTGGGCGCGGCTGTGCCCGTGGCCTAATTTTGGCACACGGAGGCCGCCCGCAAAGTCTGGGGCCATTCCGAGTCCGCGCGGACGAACTTCGCCCACGCCCCCCACCAAGGCTATAGCCCACCCGTTTTTTGGCCATTTTTCCGCTGGGGGGTCTTGGCGCCCCGACCTTCGGGGGCTGATTTTTGCGCGCAGCTGTGCCCGTGGCCTAATTTTGGCACACGGAGGCCGCCCGCAAAGTCTGGGGCCATTCCGAGTCCGGCGGACGAACTTCGCCCACGCCCCCCACCAAGGCTATAGCCCACCCGTTTTTTGGCCATTTTTCCGCTGGGGGGTCTAGGCGCCCCGACCGTCGGGGGCTGATTTTTGGGCGCGGCTGTGCCCGTGGCCTATTTTTGGCACACGGAGGCCGCCCGCAAAGTCTGGGGCCATTCCGAGTCCGCCGGACGAACTTCGCCCACGCCCCCCACCAAGGCTATAGCTCACCCGTTTTTTGGCCATTTTTCCGCCGGGGGGTCTTGGCGCCCCGACCTTCGGGGGCTGATTTTTGCGCGCAGCTGTGCCCGTGGCCTAATTTTGGCACACGGAGGCCGCCCGCAAAGTCTTGGGCCATTCCGAGTCCGGCGGACGAACTTCGCCCACGCCCCCCACCAAGGCTATAGCCCACCCGTTTTTTGGCCATTTCTCCGCTGGGGGGTCTTGGCACCCCGACCTTCGGGGGCTGATTTTTGGGCGCGGCTGTACCCGTGGATTAATTTTGGCACACGGAGGCCGCCCGCAAAGTCGGGGGCCATTCCGAGTCCGGCGTACGAACTTCGCCCACGCCCCCCACCAAGGCTATAGGCCACCCGTTTTTTGGCCATTTTTCCGCTGGGGGGTCTTGGCCCACCGACCTTCGGGGGCTGATTTTTGGGCGCGGCTGTGCCCGTGTCCTATTTTTGGCACACGGAGGCCGCCCGCAAAGTCTGGGGCCATTCCGAGTCCGGCGGACGAACGTCGCCCACGCCCCCCACCAAGGCTATAGCCCACCCGTTTTTTGGCCATTTTTCCGCTGGGGGGTCTTGGCGCCCCGACCTTCGGGGGCTGATTTTTGGGCGCGGCTGTGCCCGTGGCCTAATTTTGGCACACGGAGGCCGCCCGCAAAGTCTGGGGCCATTCCGAGTCCGCGCGGACGAACTTCGCCCATGCCCCCCACCAAGGCTATAGCCCACCCGTTTTTTGGCCATTTTTCCGCTGGGGGGTCTTGGCGCCCCGACCTTCGGGGGCTGATTTTTGCAAGCAGCTGTGCCCGTGGCCTAATTTTGGCACATGGAGGCCGCCCGCAAAGTCTTGGGCCATTCCGAGTCCGGCGGACGAACTTCGCCCACGCCCCCCACCAAGGCTATAGCCCACCCGTTTTTTGGCCATTTCTCCGCTGGGGGGTCTTGGCACCCCGACCTTCGGGGGCTGATTTTTGGGCGCGGCTGTACCCGTGGCCTAATTTTGGCACACGGAGGCCGCCCGCAAAGTCAGGGGCCATTCCGAGTCCGGCGTACGAACTTCGCCCACGCCCCCCACCAAGGCTATAGGCCACCCATTTTTTGGCCATTTTTCCGCTGGGGGGTCTTGGCACCCCGACCTTCGGGGGCTGATTTTTGGGCGGGGCTGTTCCCGTGGCCTATTTTTGGCACACGGAGGCCGCCCGCAGAGACTGGGGCCATTCCGAGTCCGGCGGACGAACGTCGCCCTCGCCCCCCACCAAGGCTATAGGCGACCCGTTTTTTGGCCATTTTTCCGCTGGGGGGTCTTGGCGCCCCGACCTTCGGGGGCTGATTTTTGGGCGCGGCTGTGCCCGTGGCCTATTTTTGGCACACGGAGGCCGCCCGCAAAGTCTGGTGCCATTCCGAGTCCGGTGGACGAACTTCGCCCCCGCCCCCCACCAAGGCTATAGCCCACCCTTTTTTTGGCCATTTTTCCGCTGGGGGGTCTTGGCACCCCGACCTTCGGGGGCTGATTTTTGGGCGCGGCTGTGCCCGTTGCCTAATATTGGCAAACGGAGGCCGCCCGCAAAGTCTGGGGCCATTCTGAGTCCGGCGGACGAACTTCGCCCACGACCACCACCAAGGCTATAGCCCACCCGTTTTTTGGCCATTTTTCCGCTGGGGGGTCTTGGCGCCCCGACCTTCGGGGGCTGATTTTTGGGCACGGCTGTGCCCGTGGCCTAATTTTGGCACACGGAGGCCGCCCGCAAAGTCTGGGGCCATTCCGTGTCCGGCGGACGAACTTCGCCCACGCCCCCCACCAAGGGTATAGCCCACCCGTTTTTTGGCCATTTTTCCGCTGGGGGGTCTTGGCACCCCGAACTTCGGGGGCTGATTTTTGGGCGCGGGTGTGCCCATGGCTAATTTTGGCACACGGAGGCCGACCGCAAAGTCTGGGGCCATTCCGAGTCCGGCGGACGAACTTCGCCCACGCCCCCTACCACGGCTATAGCCAACCCGTTTTTTGGCCATTTTTCCGTTGGGGGGTCTTGGCACCCCGACCTTCGGGGGCTGATTTTTGGGCGCGGCTGTTCCCGTGGCCTAATTTTGGCACACGGAGGCCGCCCGCAAAGTCTGGGGCCATTCCGAGTCCGGCGGACGAACTTCGCCCACGCCCCCCACCAAGGCTATAGCCCACCCGTTTTTTGGCCATTTTTCCGCTGGGGGGTCTTGGCACCCCGACCTTCGGGGGATGATTTTTGGGCGCGGCTGTGCCCGTTGCCTAATATTGGCCAACGGAGGCCGCCCGCAAAGTCTGGGGCCAGTCCGAGTCCGGCGGATGAACTTCGCCCACGCCCCCCACCAAGGCTATAGCCCACCCGTTTTTTGGCCATTTTTCCGCTGGGGGGTCTTGGCGTCCTGACCTTCGGGGGCTGATTTTTGGGGCGCGGCTGTGCCCGTGGCCTAATTTTGGCACACGGAGGCTGCCCGCAAAGTCTGGGGCCATTCCGAGTCCGGCGGACGAACTTCGCCCACGCCCTCCACCAAGGCTATAGCCCACCCGTTTTTTGGCCATTTTTCCGCTGGGGGGTCTTGGCGCCCCGACCTTCGGGGGCTGATTTTTGGGCGCGGCTGTGCCCGTGGCCTAATTTTGGCAGACGGAGGCCGCCCGCAAAGTCTGGGGCCATTCCGAGTCCGGCGGACGAACTTCGCCCACGCCCCCCACCAAGGCTATAGGCCACCCGTTTGTTGGCCATTTTTCCGCTGGGGGGTCTTGGCACCCCGACCTTCGGGGGCTGATTTTTGGGCGCGGCTGTGCCCGTGGCCTATTTTTGGCACACGGAGGCCGCCCGCAAAGTCTGGGGCCATTCCGTGTCCGGCGGACGAACGTCGCCCACGCCCCCCACCAAGGCTATAGCCCACCCGTTTTTTGGCCAGTTTTCCGCTGGAGGGTCTTGGCGCCCCGACCTTCGGGGGCTGATTTTTGGGCGCGGCTGTGCCCGTGGCCTAATTTTGGCACACGGAGGCCGCCCGCAAAGTCTGGGGCCATTCCGAGTCCGCGCGGACGAACTTCGCCCACGCCCCCCACCAAGGCTATAGCCCACCCGTTTTTTGGCCATTTTTCCGCTGGGGGGTCTTGGCGCCCCGACCTTCGGGGGCTGATTTTTGCAAGCAGCTGTGCCCGTGGCCTAATTTTGGCACACGGAGGCCGCCCGCAAAGTCTTGGGCCATTCCGAGTCCGGCGGACGAACTTCGCCCACGCCCCCCACCAAGGCTATAGCCCACCCGTTTTTTGGCCATTTTTCCGCTGGGGGGTCTTGGCACCCCGACCTTCGGGGGCTGATTTTTGGGCGCGGCTGTGCCCGTGGCCTAATTTTGGCACACGGAGGCCGCCCGCAAAGTCGGGGGCCATTCCGAGTCCGGCGGACGAACTTCGCCCACGCCCCCCACCAAGGCTATAGGCCACCCGTTTTTTGGCCATTTTTCCCCTGGGGGGTCTTGGCACCCCGACCTTCGGGGGCTGATTTTTGGGCGCGG
>NW_006262209.1:0-3869 GCF_000493195.1 Citrus x clementina
AGAAGGAAACAAGAAAGTAGGATTTGGAGCCACGGGCTATTTTTGGCACACGGAGGCGCCTCGCAAAGTCTCGCGGCATTCCGAGTCCGGCAGACGAAGTTGGCCTGCCCCACCCCCCAAGGCTATAGCCCACCCGTTTTTGTGGCGTTTTTCCGCTGGACGAACTTGGCGCCCCGGACTTCGGGCGGTTATTTTTGGGCGCGGCTTTGCCCGCGGCCTATTTTTGGCACACGGAGGGCCCTCGCAAAGTCTCGCCGCAATCCGACTCCGGCGGACGAAGTGGGCCGGCCCCACCCCCCAAGGCTATAGCCCACCCGTTTTTGTGGCCATTTTCCGCTGGACGAACTTGGCGCCCCGACCTTCGGGCGGTTAATTTTGGTCGCGGCTTTGGCCGCGGACTATTTTTGGCACACGAAGGCCCCTCACAAAGTCTCGCTGCATTCCGAGTCCGGCGGACGTAGTTGGCCAGCCGCACCCCCCAAGGCTATAGCCCACCCATTTCTATGGCCTTTTTCCGCTGGACGAACTTGGCGCCCCAGCTGTCGGGCGGTTATTTTTGGGCGCAGCTTTGCCTGCGGCCTATTTTCGGCACACGGAGGGCCCTCGCAAAGTCTCGCGGCATTCCGAGTCCGGCGGACGAAGTTGTCCAGCCTCACCCCCCAAGGCTATAGCCCACCCGTTTTTGTGGCCTTTTTCCGCTGGACGAATTTGGCGCCCCGGCCTTCGGGCCGGTTAATTTTGGGAGCGTCTTTGCCCGCGGCCTATTTTTGGCATACGGAGGCCCCTCACAAAGTCTCGCGGCATTCCGGGTCCGGCGGACGAAGTTCGCCAGCATCACCCCCCTAGGCTATAGCCCACCCGATTTTGTGGCCTTTTTCCGCTGGACGAACTTGGCGCCCCGGCCTTCGGGTGGTTAATTTTGGGTGTGGCTTTGCCCATGGCCTATTTTTGCCACATGGAGGCCCCTCAAAGAGTTTCGCGGCATTCCGAGTCCGGCGGACGAAGTTGGCCAGCCCCACCCCCCAAGGCTATAGCCCACCCGTGTTTGTGGCCTTTTTCCGCTGGACGAACTTGGTGCCCCAGCCTTCGGGCGGTTAATTTTGGGCGCGGCTTTGCCCGCGGCCTATTTTTGGCACCCGGAGGCCCCTCGCAAAGTCTCGTAGCATTCCGAGTCCGGCGGATGAAGTTGGCCAGCATCACCCCCCAAGGCTATAGCCCACCCGTTTTTGTGGCCTTTTTCCGCTGGACGAACTTGGCGCCCCGGCCGTCGGGCGGTTATTTTTGGGCGCGGCTTTGCCCGCGGCCTATTTTTGGCACACGGAGGCCCCTCGCAAAGTCTCGCGGCATTCCGAGTCCGGCGGACGAAGTTGGCCAGCCCCACCCCCCAAGGCTATAGCCCACCCGTTTTTGTGGCCTTTTTCCGCTGGACGAACTTGGCGCCCCGGCCTTCGGGTGGTTATTTTTGGGCGCGGCTTTGCCCGCGGCCTATTTTTGGCACACGGAGGCCCCTCGCAAAGTCTCGCGGCATTCCGAGTCTGGCAGACGAAGTTGGCCAGCCCCACCCCCCAAGGCTATAGCCCACCCGTTTTTGTGGCCTTTTTCCGCTGGACGAACTTGGCGCCCCGGACTTCGGGCGGTTATTTTTGGGCACGGCTTTGCCCGCGGCCTATTTTTGGCACACGGAGGCCCCTCACAAAGTCTCGCCGCATTCCGACTCCGGCGGACGAAGTGGGCCGGCCACTCACCCCAAGGCTATAGCCCACCCGTTTTTGTGGCCTTTTTCCGCTGGACGAACTTGGCGCACCGGCCTTCGGTCGGTTATTTTTGGGGGCGGCTTTGGCCGCGGCCTATTTTTGGCATAAGGAGGGCCCTCGCAAAGTCTCGCAGCATTCCGAGTCCGGCGGACGAAGTGGGCCAACCCCACCCCGCAAGGCTATAGCCCACCCGTTTTTGTGGCCTTTTTCCGCTGGACGAACTTGGCGCCCCGGCCTTCGGACAGTTATTTTTGGGTGCGGGTTTCCCTACGGCCTATTTTTGGCACACGGAGGCTCCTCGCAAAGTCTCGCGGCATTCCGAGTCCGGCGGACGAAGTGGCCCAGCCCCACCCCCCAAGGCTATAGCCCACCCATTTTTGTGGCCTTTTTCCGCTGGGAGAACTTGGCGCCCCGGCCTTCGAGCGGTTATTTTTGGCAAATGGAGGCCCCTCGCAAAGTCTCGCGGCATTCCGAGTCCGGCGGACGAAGTTGGCCAGCATCACCCCCCAAGGCTATAGCCCACCCGTTTTTGTGGCCTTTTTCCGTTGGACGAACTTGGCGCCCCGGCCTTCGGGCGGTTAATTTTGGTAGCGGCTTTGCCCACGGCCTATTTTTGGCATACGGAGGACCCTCACAAAGTCTCGCGGCATTCCGAGTCCGGCGGACGAAGTTCGTCAGCATCACCCCCCTAGGCTATAGCCCACCCGTTTTGTGGCCTTTTTCCGCTGGACGAACTTGGCGCCCCGGCCTTCGGGTGGTTAATTTTGGGCGCGGCTTTGCCCGCGGCCTATTTTTTCCACACGGAGGCCCCTCGCAAAGTCTCGCGGCATTCCGAGTCCGGCGGACGAAGTGGGCCAGCCCCACCCCCAAGGCTATAGCCCACCCGTTTTTGTGGCCTTTTTCCGCTGGGCGAATTTGGCGCCCCGGCCTTCGGGCGGTTATTTTTGAGCGCGGCATTGCCCGCGGCCTATTTTTGGCACACGGAGGCCCCTCGCAAAGTCTCGCGGCATTCCGAGGCCGGCGGACGAATTGGGCCAGCCCCACCCCCCAAGGCTATAGACCACCCGTTTTTGTGGCCTTTTTCCGCGGGACGAACTTGGCGCCCCGGCCGTCGGGCGGTTATTTTTTGGCGCGGATTTGTCCGCGGCCTATTTTTGGCACACGGAGGCCCCTCGCAAAGTCTCGCGGCATTCCGAGTCCGGCGGACGAAGTTGTCCAGCCTCACCCCCCAAGGCTATAGCCCACCCGTTTTTGTGGCCTTTTTCCGCTGGACGAACTTGGCGCCCCGGCCTTCGGGCGGTTAATTTTGGGAGCGTCTTTGCCCGTGGCCTATTTTTGGGATATGGAGGCCCCTCACAAAGTCTTGCGGCATTCCGAGTCCGGCGGACGAAGTTCGCCAGCATCACCCCCCTAGGCTATAGCCCACCCGTTTTTGTGGCCTTTTTCCGCTGGACGAACTTGGCGCCCCGGCCTTCGGGTGGTTAATTTTGGGTGTGGCTTTGCCCACGGCCTATTTTTGGCACATGGAGGCCCCTCACAAAGTCTCGCGGCATTCCGAGTCCGGCGGAAGAAGTTGGCCAGCCCCACCCCCCAAGGCTATAGCCGACCCGTGTTTGTGGCCTTTTTCCGCTGGACGAACTTGGCGCCCCAGCCTTCGGGCGGTTAATTTTGGGCGCGGCTTTGCCCGCGGCCTATTTTTGGCACACGGAGGCCCCTCGTAAAGTCGCGCAGCATTCCGAGTCCGGCGGATGAAGTTGGCCAGCATCACCCCCCAAGGCTATAGCCCACCCGTTTTTGTGGCCTTTTTCCGCTGCACGAACTTGGCGCCCCGGCCGTCGGGCGGTTATTTTTGGGCGCGGCTTTGCCCGCGGCCTATTTTTGGCACGCGGAGGCCCCTCGCAAAGTCTCCCGGCATTCCGAGTCCGGCGGACGATGTTGGCCAGCCCCACCCCCCAAGGCTATAGCCCACCCGTTTTTGTGGCCTTTTTCCGCTGGACGAACTTGGCGCCCCGGCCTTCGGGTGGTTATTTTTGGGCGTGGCTTTGCCGGCGGCCTATTTTTGGCACACGGAGGCCCCTCGCAAAGTCTCGCGGCATTCCGAGTCTGGCAGAAAAG
>NW_006262209.1:3969-5627 GCF_000493195.1 Citrus x clementina
GGTTATTTTTGGCACATGGAGGCCCCTCGCAAAGTCTGGCGGCATTCCGAGTCCGGCGGACGAAGTTGGCCAGCCCCACCCCCCAAGGCTATAGCCTACCCGTGTTTGTGGCCTTTTTCCGCTGGACGAACTTGGCGCCCCAGCCTTCGGGCGGTTAATTTTGGGTGCGGCTTTGCCCGCGGCCTATTTTTGGCACACGGAGGCCCCTCGTAAAGTCTCGCAGTATTCCGAGTCCGGCGGATGAAGTTGGCCAGCATCACCCCCCAAGGCTATAGCCCACCCGTTTTTGTGGCCTTTTTCCGCTGGACGAACTTGGAGCCCCGGCCGTCGGGCGGTTATTTTTGGGCGCGGCTTTGCCCGCGGCCTATTTTTGGCACGCGGAGGCCCCTCGCAAAGTCTCGCGGCATTCGGAGTCCGGCGGACGAAGTTGGCCAGCCCCACCCCCTAAGGCTATAGCCCACCCGTTTTTGTGGCCTTTTTCCGCTGGACGAACTTGGCGCCCCGGCCTTCGGGTGGTTATTTTTGGGCGTGGCTTTGCCCGCGGCCTATTTTTGGCACACGGAGGCCCCTCGCAAAGTCTCGCGGCATTCCGAGTCTGGCAGACGAAGTTGGCCAGCCCCACCCCCCAAGGCTATAGCCCACCCGTTTTTGTGGCCTTTTTCCGCTGGACGAACTTGGCGCCCCAGACTTCGGGCGGTTATTTTTGGGCGCGGCTTTGTCCGCGGCCTATTTTTGGCACACGGAGGCCCCTCACAAGGTCTCGCCGCATTCCGACTCCGGCGGACGAAGTGGGCCAACCCCACCCCGCAAGGCTATAGCCCGCCCGTTTTTGTGGCCTTTATCCGCTGGACGAACTTGGCGCCCCGGCCTTCGGACAGTTATTTTTGGGTGCGGGTTTCCCTACGGCCTATTTTTGGCACACGGAGGCTCCTTGTAAAGTCTCGCGGCATTCCGAGTCCGGCGGACGAAGTGGGCCAGCCCCACCCCCCAAGGCTATAGCCCACCCGTTTTTGTGGCCTTTTTCCGCTGGGAGAACTTGGCGCCCCGGCCTTCGAGCGGTTATTTTTGGCAAATGGAGGCCCCTCGCAAAGTCTCGCGGCATTCCGAGTCCGGCGGACGAAGTTGGCCAGCATCACCCCCCAAGGCTATAGCCCACCCGTTTTTGTGGCCTTTTTCCGTTGGACGAACTTGGCGCCCCGGCCTTCGGGCGGTTACTTTTGGTAGCGGCTTTGCCCACGGCCTATTTTTGGCATACGGAGGCCCCTCAAAAAGTCTCGTGGCATTCCGAGTCCGGCGGACGAAGTTCGTCAGCATCACCCCCCTAGGCTATAGCCCACCCGTTTTTGTGGCCTTTTTCTGCTGGACAAACTTGGCGCCCCGGCCTTCGGGCGGTTAATTTTGGGCGCGGCTTTGCCCGCGGCCTATTTTTGGCACACGGAGGCCCCTCGCAAAGTCTCGCGGCATTCCGAGTCCGGCGGACGAAGTTGGCCAGCCCCACCCCCCAAGGCTATAGCCCACCCGTTTTTGTGGCCTTTTTCCGCTGGACGAACTTGGCGCCCCGGCCTTCGGGCAGTTATTTTTGGACGCGGCTTTGCCCGCGGCCTATTTTTGGCACACGGAGGTCCCTCGTAAAGTCTCGCGCCATTCCGAGTTCGGCG
>NW_006262209.1:6449-7312 GCF_000493195.1 Citrus x clementina
ATTTTTGGGCGCGGGTTTTCTTACGGCCTATTTTTGGCACATGGAGGCTCCTCGCAAAGTCTCGCGGCATCCGAAGTCCGGCGGACGAAGTGGGCCAGCCCCACCCCCCAAGGCTATAGCCCACCCGTTTTTGTGGCCTTTTTCCGCTGGGAGAACTTGGCGCCCCGGCCTTCGAGCGGTTATTTTTGTGTGCAGCTTTGCCTGTGGCCTATTTTTGGCAAATGGAGGCCCCTCGCAAAGTCTCGCGGCATTCCGAGTCCGGCGGACGAAGTTGGCCAGCATCACCCCCCAAGGCTATAGCCCACCCGTTTTTGTGGCCTTTTTCCGTTGGACGAACTTGGCGCCCCGGCCTTCGGGCGGTTAATTTTGGTAGCGGCTTTGCCCACGGCCTATTTTTGGCATACGGAGGCCCCTCACAAAGTCTCGCGGCATTCCGAGTCCGGCGGACGAAGTCGGCCAGCCCCACCCCCCAAGGCTATAGCCCACCCATTTTTGTGGCCTTTTTCCGCTGGACGAACTTGGTGCCCCAGCCTTCGGGCGGTTAATTTTGGGCGCGGCTTTGCCCGCGGCCTATTTTTGGTACACGGAGGCCCCTCGCAAAGTCTCGCCGCAATCCGACTCCGGCGGACGAAGTTGGCCAGCCCCACCCCCCTAGGCTATAGCCCACCTGTTTTTGTGGCCTTTTTCCGCTGGACGAACTTGGCGACCCGGCTTTCGGGCAGTTAATTTTGGGCGCGGCTGTGCCCGCGGCCTATTTTTGGCACACGGAGGTGCCTCGTAAAGTCTCGCGCCATTCCGAGTCCGGCGGACGAAGTTGGCCAGCCCCACCACCCAAGACTATAACCCACCCGTTTTTGTGGCCT
>NW_006262209.1:7412-8075 GCF_000493195.1 Citrus x clementina
GGACGAACTTGGCGCCCCAGCCTTCGGGCGGTTATTTTTGGGCGTGGCTTTGCCCGTGGCCTATTTTTGGCACGCGGAGGCCCCTCGCAAAGTCTCGCGGCATTCCGAGTCCGGCGGACGAAGTTGGCCAGCCCCACCCCCCAAGGCTATAGCCCACCCGTTTTTGTGGCCTTTTTCCGCTGGACAAACTTGGCGCCCCGGAATTCGGGCAGTTATTTTTGGACGCGGCTTTGCGCGCGGCCTATTTTTGGCACACGGAGGCCCCTCCCAAAGTCTCGCGGCATTCCGAGTCCGGCGGACGAAGTTGGGCAGCCCCACCCCCAAAGGCTATAGCCCACCTGTTTTTGTGGCCTTTTTCCGCAGGACGAACTTGGCACACCGGCCTTCGGGCGGTTATTTTTGGGAGTGGCTTTGTCCGCGGCCTATTTTTGGCACACGGAGGCCCCTCGCAAAGTCTCGCGGCATTCCGAGTCCGGCGGACGAAGTTCGCCAACCCCACCCCCCAAGGCTATAGCCCACCCATTTTTGTGGCCTTGTTCCGCTGGACGAACTTGGCGCCCCGCCCTTCGGGCGGTTATTTTTGGACGCGGCTTGGGCCGCGGCCTAATTTTGGCACACGGAGGCCCATCGGAATGTCTCGCAGCATTCCGAGTCCGGCGGACG
>NW_006262209.1:8965-9449 GCF_000493195.1 Citrus x clementina
GATTCCGGCGGACGAAGTTGGGCAGCCCCACCCCCAAAGGCTATAGCCCACCGGTTTTTGTGGCCTTTTTCCGCAGCACGAACTTGGCACCCCGGCCTTCGGGCGGTTATTTTTGGGAGCGGCTTTGCCCGCGGCCTATTTTTGGCACACGGAGGCCCCTCGCAAAGTCTCGCGGCATTCCGAGTCCGGCGGACGAAGTTCGCCAACCCCACCCCCCAAGGCTATAGCCCACCCATTTTTGTGGCCTTGTTCCGCTGGACGAACTTGGCGCCCCGCCCTTCGGGCGGTTATTTTTGGACGCGGCTTGGGCCGCGGCCTAGTTTTGGCATACGGAGGCCCATCGGAATGTCTCGCGGCATTCCGAGTCCGGCGGACGAAGTTGGCCAGCCTCACCCCCAAGGCTATACCCCACCCGTTTTTGTGGCCTTTTTCCGCTGGACGAACCTGGCGCCCCGGCCTTCGGGCGGTTAATTTTGGGCGCGGC
>NW_006262209.1:9749-10808 GCF_000493195.1 Citrus x clementina
GGCCATTTTCCGCTGGGACGAAGTTGGCGCCCCGGCCGTCGGGCGGTTATTTTTGGGCGCGGGTTTGGCCGCGGCCTATTTTTGGCTTACGGGGGGCCCTCGCAAAGTCTCGCGGAATTCCGAGTCCGGCGGACGAAGTTGGCCAGCCCCACCCCCCAAGGCTATAGCCCACCCATTTTTGTGGCCTTTTTCCGCTGGACGAACTTGGCGCCCCAGCCTTCGGGCGGTTAATTTTGGGCGCGGCTTTGCCCGCGGCCTATTTTTGGTACACGGAGGCCCCTCGCAAAGTCTCCCGGCATTCCTAGTCCGGCGGACGAAGTTGGCCAGCCCCACCCCCCTAGGCTATAGCCCACCTGTTTTTGTAGCCTTTTTCCGCTGGACGAACTTGGCGACCCGGCCTTCGGGCAGTTAATTTTGGACGCGGCTTTGCCGGCAGCCTATTTTCAGCACACAGAGGCCCCTCGCAAAGGCTCGCGGCATTCGGAGTGCGGCGGACGAAGTTGGCCAGCCCCACCCCCCAAGGCTATAGCCCACCCGTTTTTGTGGCCTTTTTCCGCTGGATGAATTTGGCGCCCCGGCCTTCGGGCAGTTATTTTTGGGTGCGGCTTTGCCCGCGGCCTATTTTTGGCACACGGAGGCCCCTCGCAAAGTCTCGCGGCATTCCGAGTCCGGCGGACGAAGTGGGCCAGCATCACCCCCCAAGGCTATAGCCCACCAGTTTTTGTGGCCTTTTTCCGCTGGACGAACTTGGCGACCCGGCCTTCGGGCGGTTAATTTTGGGCGCGGCTTTGCCGGCGGCCTATTTTTGGCACACGGAGGCCCCTCGCAAAGTCTCGCGGCATTCCGAGTCCAGCGGACGAAGTTGGCCAGCATCACCCCCCAAGTCTATAGCCCACCCATTTTTGTGGCCTTTTTCCGCTGGACGAACTTGGCACGCCGGCCTTCGGGTGGTTAATTTTGGGCGCGGCTTTGCGCGCGGCCTATTTTCATCACACGGAGGCCCCTCGCAAAGGCTCGTGGCATTCCGAGTCCGGCGGACGAAGTTGGCCAGCCCTACCC
>NW_006262208.1:0-8583 GCF_000493195.1 Citrus x clementina
GTATCTGGGAAGGCGTCGCGTGAACTAGACGCGCGGGCGAAGTTCGTCCGCCGGACTCGGAATGGGGCGAGACTTTGCGAGGGGCCTCGGGGTGCCAAAAATAAGCCGCGGGCACAGCCGCGCCCAAAAATAAGCGCCCGATGGTCGTGGTGCCAAAACCCCCCAGCGGAAAAATGGCCAAAAGACGGGTGGGCTATAGCCTTGGTGGGGGGCGCGGGCGAAGTTCGTCCGCCGGACTTGGAATGGGACGAGACTTTGCGAGGTGCCTGGGGTTGCCCGCGGGAAGTCGCGGGCATGGCCGCATCCAGAAAAAAGCGCCCGAAGGTCGTGGTGCCAAAACCCCCCAGCGGAAAAATGGCCAAAAAACGGGTGGGCTATAGCCTTGGTGGGGGGCGCGGGCGAAGTTCGTCCGCCGGACTCGGAATGGGGCGAGACTTTGCGAGGGGCCTCGGGGCACCAAAAATAAGCGGCGGGCAAAGCCGCGCCCAAAAATAAGCGCCCGAAGGTCGTGGTGCCAAAAGCCCCCAGCGGAAAAATGGCCAAAAAACGGGTGGGCTATAGCCTTGGTGGGGGGCGCGGGCGAAGTTCGTCCGCCGGACTCGGAATGGGGCGAGGCTTTGCGCGGGGCCTCGGGGCGCCAAAAATAAGCCACAGGCAAAGCCGCGCCCAAAAATATGCGCCGGAAGGTCGTGGTGCCAAAACCCCCCAGCGGAAAAATGGCCATAAAACGGGTGGGCTATAGCCTTGGTGGGGGGCGCGGGCGAAGTTCGTCCGCCGGACTCGGAATGGGGCGAGACTTTGCGAGGGGCCTCGGGGTGCCAAAAATAAGCCGCGGGCAAGGCCGCGCCCAAAAATAAGCGCCCGAAGGACGTGGTGCCAAAACCCCCCAGCGGAAAAATGGCTAAAAAACGGGTGGGCTATAGCCTTGGTGGGGGGCGCGGGCGAAGTTCGTCCGCCGGACTCGGAATGGGGCGAGACTTTGCGAGGGGCCTCGGGGTGCCCGCGGGAAGTCGCGGGCACAGCCGCGCCCAAAAATAATCGCCCGAAGGTCGTGGTGGCAAAACCCCCCAGCGGAAAAATGGCCAAAAAACGGGTGGGCTATAGCCTTGGTGGGGGGCGCGGGCGAAGTTCGTCCGCCGGACTCGGAATGGGGCGAAACTTTGCGAGGGGCCTCGGGGTGCCCGCGGGAAGTCGCGGGCACAGCCGCGCCCAAAAATAAGCGCCGGAAGGTCGTGGTGCCAAAACCCCCCAGCGGAAAAATGGCCAAAAAACGGGTGGGCTATAGCCTTGGTGGGGGGCGCGGGCGAAGTTCGTCCGCCGGACTCGGAATGGGGCGAGACTTTGCGAGGTGCCTCGGGGTGCCAAAAATAAGCCGCGGGCAAAGCCGCACCCAAAAATAAGCGCCCGAAGGTCGTGGTGCCAAAACCCCCCAGCGGAAAATGGCCAAAAAACGGGTGGGCTATAGCCTTGGTGGGGGGCGCGGGCGAAGTTCGTCAGCCGGACTCGGAATGGGTCGAGACTTTGCGAGGGGCCTCGGGGTGCCCGCGGGAAGTCGCGGACACAGCCGCGCCCAAAAATAAGCGCCCGAAGGTCGTGGTGCCAAAACCCCCCAGCGGAAAAATGACCAAAAAACGGGTGGGCTATAGCCTTGGTGGGGGGCGCGGGCGAAGTGCGTCCGCCGGACTCGGAATGGGATGAGACTTTGCGCAGGGCCTCGGGGCGCCAACAATAAGCCGCAGGCAAAGCCGCGCCCAAAAATAAGCACCCGAAGGTCGTGGTGCCAAAACCCCCCAGCGGAAAAATGGCCAAAAAACGGGTGGGCTATAGCCTTGGTGTGGGGCGCGGGCGAAGTTCGTCCGCCGGACTCGGAATGGGGCGAGACATTGCGAGGGGCCTCGGGGTGCCCGCGGGAAGTCGCGGGCACAGCCGCGTCCAAAAATAAGCGCCTGAAGGTCGTGGTGCCAAAACCCCCCAGCGGAAAAATGGCCAAAAAACGGGTGGGCTATAGCCTTGGTGGGGGGTGCGGGCGAAGTTCGTCCGCCGGACTCGGAATGGGGCGAGACTTTGCGAGGGGCCTCGGGGTGCCAAAAATAAGCCGCGGACAAAGCCGCGCCCAAAAATAAGCGCCCGAAGGTCGTGGTGCCAAAACCCCCCAGCGGAAAAATGGCCAAAAAACGGGTGGGCTATAGCCTTGGTGGGGGGCGCGGGCGAAGTTCGTCCGCCGGACTTTGAATGGGACGAGACTTTGCGAGGGGCCTAAGGGTGCCCGCGGGAAGTCGCGGGCACAGCCGCGTCCAGAAATAAGCGCCCGAAGGTCGTGGTGCCAAAACCCCCCAGCGGAAAAATGGCCAAAAAACGGGTGGGCTATAGCCTTGGTGGGGGGCATGGGCGAAGTTCGTCTTCCGGACTCGGAATGGGGCGAGACTTTGCGAGGGGCCTCAGGGTGCCCGCGGGAAGTCGCGGGCATAGCCGCGTCCAGAAATAAGCGCCCGAAGGTCGTGTTGCCAAAACCCCCCAGCGGAAAAATGGCCAAAAAACGGGTGGGCTATAGCCTTGGTGGGGGGTGCGGGCGAAGTTCGTCCGCCAGACTCGGAATGGGACGAGACTTTGCGAGGGGCCTCGGGGCACAAAAATTAAGCCGCGGGCAAAGCCGCGCCCAAAAATAAGCGCCCGAAGGTTGTGGTGCCAAAACCCCCCAGCGGAAAAATGGCCAAAAAACGGGTGGGCTATAGCCTTGGTGGGGGGCGCGGGCGAAGTTCGTCCGCCGGACTCGGAAGGGGGCGAGACTTTGCGCGGGGCCTCGGGGCGCCAAAAATAAGGCACGGGCAAAGCCGCGCCCAAAAATAAGCGCCCGAAGGTCGTGGTGCCAAAACCCCCCAGCGGAAAAATGGCCAAAAAACGGGTGGGCTATAGCCTTGGTGGGGGGCGCGGGCGAAGTTCGTCCGCCGGACTCGGAATGGGACGAGACTTTGCGAGGGGCCTCGGGGCACCAAAAATAAGCCGCGGTCAAAGCCGCGCCCAAAAATAAGCCCCCGAAGGTCGTGGTACCAAAACCCCCCAGCGGAAAAATGGCCAAAAAACGGGTGGGCTATAGCCTTGGTGGGGGGCGCGGGCGAAGTTCGTCCGCCGGACTCGGAATGGGGCGAGACTTTGCGAGGGGCCTCGGGGTGCCTGCGGGAAGTCGTGGGCACAGCCGCGTCCAAAAATAAGCGCCCGAAGGTCGTGGTGCCAAAACTCCCCAGCGGAAAAATGGCCAAAAAACGGGTGGGCTATAGCCTTGGTGGGGGGCGCGGGCGAAGTTCGTCAGCCGGACTCGGAATGGGGCGAGACTTTGTGAGGGGCCTCGGGGTGCCAAAAATAAGCCATGGAAAAGGCCGCGCCCAAAAATAAGCGCCTGAAGGTCGTGGTGCCAAAACCCCCCAGCGGAAAAATGGCCAAAAAACGGGTGGGCTATAGCCTTGGTGGGGGGCGCGGGCGAAGTTCGTCCGCCGGACTCGGAATGGGGCGAGACTTTGCGAGGGGCCTCGGGGTGCCCGCGGGAAGTCGCGGACACAGCCACGCTCAAAAATAAGCGCCCGAAGGTCGTGGTGCCAAAACCCCCCAGCGGAAAAATGGCCAAAAAACGGGTGGGCTATAGCCTTGGTGGGGGGCGCGGGCGAAGTTCGTCCGCCGGACTCGGAATGGGGTGAGACTTTGCGAGGGGCCTCGGGGTGCCAAAAATAAGCCGCGGGCAAAGCCGCGCCCAAAAATAAGCGCCCGAAGGTCGTGGTGCCAAAACCCCCCAGCGGAAAAATGGCCAAAAAACGGGTGGGCTATAGCCTTGGTGGGGGGCGCGGGCGAAGTTCGTCCGCCGGACTCGGAATGGGGCGAGACTTTGCGAGGGGCCTCGGGGTGCCCGCGGGAAGTCGCGGACACAGCCACGCTCAAAAATAAGCGCCCGAAGGTCGTGGTGCCAAAACCCCCCAGCGGAAAAATGGCCAAAAAACGGGTGGGCTATAGCCTTGGTGGGGGGCGCGGGCGAAGTTCGTCCGCCGGACTTTGAATATGGCGTGACTTTGCGAGGGGTCTCGGGGTGCCCGCGGGAACTCGCGGGCACAGCCGCGTCCAGAAATAAGCGCCCGAAGGTCGTGGTGCCAAAACCCCCCAGCGGAAAAATGGCCAAAAAACGGGTGGGCTATAGCCTTGGTGGGGGGCATGGGCGAAGTTCGTCTGCCGGACTCGGAATGGGGCGAGACTTTGCGAGGGGCCTCGGGGTGCCAAAAATAAGCCGCGGGGAAAGCCGCGCCCAAAAATAAGCGCCCAAAGGTCGTGGTGCCAAAACCCCCCAGCGGAAAAATGGCCAAAAAACGGGTGGGCTATAGCCTTGGTGGGGGGCGCGGGCGAAGTTCGTCCGCCGGACTCGGAATGGGACGAGACTTTGCGAGGGGCCTCGGGGCACCAAAATTAAGCCGCGGGCAAAGCCGCGCCCAAAAATAAGCGCCCAAAAGTTGTGGTGCCAAAACCCCCCAGCGGAAAAATGGCCAAAAAACGGGTGGGCTATAGCCTTGGTGGGGGGCGCGGGCGAAGTTCGTCCGCCGGACTCGGAATGGGGCGAGACTTTGCGCGGGGCCTCGGGGCGCCAAAAATAAGCCACGGGCAAAGCCGCACCCAAAAATAAGCGCCCGAAGGTCGTGGTGCCAAAACCCCCCAGCGGAAAAATGGCCAAAAAACGGGTGGGCTATAGCCTTGGTGGGGGGCGCGGGCGAAGTTCGTCAGCCGGACTCGGAATGGGGCGAGACTTTGCGAGTGGCCTCGGGGTGCCAAAAATAAGCCACGGAAAAGGCCGCGCCCAAAAATAAGCGCCCGAAGGTCGTGGTGCCAAAACCCCCCAGCGGAAAAATGGCCAAAAAACGGGTGGGCTATAGCCTTGGTGGGGGGCGCGGGCGAAGTTCGTCAGCCGGACTCGGAATGGGGCGAGACTTTGCGAGGGGCCTCGGGGTGCGCGCGGGAAGTCGCGGACACAGCCGCGCCCAAAAATAAGCGCCCGAAGGTCGTGGTGCCAAAACTCCCCAGCGGAAAAATGGCCAAAAAACGGGTGGGCTATAGCCTTGGTGGGGGGCGCGGGCGAAGTTCGTCAGCCGGACTCGGAATGGGGCGAGACTTTGCGAGGGGCCTCGGGGTGCGCGCGGGAAGTCGCGGACACAGCCGCGCCCAAAAATAAGCGCCCGAAGGTCGTGGTGCCAAAACTCCCCAGCGGAAAAATGGCCAAAAAACGGGTGGGCTATAGCCTTGGTGGGGGGCGCGGGCGAAGTTCGTCCGCCGGACTCGGAATGGGGCGAGACTTTGCGAGGGGCCTCGGGGTGCCAAAAATAAGCTGCGGGCAAAGCCGCGCCCAAAAATAAGCGCCCAAAGGTCGTGGTGCCAAAACCCCCCAGCGGAAAAATGGCCAAAAAACGGGTGGGCTATAGCCTTGGTGGGGGGCGCGGGCGAAGTTCTTCCGCTGGACTCGGAATGGGACGAGACTTTGCGAGAGGCCTCGGGGCGCCAAAAATAAGCCGCGGGCAAAGCCGTGCCCAAAAATAAGCGCCCGAAGGTCGTGGTGCCAAAACCCCCCAGCGGAAAAATGGCCAAAAAACGGGTGGGCTATAGCCTTGGTGGGGGGCGCGGGCGAAGTTCGTCCGCCGGACTCGGAATGGGGCGAGACTTTGCAAGGGGCCTCGGGGTGCCCGCGGGAAGTCGCAGGCACAGACGCGTCCAGAAATAAGCGCCCGAAGGTCGTGGTGCCAAAACCCCCCAGCGGAAAAATGGCCAAAAAACGGGTGGGCTATAGCCTTGGTGGGGGGCGCAGGCGAAGTTCGTCCGCCGGACTCGGAATGGGACGAGACTTTGCGAGGGGCCTCGGGGCACCAAAAATAAGACGCGGGCAAAGCCGTACCCAAAAATAAGCGCCCGAAGGTCGTGGTGCCAAAACCCCCCAGCGGAAAAATGGCCAAAAAACGGGTGGGCTATAGCCTTGGTGGGGGAGGCGGGCAAAGTTCGTCCGCCGGACTCGGAATGGGGTGAGACTTTGCGCGGGGCCTCGCGGTGCCAAAAATAAGCCGCGGGCAAAGCCGCGCCCAAAAATAAGCGCCCGAAGGTCGTGGTGCCAAAACCCCCCAGCGGAAAAATGGCCAAAAAACGGGTGGGCTATAGCCATGGTGGGGGGCGCGGGCGAAGTTCGTCCGCCGGACTTGGAATGGGGCGAGACTTTGCGAGGGGCCTCGGGGTGCCCGCGGGAAGTCGCGGGCACAGCCGCGTCCAGAAATAAGCGCCCGAAGGTCGTGGTGCCAAAACCCCCCAGCGGAAAAATGGCCAAAAAACGGGTGGGCTATAGCCTTGGTGGGGGGCGCGGGCGAAGTTCGTCCGCCGGACTCGGAATGGGGCGAGACTTTGTGCGGGGCCTCGGGGCGCCAAAAATAAGCCGCGGGCAAAGCCGCGCCCAAAAATAAGCGCCCGAAGGTCGTGGTGCCAAAACCCCCCAGGGGAAAAATGGCCCAAAAACGGGTGGGCTATAGCCTTGGTGGGGGGCGCGGGCGAAGTTCGTCCGCCGGACTCGGAATGGGGCGAGACTTTGCGCAGGTCCTCGAGGCGCCAAAAATAAGCCGCAGGCAAAGCCGCACCCAAAAATAAGCGCCCGAAGGTCGTGGTGCCAAAACCCCCCAGCGGAAAAATGGCCAAAAAACGGGTGGGCTATAGCCTTGGTGGGGGGCGCGGGCGAAGTTCGTCCGCCGGACTCGGAATGGGGTGAGACTTTGCGAGGGGCCTCGGGGTGCCAAAAATAAGCCGCGGGCAAAGCCGCGCCCAAAAATAAGCGCCCGAAGGTCGTGGTGCCAAAACCCCCCAGCGGAAAAATGGCCAAAAAACGGGTGGGCTATAGCCTTGGTGGGGGGCGCGGGCGAAGTTCGTCCGCCGGACTCGGAATGGGGCGAGACTTTGCGCAGGTCCTCGAGGCGCCAAAAATAAGCCGCAGGCAAAGCCGCACCCAAAAATAAGCGCCCGAAGGTCGTGGTGCCAAAACCCCCCAGCGGAAAAATGGCCAAAAAACGGGTGGGCTATAGCCTTGGTGGGGGGCGCGGGCGAAGTTCGTCCGCCGGACTCGGAATGGGGTGAGACTTTGCGAGGGGCCTCGGGGTGACAAAAATAAGCCGCGGGCAAAGCCGCGCCCAAAAATAAGCGCCCGAAGGTCGTGGTGCCAAAACCCCCCAGCGGAAAAATGGCCAAAAAACGGGTGGGCTATAGCCTTGGTGGGGGGCGCGGGCGAAGTTCGTCCGCCGGACTCGGAATGGGGCGAGACTTTGCGAGGGGCCTCGGGGTGCCAAAAATTAGCCACGGGCAAAGCCGCGCCCAAAAATAAGCGCCCGAAGGTCGTGGTGCCAAAACCCCCCAGCGGAAAAATGGCCAAAAAACGGGTGGGCTATAGCCTTGGTGGGGGGCGCGGGGAAAGATTGTCCGCCGATCTCGGAATGGGGCGAGACTTTGCGAGGGGCCTCGGGTGCCCAAAATTAGCCACGGGCAAAGCCGCGCCCAAAAATAAGCGCCAGAAGGTCGTGGTGCCAAAACCCCCCAGCGGAAAAATGGACAAAAACGGGGTGGGCTATAGCCTTGGTGGCGGGCGCGGGCGAAGTTCGTCCGCCGGACTCGGAATGGGGCGAGACTTTGCGCAGGTCCTCGAGGCGCCAAAAATAAGCCGCAGGCAAAGCCGCACCCAAAAATAAGCGCACGAAGGTCGTGGTGCCAAAACCCCCCAGCGGAAAAATGGCCAAAAAACGGGTGGGCTATAGCCTTGGTGGGGGGCGCGGGCGAAGTTCGTCCGCCGGACTCGGAATGGGGCGAGACTTTGCGAGGGGCCTCAGGGTGCCTGCGGGAAGTCGCGGGCACAGCCGCGTCGAAAAATAAGCGCCCGAAGGTCGTGGTGCCAAAACCCCCCAGCGGAAAAATGGCCAAAAAACGGGTGGGCTATAGGCTTGGTGGGGGGCGCGGGCGAAGTTCTTCCGCCGGACTCGGAATGGGGCGAGACTTTGCGCGGGGCCTCGGGGCGCCAAAAATAAGCCGCGGGCAAAGCCGCACCCAAAAATAAGCGCCCGAAGGTCGTGGTGCCAAAACCCCCCAGCGGAAAAATGGCCAAAAAACGGGTGGGCTATAGCCTTGGTGGGGGGCGCGGGCGAAGTTCGTCCGCCGGACTCGGAATGGGGCGAGAGTTTGCGAAGGGCCTCGGGGTGCCCGCGGCAAGTCGCGGGCACAGCCGCGTCCAGAAATAAGCGCCCGAAGATCGTGGTGCCAAAACCCCCCAGCGGAAAAATGGCCAAAAAACGGGTGGGCTATAGCCTTGGTGGGGGGCGCGGGCGAAGTTCGTCCGCCGGACTCGGAATGGGGCGAGACTTTGCGAGGGGCCTCGGGGTGCCCGCGGGAAGTCGCGGGCACAGCCGCGTCCAAAAATAAGCGCCCGAAGGTCGTGGTGCCAAAACCCCCCAGCGGAAAAATGGCCAAAAAACGGGTGGGCTATAGCCTTGGTGGGGGGCGCGGGCGAAGTTCGTCCCCGCTACTCCGCCGTGACTCTAATTTGCT
>NW_006262207.1:0-866 GCF_000493195.1 Citrus x clementina
CATGGCTATAGCCCACCCGTTTTTGTGGGCTTTTTCCGCTGCACGAACTAGGCGCCCCAGCCTTCGGGCGGTTATTTTTGGGTGCGGCTGTGCCCGCGGCCTATATTTGGCACACGGAGTCCCCTCGCAAAGTCTCGCCGCATTCCGAGTCCGGCGGACGAAGTTGGCCAGCCCCACCCCCCAAGGCTATAGCCCACCCGTTTTTGTGCCCTTTTTCCGCTGGACGAACTTGGCACCCCGGCCTTTGAGCATTTATTTTTGGGCGCGGCTGTGCCCGCAGCCTATTTTTGGCACACAGAAGCGCCTCACAAAGTCTCGCGCCATTCCGAGTCCGGTGGACGAAGTTGGCCGGCCCCACCCCCAAGGCTATAGCCCACCCCTTTTTGTGGGCTTTTTCCGCTGGACGAACTTGGCGCCCCGGCCTTCGGGCGGTTATTTTTGGGCGCGGCTGTGCCCGCGGCCTATTTTATGGCACACGGAGGAGCCTCGCAAAGTCTCGTGCCATTCCGAGTCCGGCGGACGAAGTTGGCCGGCCCCACCCCCCAAGGTTATAGCCCACCCGTTTTTGTGGCCTTTTTCCGCTAGACGAACTTGACGCCCCGGCCTTCGGGCGGGTATTTTTGAGAACTGCTGTGCCCGCGGCCTATTTTTGGCACACGGAGGTGCCTCGCAAAGTCTCGCGCAATTCCAAGTCCGGCGGACGTTGTTGGCCCGCCCCACCCCCCAACGCTATAGCCCACCCGTTTTTGTGGCCTTTTTCCGCTGGACGAACTTGGCGCCCGGCCTTCGGGTGGTTATTTTTGGGCGCCGCTGTGCCCGCCGCCCATTTTTGGGACACGGAGGCCCCCCCCAAATTCTCGCGCCAT
>NW_006262207.1:1015-1533 GCF_000493195.1 Citrus x clementina
CACACGGAGGAGCCTCGCAAAGTCTCGCGCCATTCCGAGTCCGGCGGACGTAGTTGGCCAGCCCCACCCCCCAAGGCTATAGCCCACCCGTTTTTGTGGCCTTTTTCCGCTGGACGAACGTGGCAACCCGGCCTTCGGGCCGTTAGTTTTGGGCGCGGCTGTGCCCGCGGCCTATTTTTGGCACATGAAGGTGCCTCGCAAAGTATCACGTAATTCCGAGTCCGGCGGACGAAGTTGGCCAGCCCCACCCCCCAAGGCTATAGCCCACCCGTTTTTATGGCCTTTTTCCCCTGGACGAACTTGGCGCCCCGGACTTCGGGCGGTTATTTTTGGGTGCGGCTGTGCCCGCGGCCTATTTTTGGCACACGGAGGCACCTCGCAATGTCTCGCGCCATTCCGAGTCCGGCGGACGAAGTTGGCCAGCCCCACCCCCCAAGGCTATAGCCCACCCGTTTTTGTGGCCTTTTTCCACTAGACGAACTAGGCGCCCCGCCCTTCTGGCGGTTATTTTTGGGTGC
>NW_006262207.1:1633-8812 GCF_000493195.1 Citrus x clementina
GCTGCCTATTTTTGGCACACGGAGGCCCCTCGCACAGTCTCGCGCGATTCCGACTCCGGCGGACGAAGTTGGCCAGCCCCACCCCCCAAGGCTATAGCCCATCTGTTTTTGTGGCCTTTTTCGGCTGGACGAACTTGGCGCCCCGGCCTTCGGGCAGTTATTTTTGGGCGCGGCTGTGCCCGCGGCCTATTTTTGGCACACGGAGGTGCCTCGCAAAGTTTCGCGCTATTCCGAGTCCGGTGGACGAAGTTGGCCAGCCCCACCCCCCAAGGCTATAACCCACCCGTTTTTGTGGCCTTTTTCCGCTGGACGAACTTGGCGCCCCGGCCTTCGGGAGGTTATTTTTGGGCGCGGCTGTGCCGGCGGCCTATTTTTGGCACACGGAGGCCCCTCGCAAAGTCTCGCGGCATTCCGAGTCCGGCGGACGAAGTTGGCCACCCCATCCCCCAAGGCTATAGCCCAACCGTTTCTGTGGCGTTTTTCCGCTGGACGAACTTGGCGCCCCGGCCTTCGATCGGTTATTTTTGGGCACGGCTTGCCCGCGGCCTATTTTTGGCACACGGAGGAAAGGGATTTCGGTTTGTTAACGCCGAGTCCGGCGGACGAAGTTGGCCATTCCCACCCCCCAAGGCTATAGCCCACCCGTTTTTGTGGCCTTTTTCCGCTGCACGAACTTGGCGCCCCGGCCTTCGGGCGGTTATTTTTGGACGCGGCTTTGCCTGCGGCCTATTTTTGGCACAGGGAGGCCCCTCACGCCCACCCGTTTTTGTGGCCTTTTTCCGCTGGACGAACTTGGCGCCCCGGCCTTCCGGCTGTAATTTTTGGGCGCGGCTTTCCCCGAGGCCTATTTTTGGCTCACGGAGGCCCGTCGCAAAGTCTCGCGGCATTCCGAGTCCGGCGGACGAAGTTGGCCAGCCCCACCCCCAAAGGCTATAGCCCACCCGTTTTTGTGGCCTTTTTCCGCTGGACGAACTTGGCGCCCCGGCCTTCGGGCGGTTATTTTTTGGCGCGGCTTTCCCCGCCGCCTATTTTTGGCACACGGAGGACCCTAACAAAGTCTCGCGCGATTCCGAGTCCGGCGGACAACGTTGGCCACCCCACCCCCCAAGGCTATAGCCCACCCGTTTTTGTGGCCTTTTTCCGCTGGACGAACTTGGCGCCCCGGCCTTCGATCGGTTATTTTTGGGCGCGGCTAGCCCGCGGCCTATTTTTGGCACATGGAGGTCCCTCGCAAGGTATCGCGGCATTCCGAGTCCGGTGGACGAAGTTGGCCAGTCCCACCCCCCAAGGCTATAGCCCACCCGTTTTGGTGACCTTTTTCCGCTGGACGAACATGGCGCCCCGGCCTTCGATCGGTTATTTTTGGGCGCTGCTGTGCCCGATGCCTATTTTTGGCACACGGAGGCGCCTCACAAATTCTCGCGCCATTCCGAGTCCGGCGGACGAAGATGGCCAGCCCCACCCCCCAAGGCTATAGCCCACCCGTTTTTGTGTCCTTTTTCCGCTGGACGAACTTGGTGCCCCGGCCTTCGGGCTGTTATTTTTGGGCGCGGCTGTGCCCGCGGCCTATTTTTTGGCACACGGAGGAGCCTCGACAAGTCTCGCGCCATTCCGAGTCCGGCGGACGTAGATGGCCAGCCCCACCCCCCAAGGATATAGCCCACCCGTTTTTATGGCCTTTTTGCCCTGGTGGAACTTGGCGCCCCGGACTTCGGGCGGTTATTTTTGGGTGCGGCTGTGCCCGCGGCCTATATTTGGCACACGGAGGCACCTCGCAATGTCTCGTGCCATTCCGAGTCCGGCGGACGAAGTTGGCCAGCCCCACCCCCCAAGGCTATAGCCCACCCGTTTTTGTGGCCTTTTTCCACTAGACGAACTTGGCGCCCCGGCCTTCGGGCGGTTATTTTTGGGTGCATCTGTGCCCGCTGCCTATTTTTGGCACACGGAGGCCCCTCGCACAGTCTCGCGCGATTCCGACTCCGGCGGACGAAGTTGGCCAGCCCCACCCCCCAAGGCTATAGCCCACCCGTTTTTGTGGCCTTTTTCCGCTGGACGAACTTGGCGCCCCAGACTTCGGGCGGTTATTTTTGGGTGTGGCTGTGCCACGGCCTATATTTGGCACACGGAGGCGCCTCGTAATGTCTCGCGCCATTCCTAGTCCGGCGGACGAAGTCGGCCAGCCCGAGCCCCACCCCCCAAGGCTATAGCCCACCCGTTTTTGTGGCCTTTTTCCCCTGGACGAATTAGGCGCCACGACCTTCAGGCAGTTATTTTTGGGAGCGGCTGTGCCCGCATCCTATTTTTGGCACACGGAGGTGCCTCGCAAATTCTCGCGCCATTCCGAGTCCGGCGGACGAAGTTGGCCAGCCCAACCCCTCAAGGCTATAGCCCACCCGTTTTTGTGTCCTTTTTCCGCTGGACGAACTTGGTGCCCCGGCCTTCGGGAGGTTATTTTTGGGCGTGGCTGGGCCCGCGGCCTATTTTTTGGCACACGGAGGAGCCTCGCAAAGTCTCGCGCCATTCCGAGTCCGGCGGACGAAGTAGGCCAGCCCCACCCCCCAAGGCTATAGCCCACCCGTTTTTGTGGCCTTTTTCCGCTGGACGAACTTGGCGCCCCGGCCTTCGCTCGGTTGTTTTTGGGTGCGGCTGTGCCCGCGGAATATTTTTGGCACACGGATACCCCTCGCAAAGTCTTGCGGCATTCCTAGTCCGGCGGACGAAGTTGGCCAGCCCCACCCCCCAAGGATATAGCCCACCCGTTTTTGTGGCCTTTTCCCGCTGGACGAACTTGGCGCGCCGGCCTTCGGTCGCTTATTTTTGGGTGCAGCTGTGCCCGTGGCCTATTTTTGGCACAGGGAGGCCCCTCACAAAGTCCCGCGTTATTCCAAGTCCGGCGGACGAACTTGGCCAGCCGAACCCCCCAAGGCTATAGCCCACCCGTTTTATTGGCCTTTTTCCGCTGGATGAACTTGGCGCCCGGCCTTCGGGTGGTTATTTTTGGGCGCGGCTGTGCCCGCGGCGTATTTTTGGCACACGGAAGCGCCTCGCAAAGTCTCACGCCATTCCGTGTCCGGCGGACGAAGTTGGCCAGCCCCACCCCCCAAGGTTATAGGCCACCCGTTTTTGTGGCCTTTTTCCGCTAGACGAACTTCGCGTCCCGGCCTTCGGATGGGTATTTTTGAGCACTGCTGTGCCCGCGGCCTATTTTTGGCACAAGGTGGCACCTCGTACAGTCTCGCGCCATTCCGAGTCCGGCGGACGAAGTTGGCCAGCCCCACCCCCCAAGGCTATAGCCCAACCGTTTTTGTGGCCTTTTTCCGCTGGACGAACTTCGCGCCCCGGCCTTCGGTCGCTTATTTTTGGGCGTTGCTGTACCCGTGGCCTATTTTTGGCACACGGAGGCCCCTCGCAAAGTCTCACGCCATTCGGAGTCCGGCGGACGAACTTGGCCAGCCCCACCCCCCAAGGCTATAGCCCACCCGTTTTTGTGGCCTTTTTCCGCTGGACGAACTACTGGCCCCGGCCTTCGGTCGCCTATTTTTGGCACACGGAGACCCCTCGCATAGTCTCGCGCCATTCTGAGTCCAACGGACGAACTTGGCCAGCCCCACCCCCCAAGGCTATAGCCCACCCGTTTTTGTGGCCTTTTTCCGCTGGACGAACTTGGCGCCCCGGCCTTCGGTCGCTTATTTTTGGGCGCGGCTGTGCCGCGGCCTATTTTTGGCACACGGAGACACCTCGCATAGTCTCGCGGCATTCCGAGTTCGGCGGACGAAGTGGGCCAGCCCCACCCCCCAAGGCTATAGCCCACCCGTTTTTCTGGCCTTTTTCCGCTGGACAAAGTTGGCGCCCCGGCCTTCGGTCACTTATTTTTGTGCGCGGCTGTGCCCGCGGCCTATTTTTGGCCCACGGAGACCCCTCGCATAGTCTCGCACCATTCCGAGTCTGGCGGACAAACTTGGCCAACCCCACCCCCCAAGGCTATAGCCCACCCGTTTTTCTGGCCTTTTTCCGCTGGACGAAGTTGGCGCCCCGGCCTTCGGTCACTTATTTTTGTGCGCGACTGTGTCCGCGGCCTATTTTTGGCACACGGAGGCCACTCGCAATGTCTCGCGCCATTCCGAGTCCGGCGGACGAACTTGGCCAGCCCCACCGCCCAAGGCTATAGCCCACCCGTTTTTCTGGCCTTTTTCCGCTGGACGAACTTGTCGCCCCGGCCTTCGGTCGCTTATTTTTGGGCGCGGCTGTGCCCGCGGCCTATTTTTGGCACACGGAGGCCCCTCGCAAAGTCTCGTGCCATTCCGAGTCCGGCGGACGAACCTGGCCAGCCCCACCCCCCAAGGCTATAGCCCACCCGTTTTTGTGGCTTTTTTCCGCTGGACGAACTTGGCGCCCCGGCCTTCGGTCGCTTATTTTTGGATGCGGCTGTACCCGCAGCCTATTTTTGGCACATGGAGACCCCTCGCATAGTCTCGCGCCATTCCGAGTCCGGCGGACGAACTTGGCCAGCCCCACCCCCCAAGGCTATAGCCCACCCGTTTTTCTTGCCTTTTTCCGCTGGACGAACTAGTTGCCCCGGCCTTCGGTCGCCTATTTTTGGCACACGGAGGCAACTCGCAAAGTCTCGCGCTATTCCGAGTCCGGCGGACGAACATGCCCAGCCCCACCGCCCAAGGCTATAGCCCACCCGTTTTCCTGGCCTTTTTCCGCTGGACGAACTTGGCGCCCCGGCCTTCGGTAGCTTATTTTTAGACGTGGCTGTGCCCGCAGCCTATTTTTGGCACACGGAGGCCCCTCGCAAAGTCTCGTGCCATTCCGAGTCCGGCGGACGAACTTGGCCAGCCCCACCCCCCAAGGTTATAGCCCACCTGTTTTTGTGGCCTTTTTCCGCTGGACGAACTAGTTGCTCCGGCCTTCGGTTGCTTATTTTTGGATGCGGCTGTGCCCGCAGCCTATTTTTGGCACATGGAGACCCCTCGCATAGTCTCGCACCATTCCGAGTCCGGCGGACGAACTTGGCCAGCCCCACCCCCCAAGGCTATAGTCCACCCGTTTTTGTGGCTTTTTTCCGCTGGACGAACTTGGCGCCCCGACCTTCGGTTGCTTATTTTTGGGCGCGGCTGTGCCCGCGGCCTATTTTTGGCACACGGAGGCCCCTTGCAAAGTCTCGTACCATTCCGAGTCCGGCGGACGAACTTGGCCAACCCCACCCCCCAAGGCTATAGCCCACCCGTTTTTGTGGCCTATTTCCGCTGGACGAACTTGGCGCCCCGGCCTTCGGTCGCTTATTTTTGGGCGTTGCTGTACCCGTGGCCTATTTTTGGCACACGGAGGCAACTCGCAAAGTCTCGCGCCATTCCGAGTCCGGCGGACGAACATGGCCAGCCTCACCCCCCAAGGCTATAGCCCACCCGTTTTTCTGGCCTTTTTCCGCTGGACGAACTAGTTGCCCCGGCCTTCGGTCGCTTATTTTTGGGTGCGGCTGTGCCCGTGGCCTATTTTTGATACACGGAGTCCCCTCGCATAGTCTCGCGCCATTTCGAGTCTGGCGGACGAACTTGGCCAACCCCACCCCCCTGGCTATAGCCCACCCGTTTTACTGGCCTTTTTCCGATGGACGAACTTGGCGCCCCGGCCTTCGGTCACTTATTTTTGGACGCGGCTGTGCACGCGGCCTATTTTTGGCACACAGAGGCCACTCGAAAAGTCTCGCGCCATTCCGAGTCCGGCGGACGAAATTGGCCAGCCCCACCCCCCAAGGCTATAGCCCACCCGTTTTTCTAGCCTTTTTCCGCTGGACGAACTTGGCGCCCCGGCCTTCGGTCGCTTATTTTTGGGCGCGGCTGCGCCCGCGGCCTATTTTTGGCACACGGAGACCCCTCGCATAGTCTCGTGCCATTCCGAGTCTGGCGGACGAACTTGGCAAACCCCACCCCCCAAGGCTATAGCCCACCCGTTTTTCTGGCCTTTTTCCGCTGGACGAAGTTGGAGCCCCGGCCTTCGGGCACTTATTTTTTTGTGCGGCTGTACCCGCGGCCTATTTTTGGCGCACGGAGGCTCCTCACAAAGTCTCGCGCCATTCCGAGTCCGGCGGACGAACTTGGCCAGCCCCACCCCGCAATGCTACAGCCCACCCGTTTTTCTGGCCTTTTTCCGCTGGACGAACTTGGCGCCTCGGCCTTTGGTCACTTATTTTTGGGCGCGGTTGTGTCCGCAGCCTATTTTTAGCACACGGAGGCCCCTCGCAAGGACTCGCGCCATTCCGAGTCCGGCGGACGAACTTGGCCAGCCCTACCCCCCAAGGCTATAGCCTACCCGTTTTTGTGGCTTTTTTCCGCTGGACGAACTTGGCGCCCCGGCCTTCGGTCGCTTATTTTTGGATGCGGCTGTGCCCGCAGCCTATTTTTGGCACATGGAGACCCCTCGCATAGTCTCGCGCCATTCCGAGTCCGGCGGACGAACTTGGCCAGGCCCACCCCCCAAGGCTATAGCCCACCTGTTTTTGTGGCTTTTTTCCGCTGGACGAACTTGGCGCCCCGGCCTTCGGTCGTTTATTTTTGGGTGCGGCTATGCCTGCGGCCTATTTTTGGCACACGGAGGCCACTCGCAAAGTCTCGCGCCATTCCGAGTCCGGCGGACGAACTTGGCCAGCCCCACCGCCCAAGGCTATAGCCCACCCGTTTTTCTGGCTTTTTTCCGCTGGACGAACTTGGCGCCCTGGCCTTCGGTAGCTTATTTTTGGACGTGGCTGCGCCCGCGGCCTATTTTTGGCACACGGAGGCCCCTCGCAAAGTCTCGTGCCATTCCGAGTCCGGCGGACGAACTTGGCCAGCCCCACCCCCCAAGGCTATAGCCCACCCGTTTTTGTGGCTTTTTTCCGCTGGACGAACTTGGCGCCCCGGCCTTCGGTCGCTTATTTTTGGGTGCGGTTGTGCCCGCGGCCTATTTTTGGCACACGGAGGCCACTCGCAAAGTCTCACGCCATTCCGAGTCTGGCGGACGAACTTGGCCAGCCCCACTTGTTTGGGGGGGGGAAAAAAAGGGTTTCGAAAAAAAGTAAAAAAAAAATTTTTTTTTTTTTAAAAAAAAAAAAAATTTTAAAAATTTTTGGAAGGCTTTTTTTTTTTTTTAAAAAAAAAAATTAAAAAGGTTTTTTAAAATGTTTTAAAATTTTTTTTT
>NW_006262206.1:0-1379 GCF_000493195.1 Citrus x clementina
GGCCAACTTCGTCCGCCGGACTCGGAATGCCGTGAGACTTTGCAAGGGGCCTCCGTGTGCCAAAAATAGGCCGCGGAAAAAGCCCCGCCCGAAGGTCGGGGCGCCAAGTTCGTCCAGCGGAAAAAGGCCACAAAAACGGGTGGGCTATAGCCTTGGGGGGTGGGGCTGGCCAACTTCGTCCGCCGGACTCGGAATGCCGCGTGACTTTGCAAGGGGCCTCCGTGTGCCAAAAATAGGCCGCGGGCAAAGCCGCGCCCAAAATTAACCGCCCGAAGGCCGGGGCGCCAAGTTCGTCCAGCGGAAAAAGGCCACAAAAACGGGTGGGCTATAGCCTTGGGGGGTGGGGCTGGCCCACTTCGTCCGCCGGACTCGGAATGCCGCGGGACTTTGCGAGGGGCCTCCGTGTGCCAAAAATAGGCCGCGGGCAAAGCCGCGCCCAAAATTAACCGGCCGAAGGCCGGGGCGCCAAGTTCGTCCAGCGGAAAAAGGCCACAAAAACGGGTGGGCTATAGCCTTGGGGGGTGGGGCTGGCCGACTTCGTCCGCCGGACTCGGAATGCCGCGAGACTTTGCGAGGGGCCTCCGTGTGCCAAAAATAGGCCGCGGGCAAAGCCGCGCCCAAAAATAACTGCCCGAAGGCCGGGGCGCCAAGTTCGTCCAGCGGAAAAAGGCCACAAAAACGGGTGGGCTATAGCCTTGGGGGGTGGGGCTGGCCAACTTCGTCCGCCGGACTCGGAATGCCGCGAGACTTTGCGAGGGGCCTCCGTGTGCCAAAAATAGGCCGCGGGCAAAGCCGCGCCCTAAAAATACCGCCCGAAGGCCGGGGCGCCAAGTTCGTCCAGCGGAAAAAGGCCACAAAAACGGGTGGGCTATAGCCTTGGGGGGTGGGGCTGGCCAACTTCGTCCGCCGGACTCGGAATCCCGCGAGACTTTGCGAGGGGCCTCCGTGTGCCAAAACTAGGCTACGGGCAAAGCCCTGCCCAAAAATACCAGCCCGCTGGCCGGGGCTCCAAGTTCGTCCAGCAGAAAAAGGCCACAAAAACGGGTGGGCTATAGCCTTGGGGGGTGGGGCTCGCCAACTTCGTCAGCCGGACTCGAAATGCCGCGAGACTTTGCGAGGGGCCTCCATGTGCCAATAATAGGCCGCGGGCAAAGCCGCGCGAAAAAATAACCACCCGAAGGCCGGGGCACCAAGTTCGTCCAGCGGAAAAAGGCCACAAAAACGGGTGGGCTATATCCTTGGGGGGTGGGGCTGGCCAACTTCGTCAGCCGGACTCGGAATGCCGCGAGACTTTGCGAGGGGCCTCCGTGTGCCAAAAATAGTCCTCGGACAAAGCTGCGCCCAAAACTAACAGCCCGAAGGCCGGGGCGCCAAGTTCG
>NW_006262206.1:1835-7818 GCF_000493195.1 Citrus x clementina
TGCAAGGGGCCTCCGTGTGCCAAAAATAGGCCGCGGGCAAAGCCGCGCCCAAAATTAACCGCCCGAAGGCCGGGGCGCCAAGTTCGTCCAGCGGAAAAAGGCCACAAAAACGGGTGGGCTATAGCCTTGGGGGGTGGGGCTGGCCAACTTCGTCCGCCGGACTCGGAATGCCGTGAGACTTTGCGAGGGGCCTCCGTGTGCCAAAAATAGGCCGTGGACAAAGCCCCGTCCGAAGGCCGGCGCGCCAAGTTCGTCAAGCGGAAAAAGGCCACAAAAACGGGTGGGCTATAGCCTTGGGGGGTGGGGCTGGCCAACTTCGTCCGCCGGACTCGGAATGCCGCGAGACTTTGCGAGGGGCCTCCGTGTGCCAAAAATAGGCTGCGGACAAAGCCGCGCCCAAAAATAACCGCCCGAAGGCCGGGGCGCCAAGTTCGTCCAGCGGAAAAAGGCCACAAAAACGGGTGGGCTATAGCCTTGGGGGGTGGGGCTGGCCAACTTCGTCCGCCGGACTCGGAATGCCGCGAGAATTTGCGAGGGGCCTCCGTGTGCCAAAAATAGGCCGCGGACAAAGCCGCGCCCAAAAAATACCGCCCGAAGGCCGGGGCGCCAAGTTCGTCCAGCGGAAAAAGGCCACAAAAACGGGTGGGCTATAGCCTTGGGGGGTGGGGCTGGCCGACTTCGTCCGCCGGACTCGGAATGCCGCGGGACTTTGCGAGGGGCCTCCGAGTGCCAAAAATAGGCCGCGGGCAAAGCCGCGCCCAAAAATAACCGCCCGAAGGCCGGGGCGCCAAGTTCGTCCAGCGGAAAAAGGCCACAAAAACGGGTGGGCTATAGCCTTGGGGGGTGGGGCTGGCCAACTTTGTCCGCCGGACTCGGAATGCCGCGTGACTTTGCAAGGGGCCTCCGTGTGCCAAAAATAGGCCGCGGACAAAGCCGCGCCCAAAATTAACCGCCCGAAGGCCGGGGCGCCAAGTTCGTCCAGCGGAAAAAGGCCACAAAAACGGGTGGGCTATAGCCTGGGGGGTGGGGCTGGCCAACTTCATCCGCCGGACTCGGAATGCCGCGAGACTTTGCGAGGGGCCTCCGTGTGCCAAAAATAGGCCGCGGGCAAAGCCACTCCCAAAAATAACCGGTCGAAGGCCGGGGCGCCAAGTTCGTCCAGCGGAAAAAGGCCACAAAAACGGGTGGGCTATGGCCTTGGGGGGTGGGGCTGGCCAACTTCGTCCGCCGGACTCGGAATGGCGTGAGACTTTACGAGGGGCCTCCGTGTGCCTAAAATAGGCCCCGGCCGAAGCCGCGGCCAAAAATAACCACCTGACGGCCGGGGCACGAAGTTCGTCCAGCGGAAAAAGGCCACAAAAACGGGTGGGCTATAGCCTTGGGGGGTGGCGCTGGCCAACTTCGTCCGCCGGACTCAGAATGCCGCGACACTTTGTGAGGGGCCTCCGGGTGCCAAAAATAGGCCGTCGGCAAAGCCGCACCCAAAAATAACCGCCCGACGGCCGGGGCGCCAAGTTCATCCAGCGGAAAAAGTCCACAAAAACGGGTGGGCTATAGCCTTGGGGGGTGGGGCTGGCCAACTTCGTCTGCCGGACTCGGAATGCCGCGAGACTTTGCGAGGGGCCTCTGTGTGCCAAAAATAGGCCGCGGGCAAAGCCGCGCCCAAAAATAACCCCCCGAAGGCCGGTCGCCAAGTTCGTCCAGCGGAAAATGGCCGCAAAAACGGGTGGTGTCATGACCCAACCCAGACCTGGCAAGATATTGTCCGCTTTGGGCCTTAACAAGGCCCGCACGGATTTGTTCTTGGGGCGCCCATACACCCCAACACGCGTCTTGCCAATTAAGGTGTGGATCACCCCTTATAAACCCAGCATCTCTCCCGTGCTTTGCCGATGTGGGATTCGCCTAGGGTGTTACATACACCCCCCCCTTGGGGACTCAGCCTTCTTGCTGAGGATTGCCCCACCATCGCTCAAGAGGACACGCGGAGCCGCTCTGATACCATAATGTCATGACCCAACCCAGACCTGGCAAGATATTGTCCGCTTTGGGCCTTAACAAGGCCCGCACGGATTTGTTCTTGGGGCACCCATACACCCCCTAACGCGTCTTGCCATTTAAGGTGTGGATCACCCCTTATAAACCCAGCATCTCTCCCGTGCTTTGCCGATGTGGGAGTCGCCTAGGGTGTTACATACACCCCCCCTTTGGGGACTCAGCGTCCTCGCTGAGGTTTGCCCCACCATCGCTCAAGAGGACACGCGGAGCCGCTCTGATACCACAATGTCATGACCCAACCCAGACTTGACAAGATATTGTCCGCTTTGGGACTTAACAAGGCCCGCACGGATTTGTTCTTGGGGGGCACATACACCCCAAAACGCGTCTTGCCAATTAAGGTGTGGATCACCCCTTATAAACCCAGCATCTACAATGTCATGGCCCAACCCAGACCTGACAAGATATTGTCCGCTTTGGGCCATAACAAGGCCCGCACGGATTTGTTCTTGGGGCGCCCATACACAAAAAAATGCGTCTTGCCAATTAAGGTGTGGATCACCCCTTATAAACCCAGCAGCTCTCCCGTGCTTTGCCGATGTGGGATTCGCCTAGGGTGTTACATACACCCCCCCTTTGGGGACTCAGCGTCCTCGCTGAGGTTTGCCCCACCATCGCTCAAGAGGACACGCGGAGCCGCTCCGATACCACAATGTCATGACCCAACCCAGACCTGACAAGATATTGTCCGCTTTGGGCCTTAACAAGGGCCGCACGGATTTGTTCTTGGGGCGCCCATACACCCCAAAACGCGTCTTGCCAATTAAAGTGTGGATCACCACTTATAAACCCAGCATCTCTCCCGTGCTTTGCCGATGTGGGATTCGCCTAGGGTGTTACAAGTGGGCTATAGCTTTGGGGGGTGGGGCTGGCCAACTTCGTCCGCCGGATTCGGAATACCGCGAGACTTTGCGAGGGGCCTCTGTGTGCCAAAAATAGGCCGCGGGCAAAGCCGCGCCCAAAAATAACCCCCCGAAGGCCGGGGCGCCAAGTTCGTCCAGCGGAAAAAGGCCACAAAAACGGGTGGGCTATAGCCTTGGGGGGTGGGGCTGGCCGAATTCATCCGCCGGACTCGGAATGCCGCGAGACTTTGCGAGGGGCCTCCGTGTGCCAAAAATAGGCCGCGGGCAAAGCCGCGCCCAAAAATAACCCCCCGAAGGCCGGAACGCCAAGTTCGTCCGGCGGAAAAAGGCCACAAAAACGGGTGGGCGATAGCCTTGGGGGGTGGGGCTGGCCGAATTCATCCGCCGGACTCGGAATGCCGCGAGACTTTGCGAGGGGCCTCCGTGTGCCAAAAATAGGCCGCGGACAAAGCCGCGCCAAAAAATAACCGCCCGAAGGCCGGGGCGCCAAGTTCGTCCAGCGGAAAAAGGCCACTAAAACGGGTGGGCTATAGCCGTGGGGGGTGGGGCTGGCGCACTTCGTCCGCCAGACTCGGAATGCCGCGAGACTTTGCGAGGGGCCTCCGTGTGCCAAAAATAGGCCACGGGAAAAGCCGCTCCCAAAAATAACCGCTCGAAGGCCGGGGCGCCAAGTTCGTCCAGCGGAAAAAGGCCACAAAAACGGGTGGGCTATAGCCTTGGGGGGTGGGGCTGGCCAACTTCGTCCGACGGACTCGGAATGCCGCGAGACTTTGTGAGGGGCCTCTGTGTGGCAAAAATAGGCCACGGGCAAAGCCGCGCCCAAAAATAACCGCCCGAGGGCCGGGGCGCCAAGTTCGTCCAGCGGAAAAAGGCTACAAAAACGGGTGGGCTATAGCCTTGGGGGGTGGGGCTGGCCAACTTCGTCCGCCGGACTCGGAATGCCGCGAGACTTTGCGAGGGGCCTCCGTGTGCCAAAAATAGGCCGCGGGCAAAGTCGCGCCCAAAAATAACCCCCCGAAGGCTGGGGCGCCAAGTTCGTCCAGCGGAAAAAGGCCACAAAAACGGGTGGGCTATAGCCTTGGGGGGTGGGGCTGGCCGAATTCGTCCAGCGGGAAAAGGCCACAAAAACGGGTGGGCTATAGCCTTGGGGGGTGGGGCTTGGCAACTTCGTCCGCCGGACTCGGAATGCCGCGAGACTTTACGAGGGGTCTCCGTGTGCCAAAAATAGGCCGCGGGCAAAGCCGCGCCCAAAAATAACTGCCCGAAGGCCGGGGCGCCAAGTTCGTCCAGCGGAAAAATGCCACAAAAACGGGTGGGCTATAGCCTAGGGGGGTGATGCTGGCCAACTTCGTCCGCCGGACTCGGAATGCCGCGAGACTTTGTGAGGGGCCTCCGCGTGCTAAAAAAAGGCCGCGGGTAAAGCCGCACCCAAAATTAACCGCCCGACGGCCGGGGCGCCAAGTTCGTCCAGCGGAAAAAGGCCACAAAAACGGGTGGGCTATAGCCTTGGGGGGTGATGCTGGCCAACTTCGTCTTCCGGACTCGAAATGCCGCGAGACTTTGCGAGGGGCCTCCGCATGCCAAAAAAAGGCCGCGGGCAAAGTCGCGCCCAAAATTAACCGCCCGAAGGCCGGGGCGCCAAGTTCGTCCAGTGGAAAAAGGCCACAAAAACGGGTGGGCTATAGCCTTGGGGGGTGGGGCTGGCCAACTTCATCCGCCGGACTCGCAATGCCGCGAGACTTTGCGAGGGGCCTCCGTGTGCCAAAAATAGGCCGCGGGCGATGCCACACCCAAAAATAACCGCCCGACGGCCGGGGCGCCAAGTTCGTCCAGCGGAAAAAGGCCACAAAAACGGGTGGGCTATAGCCTTGGGGGGTGATGCTGGCCAACTTCGTCCGCCGGACTCGGAATGCCGCGAGACTTTGCGAGGGGCCTCCGTGTGCCAAAAATAGGCCAGTGCCAAAAATAGGCCACGGCCAAAGCCGCGCCCAAAATTAACCGCCCCAAGGCCGGGGCGCCAAGTTCGTCCAGCGGAAAAAGGCCACAAAAACGGGTGGCCTATAGCCTTGGGGGGTGGGGCTGGCCGACTTCGTCCGACGGACTCGGAATGCCGTGAGAGTTTACGAGGGGCCTCCGTGTGCCAAAAATAGGCCACGGGCAAAGCCGCGCCCAAAAATAACCGCCCGACGGCCGGGGCGCCAAGTTCGTCCTGCGGAAAAAGGCCACAAAAACGGGTGGGCTATAGCCTTGGGGGGTGATGCTGGCCAACTTCGTCCGCCGGACTCGGAATGCCGCGAGACTTTGCGAGGGGCCTCCTTGTGCCTAAACTAGGCCGCGGGCAAAGCCACGCCAAAAATTAACCACCCGAAGGCCGGGGCGCCAAGTTCGTCCAGCGGAAAAAGGCCACGAAAACGGGTGGCCTATAGCCTTGGGGGGTGGGGCTGGCCAACTTCGTCCGCCGGACTCGGAATGCCGCTAGACTTTGCGAGGGGCCTCCATGTGCCAAAACTAGGCCTCGGGCAAAGCCGCACCCAAAATTAACCGCCCGAAGGCCGGGGCACCAAGTTCGTCCAGCGGAAAAAGGCCACAAAAACGGGTGGGCTATAGCCTTGGCGGGTGATGCTGGCAAACTTCGTCCGCAGGACTCGGAATGCCGCGAGACTTTGCGAGGGGCCTCCGCGTGCCAAAAATAAGCCGCGGACGAAGCCGCGCCCAAAATTAACCGCCCGAAGGCCGCGGCGCCAAGTTCGTCCAGCGGAAAAAGGCCACAAAAACGGGTGGCCTATAGCCTTGGGGGGTGGGGCTGGCCAACTTCGTCCGCCGGACTCGGAATGCCGCGAGACTTTGCGAGGGGCCTCCGTGTGCCAAAAATAGGCTGCGGGCAAAGCCGCGCCCAAAATTAACCGCCCGAAGGCCGGGGCGCCAACTTCGTCCAGCGGAAAAAGGCCACAAAAACGGGTGGGCTTAGCCTTGGGGGGTGATGCTGGCCAACTTCGTCCGCAGGACTCGGAATGCCGCGAGACTTTGCGAGGGGCCTCCGTGTGCTAAAAATAGGCCGTGGG
>NW_006262206.1:8062-9221 GCF_000493195.1 Citrus x clementina
GCCACAAAACAAGTGGGCTATAGCTTGGGGGTTGATGCTGGCCAAACTCGTCCTCCGGACTCGGAATGCCGCGAGACTTGCGAGGGGCCTCCGCGTGCCAAAAATAGGCCGCGGGTAAAGCCGCGCCCCAAAATAACCGCCCGACGGCCGGGGCGCCAAGTTCGTCCAGCGGAAAAAGGCCACAAAAACGGGCGGGCTATAGCCTAGGGGGGTGATGCTGGCCATCTTCGTCCGCCGGACTTCGAATGCCGCGAGACTTTGCGAGGGGCCTCTGTGTGGCAACAATAGACCGTGGGCAAAGCCGCGCCCAAATTAACCGCCCGAAGGCCGGGGCGCCAAGTTCGTCCAGCGGAAAAAGGCCTCAAAAACGGGTGGGCAATAGCCTTGGGGAGTGATGCTTGGCCACTTCGTCCGCCGGACTCGGAATGCCGCGAGACTTTCCGAGGGGCCTCCATGTGCAAAAAATAGGCCGTGGGTGAAGCCACACCCAAAAATAACCGCCCGACGGCCGGGGCGCCAAGTTCGTCCAGCGGAAAAAGGCCACAGAAACGGGTGGGCTATAGCCTTGGGGGGTGATGCTGGCCAACTTCGTCCTCCGGACTCGGAATGCCGCGAGATTTGCGAGGGGCCTCCGCGTGCCAAAAATAAGCCGCGGGCAAAGCCGCGTCCAAAATTAACCGCCCAAAGGCCGCGGCGCCAGTTCGTCCAGAGGAAAAAGGCCACAAAAACGGGTGGGCTATAGCCTTGGGGGGTGGCGCTGGCCAACTTCGTCCGCCGGACTCGGAATGCCGCGACACTTTGCGAGGGGCCTCCGTGTACCAAAAATAGGCCGTGGGCAAAGCCGCGCCCAAAATTAACTGCCCGAAGGCCGGGGCGCCAAGTTCGTCCAGCGGAAAAAGGCCACAAAAACGGGTGGGCAATAGCCTTGGGGAGTGATGCAGGCCAACTTCGTCCGCCGGACTCAGAATGCCGCGAGACTTTGCGAGGGGCCTCCGTGTGCCAAAAATAGGCCACAGGCGAAGCCACGCCCAAAATTAACCGCCCGAAGGCCGGGGCGCCATGTTCGTCCAGCGGAAAAAGGCCACAAAAACGGGTGGGCTATAGCCTTGGGGGGTGATGCTGGCCAACTTCGTCCGCCGGACTCGGAATGCCGCGAGAC
>NW_006262205.1:0-1583 GCF_000493195.1 Citrus x clementina
CATGTCCCGGGGGGGACCGCGGGGCGGGATCGGGAGGCGGCGGACGCGTTCGGTGGGGTTCGGGCGGGTGCGGCCGGATGGGGGGTGGCCCGGGGGGCTATAGCGCACGTCCTCGGGGGCCGCAAAGAAGGGGCCGTAACTCATGATCCGGGCCTCCGATTCCGTTTCCGTCGGGTCCCGCGGGACCAGGGTTCCGGGGGCATCGGGATGGGGGGGTAGCCGCGCGGCGGTTTGAACGCCGAAAAAAGGGCATGTTCGGGGTGCGCTCAGTAGGTTTTGACGGTTTTGGGCGTATCTCATGATCCGGGGATCCGATTCCGTTTCCGTCAGGTCCCACGGGACCAGGGGTCCGGGGGCATCGGGATGGGGGGGTAGCCGTGCGGCGGTTTGAACGCCGAAAAATGGGCATGATCGGGGCGGTTTAGCCGGTTTGGCCGGTTTCGGCCCGCCGGGGGGCGGTTCATGCCCCGGGGGGGACCGCGGGGCGGGATCGGGAGGCGGCGGACGCGTTCGGTGGGGTTCGGGCGGGTGCGGCCGGATGGGGGGTGGCCCGGGGGGCTTTAGCGCACGTCCTCGGGGGCCGCAAAGAAGGGGCCGTAACTCATGATCCGGGCCTCCGATTCCGTTTCCGTCGGGTCCCGTGGGACCAGGGTTCCGGGGGCATCGGGATGGGGGGGTAGCCGCGCGGCGGTTTGAACGCCGAAAAATGGGCATGTTCGGGGTGCGCTCAGTAGGTTTAGACGGTTTTGGGCGTATCTCATGATCCGAGCATCCGATTCCGTTTCCGTCAGGTCCCACGGGACCAGGGGTCCGGGGGCATCGGGATGGGGGGGTAGCCGTGCGGCGGTTTGAACGCCGAAAAATGGGCATGATCGGGGCGGTTTAGCCGGTTGGCCGGTTTCGGCCCGCCGGGGGCCGGTTCATGCCCCGGGGGGGACCGCGGGGCGGGATCGGGAGGCGGCGGACGCGTTCGGTGGGGTTCGGGCGGGTGCGGCCGGATGGGGGGTGGCCCGGGGGGCTATAGCGCACGTCCTCGGGGGCCGCAAAGAAGGGGCCGTAACTCATGATCCGGGCATCCGATTCCGTTTCCGTCGGGTCCCGCGGGACCAGGGTTCCGGGGGCATCGGGATGGGGGGGTAGCCGCGCGGCGGTTTGAACGCCGAAAAATGGGCATGTTCGGGGTGCGCTCAGTAGGTTTAGACGGTTTTGGGCGTATCTCATGATCCGAGCATCCGATTCCGTTTCCGTCAGGTCCCACGGGACCAGGGGTCCGGGGGCATCGGGATGGGGGGGTAGCCGTGCGGCGGTTTGAAAGCCGAAACATGGGCATGATCGGGGCGGTTTAGCCGGTTTGGCCGGTTTCGGCCCGCCGGGGGGCGGTTCATGCCCCGGGGGGGACCGCGGGGCGGGATCGGGAGGCGGCGGACGCGTTCGGTGGGGTTCGGGCGGGTGCGGCCGGATGGGGGGTGGCCCGGGGGGCTATAGCGCACGTCCTCGGGGGCCGCAAAGAAAGGGCCGTAACTCATGATCCGGGCATCCGATTCCGTTTCCGTCGGGTCCCGCGGGACCAGGGTTCCGGGGGC
>NW_006262205.1:2498-5216 GCF_000493195.1 Citrus x clementina
CGGGATGGCGGGGTAGCCGCGCGGCGGTTTGAACGCCGAAAAATGGGAATGTTCGGGGTGCGCTCAGTAGGTTTAGACGGTTTTGGGCGTATCTCATGATCCGAGCATCCGATTCCGTTTCCGTCAGGTCCCACGGGACCAGGGGTCCGGGGGCATCGGGATGGGGGGGTAGCCGTGCGGCGGTTTGAAAGCCGAAACATGGGCATGATCGGGGCGGTTTAGCCGGTTTGGCCGGTTTCGGCCCGCCGGGGGGCGGTTCATGCCCCGGGCGGGACCGCGGGGCGGGATCGGGAGGCGGCGGACGCGTTCGGTGGGGTTCGGGCGGGTGCGGCCGGATGGGGGGTGGCCCGGGGGGCTATAGCGCACGTCCTCGGGGGCCGCAAAGAAGGGGCCGTAACTCATGATCCGGGCATCCGATTCCGTTTCCGTCGGGTCCCGCGGGACCAGGGTTCCGGGGGCATCGGGATGGGGGGGTAGCCGCGCGGCGGTTTGAACGCCGAAAAATGGGCATGTTCGGGGTGCGCTCAGTAGGTTTAGACGGTTTTGGGCGTATCTCATGATCCGAGCATCCGATTCCGTTTCCGTCAGGTCCCACGGGACCAGGGGTCCGGGGGCATCGGGATGGGGGGGTAGCCGTGCGGCGGTTTGAACGCCGAAAAATGGGCATGATCGGGGCGGTTTAGCCGGTTTAGCCGGTTTCGGCCCGCCGGGGGCCGGTTCATTCCCCGGGGGGGACCGCGGGGCGGGATCGGGAGGCGGCGGACGCGTTCGGTGGGGTTCGGGCGGGTGCGGCCGGATGGGGGGTGGCCCGGGGGGCTATAGCGCACGTCCTCGGGGGCCGCAAAGAAGGGGCCGTAACTCATGATCCGGGCCTCCGATTCCGTTTCCGTCGGGTCCCGCGGGACCAGGGTTCCGGGGGCATCGGGATGGGGGGGTAGCCGCGCGGCGGTTTGAACGCCGAAAAATGGGCATGTTCGGGGTGCGCTCAGTCGGTTTGGACGGTTTCGGCCCGCCGGGGGGCGGTTCACGCCCCAGGGGGGACCGCGGGGCGGGATCGGGAGGCGGCGGACGCGTTCGGTGGGGTTCGGGCGGGTGCGGCCGGATGGGGGGTGGCCCGGGGGGCTATAGCGCACGTCCTCGGGGGCCGCAAAGAAGGGGCCGTAACTCATGATCCGGGCCTCCGATTCCGTTTCCGTCGGGTCCCGCGGGACCAGGGTTCCGGGGGCATCGGGATGGGGGGGTAGCCGCGCGGCGGTTTGAACGCCGAAAAATGGGCATGTTCGGGGTGCGCTCAGTAGGTTTAGACGGTTTTGGGCGTATCTCATGATCCGAGCATCCGATTCCGTTTCCGTCAGGTCCCACGGGACCAGGGGTCCGGGGGCATCGGGATTGGGGGGTAGCCGCTGCGGCGGTTTGAACGCCGAAAAACGGGCATGATCGGGGCGGTTTTGCCGGTTTGGCCGGTTTCGGCCCGCCGGGGGGCGGTTCATGCCCCGGGGGGGACCGCGCGGGCGGGATCGGGAGGCGGCGGACGCGTTCGGTGGGGTTCGGGCGGGTGCGGCCGGATGGGGGGTGGCCCGGGGGGCTATAGCGCACGTCCTCGGGGGCCGCAAAGAAGGGGCCGTAACTCATGATCCGGGCCTCCGATTCCGTTTCCGTCGGGTCCCGCAGGACCTTGGTTCCGGGGGCATCGGGATGGGGGGGTAGCCGCGCGGCGGTTTGAACGCCGAAAAATGGGCATGTTCGGGGTGCGCTCAGTAGGTTTAGACGGTTTTGGGCGTATCTCATGATCCGAGCATCCGATTCCGATTCCGTCAGGTCCCACGGGACCAGGGGTCCGGGGGCATCGGGATGGGGGGGTAGCCGTGCGGCGGTTTGAACGCCGAAAAATGGGCATGATCGGGGCGGTTTAGCCGATTTGGCCGGTTTCGGCCCGCCGGGGGGCGGTTCATGCCCCGGGGGGGACCGCGGGGCGGGATCGGGAGGCGGCGGACGCGTTCGGTGGGGTTCGGGCGGGTGCGGCCGGATGGGGGGTGGCCCGGGGGGCTATAGCGCACGTCCTCGGGGGCCGCAAAGAAGGGGCCGTAACTCATGATCCGGGCCTCCGATTCCGTTTCCGTCGGGTCCCGCGGGACCAGGGTTCCGGGGGCATCGGGATGGGGGGGTAGCCGCGCGGCGGTTTGAACGCCGAAAAATGGGCATGTTCGGGGTGCGCTCAGTAGGTTTAGACGGTTTTGGGCGTATCTCATGATCCGAGCATCCGATTCCGTTTCCGTCAGGTCCCACGGGACCAGGGGTCCGGGGGCATCGGGATGGGGGGGTAGCCGTGCGGCGGTTTGAACGCCGAAAAATGGGCATGATCGGGGCGGTTTAGCCGGTTTGGCCGGTTTCGGCCCGCCGGGGGGCGGTTCATGCCCCGGGGGGGACCGCAGGGCGGGATCGGGAGGCGGCGGATGCGTTCGGTGGGGTTCGGGCGGGTGCGCCCGGATGGGGGGTGGCCCGGGGGGCTATAGCGCACGTCCTCGGGGGCCGCAAAGAAGGGGCCGTAACTCATGATCTGGGCCTCCGATTCCGTTTCCGTCGGGTCCCGCGGGACCAGGGTTCCGGGGGCATCGGGATGGGGGGGTAGCCGCGCGGCGGTTTGAACGCTGAAAAATGGGCATGTTCGGGGTGCGCTCAGTAGGTTTAGACGGTTTTGGTCGTATCTCATGATCCGAG
>NW_006262205.1:5865-6107 GCF_000493195.1 Citrus x clementina
GGGCGGGTAGCCCCGCGGCGGTTAGAACGCGGGCAAACGGGCCCGATCGGGGCGGTTTGGCCGGCTTGGCCGGTTTCCCCCCGCCGGGGGGGACCGCGGGGCGGGATCGGGAGGCGGCGGACGCGTTCGGTGGGGTTCGGGCGGGTGCGGCCGGATGGGGGATGGCCCGGGGGGCTATAGCGCACGTCCTCGGGGGCCGCAAAGAAGGGGCCGTAACTCATGATCCGGGCCTCCGATTCCGT
>NW_006262205.1:6207-10101 GCF_000493195.1 Citrus x clementina
TTCCGGGGGCATCGGGCTGGAGGGTAACCGCGCGGCGGTTGAACGCCGAAAAATGGGCATGTTCGGGGTGCGCTCAGTAGGTTTAGACGGTTTTGGGCGTATCTCATATCCCGAGCATCCGATTCCGTTTCCGCCAGGTCCCACGGGACCAGGGGTCCGGGGGCATCGGGATGGGGGGGTAGCCGTGCGGCGGTTTGAACGCCGAAAAATGGGCATGATCGGGGCGGTTTAGCCGGTTTGGCCGGTTTCGGCCCGCCGGGGGGCGGTTCATTCCCCGGGGGGGACCGCGGGGCGGGATCGGGAGGCGGCGGACGCGTTCGGTGGGGTTCGGGCGGGTGCGGCCGGATGGGGGGTGGCCCGGGGGGCTATAGCGCACGTCCTCGGGGGCCGCAAAGAAGGGGCCGTAACTCATGATCCGGGCCTCCGATTCCGTTTCCATCGGGTCCCGCGGGACCAGGGTTCCGGGGGCATCGGGATGGGGGGGTAGCCGCGCGGCGGTTTGAACGCCGAAAATTGGGCATGTTCGGGGTGCGCTCAGTAGGTTTAGACGGTTTTGGGCGTATCTCATGATCCGAGCATCCGATTCCGTTTCCGTCAGGTCCCACGGGACCAGGGGTCTGGGGGCATCGGGATGGGGGGTAAGCCGTGCGGCGGTTTGAACGCCGAAAAATGGGCATGATCGGGGCGGTTTAGCCTGTTTGGCCGGTTTCGGCCCGCCGGGGGGCGGTTCATGCCCCGGGGGGGACCGCGGGGCGAGATCGGGAGGCGGCGAACGCGTTCGGTGGGGTTCGGGCGGGTGCGGCCGGATGGGGGGTGGCCAGGGGGGCTATAGCGCACGTCCTCGGGGGCCGCAAAGAAGGGGCCGTAACTCATGATGCGGGCCTCCGATTCCGTTTCCGTCGGGTCCCGCGGGACCAGGGTTCCGGGGGCATCGGGATGGGGGGGTAGCCGCGCGGCGGTTTGAACGCCGAAAAATGGGCATGTTCGGGGTGCGCTCAGTAGGTTTTGACGGTTTTGGGCGTATCTCATGATCCGGGCATCCGATTCCGTTTCCGTCAGGTCCCACGGGACCAGGGGTCCGGGGGCATCGGGATGGGGGGGTAGCCGCGCGGCGGTTTGAACGCCGAAAAACGGGCATGATCGGGGCGGTTTTGCCGGTTTGGCCGGTTTCAGCCCACCGGGGGGCGGTTCATGACCCGGGGGGGACCGCGGGGCGGGATCGGGAGGCGGCGGACGCGTTCGGTGGGGTTCGGGCGGGTGCGGCCAGATGGGGGGTGGCCCGGGGGGCTATAGCGCACGTCCTCGGGGGCCGCAAAGAAGGGGCCGTAACTCATGATCCGGGCCTCCGATTCCGTTTCCGTCGGGTCCCGCGGGACCAGGGTTCCGGGGGCATCGGGATGGGGGGGTAGCTGCGCGGCGGTTTGAACGCCGAAAAATGGGCATGTTCGGGGTGCGATCAGTAGGTTTAGACGGTTTTGGGCGTATCTCATGATCCGAGCATCCGATTCCGTTTCCGTCAGGTCCCACGGGACCAGGGGTCCGGGGGCATCGGGATGGGGGGGTAGCCGTGCGGCGGTTTGAACGCCGAAAAATGGGCATGATCGGGGCGGTTTAGCCGGTTTGGCCGGTTTCGGCCCGCCGGGGGGCGGTTCATGCCCCGGGGGGGACCGCAGGGCGGGATCGGGAGGCGGCGGATGCGTTCGGTGGGGTTCGGGCGGGTGCGGCCGGATGGGGGGTGGCCCGGGGGGCTATAGCGCACGTCCTCGGGGGCCGCAAAGAAGGGGCCGTAACTCATGATCCGGGCCTCCGATTCCGTTTCCGTCGGGTCCCGCGGGACCAGGGTTCCGGGGGCATCGGGATGGGGGGGTAGCCGCGCGGCGGTTTGAACGCCGAAAAATGGGCATGTTCGGGGTGCGCTCAGTAGGTTTAGACGGTTTTGGGCGTATCTCATGATCCGAGCATCCGATTCCGTTTCCGTCAGGTCCCACGGGACCAGGGGTCCGGGGGCATCGGGATGGGGGGGTAGCCGTGCGGCGGTTTGAACGCCGAAAAATGGGCATGATCGGGGCGGTTTGGCCGGTTTGGCCGGTTTCGGCCCGCCGGGGGGCGGTTCATGCCCCGGGGGGGACCGCGGGGCGGGATCGGGAGGCGGCGGACGCGTTCGGTGGGGTTCGGGCGGGTGCGGCCGGATGGGGGCCGCAAAGAAGGGGCCGTAACTCATGATCCGGGCCTCCGATTCCGTTTCCGTCGGGTCCCGCGGGACCAGGGTTCCGGGGGCATCGGGATGGGGGGGTAGCCGCGCGGCGGTTTGAACGCCGAAAAATGGGCATGTTCGGGGTGCGCTCAGTAGGTTTAGACGGTTTTGGGCGTATCTCATGATCCGAGCATCCGATTCCGTTTCCGTCAGGTCCCACGGGACCAGGGGTCCGGGGGCATCGGGATGGGGGGGTAGCCGTGCGGCGGTTTGAACGCCGAAAAATGGTCATGATCGGGGCGGTTTAGCCGGTTTGGCCGGTTTCGGCCCGCCGGGGGGCGGTTCATGCCCCGGGGGGGACCGCGGGGCGGGATCGGGAGGCGGCGGACGCGTTCGGTGGGGTTCGGGCGGGTGCGGCCGGATGGGGGGTGGCCCGGGGGGCTATAGCGCACGTCCTCGGGGGCCGCAAAGAAGGGGCCGTAACTCATGATCCGGGCCTCCGATTCCGTTTCCGTCGGGTCCCGCGAGACCAGGGTTCCGGGGGCATCGGGATGGGGGGGTAGCCGCGCGGCGGTTTGAACGCCGAAAAATGGGCATGTTCGGGGTGCGCTCAGTAGGTTTAGACGGTTTTGGGCGTATCTCATGATCCGAGCATCCGATTCCGTTTCCGTCAGGTCCCACGGGACCAGGGGTCCGGGGGCATCGGGATGGGGGGGTAGCCGTGCGGCGGTTTGAACGCCGAAAAATGGGCATGATCGGGGCGGTTTAGCCGGTTCGACCGGTCTCGGCCCCCCCGGGGCCGGTTCATCCCCCGGGAGGGGCCGCGGGGCGGGATCGGGAGCCGGCGGACGCGTTCGGTGGGGTCGGGCGGGTGCGGCCCGATGGGGGGTGACCCGGGGGGCTATAGCGCACGTCCTCGGGGGCCGCAAAGAAGGGGCCGTAACTCATGATCCGTGCCTCCGATTCCGTTTCCGTCGGGTCCCGCGGGACCAGGGTTCCGGGGGCATCGGGATGGGGGGTTAGCCGCGCGGCGGTTTGAACGCCGAAAAATGGGCATGTTCGGTGTGCGCTCAGTAGGTTTAGACGGTTTTGGGCGTATCTCATGATCCGAGCATCCGATTCCGTTTCCGTCAGGTCCCACGGGACCAGGGGTCCGGGGGCATCGGGATGGGGGGGTAGCCGTGCGGCGGTTTGAACGCCGAAAAATGGGCATGATCGGGGCGGTTTAGCCGGTTTGGCCGGTTTCGGCCCGCCGGGGGCCGGTTCATGCCCCGGGGGGGACCGCGGGGCGGGATCGGGTGGCGGCGGACGCGTTCGGTGGGGTTCGGGCGGGTGCGGCCGGATGGGGGGTGGCCCGGGGGGCTATAGCGCACGTCCTCGGGGGCCGCAAAGAAGGGGCCGTAACTCATGATCCGGGCCTCCGATTCCGTTTCCGTCGGGTCCCGCGGGACCAGGGTTCCGGGGGCATCGGGATGGGGGGGTAGCCGCGCGGCGGTTTGAACGCCGAAAAATGGGCATGTTCGGGGTGCGCTCAGTAGGTTTAGACGGTTTTGGACGTATCTCATGATCCGAGCATCCGATTCCGTTTCCGTCAGGTCCCACGGGACCAGGGGTCCGGGGGCATCGGGATGGGGGGGTAGCCGTGCGGCGGTTTGAACGCCGAAAAATGGGCATGATCGGGGCGGTTTAGCCGGTTTCTT
>NW_006262204.1:0-8413 GCF_000493195.1 Citrus x clementina
AAAGTGATCGTGCAAATCATTGCATGATAATGAGTTTGCTTACCGTCTGAAAGCCAAGAAAAGCACCAATGCTCAAGCTGCACCTTTCTCTATGGCAGATTTGTTGACTGCTACTGCTAATTTTGCAACAGGGCGCCTTCTGGGTGAGGGAACTATTGGGCGTGTTTATAGAGCAAAATATCCTGATGGCAAGGTATGCTTTGACCGATTACTCTTGTGCTTGTTACCTTTTCTTTTTTCTACTAATCTGCAACCTGTAATGGTTTCTTTGCATGTTTTTTTAATAAAAATATCCATTAAAATATGTAAAACTTTGATCTCCATGTTTATAAACTAAGTGATTAAAATTTTAGTGGTCATTAACATCAATTAAACCTCTCTATCTGTCTAGTAACATCAGTAGTTGCTGAAGCTCTCACTGATTTGATCTTAATATTGTTGTTATTTACTAAATCTAGAGACAGTACGCTTTAAAAAAAGCGGTGGTACTTGATCTTATGATTATGTAATAAGATCTTCTGTGTGCTCCTCAGGTTTTGGCAGTGAAAAAGATTGATTCTTCTCATTTTCAAAGAGCCAATTCAGAAAGCTTCTCAGAAATTGTGCAAAACATATCAAGGATTCGCCATACAAACATTGCTGAACTCGTTGGCTTTTGTTCAGAGCAGGGGCATAACATATTAATTTACGACTATTACAGGAATGGTTCACTTCATGAGTTTCTACATATGTCAGATGACTTTAGCAAGCCATTAACTTGGAACACAAGAATCAGAATTGCTTTGGGAACAGCCCGGGCTGTTGAGTAAGTGAATCCGTGCACTGCCTAATTTTAAAGTACAGGGTGTGTTTTTCTGGTGCTTAATAAAGTGAACCTATCGAATGGTGCTTTGGATCCTTGTAGTTTAATTTCTGTTGAACATGTTTCAGTTACGAAGCCTGTGAGTTAATACAACAGATACTTTCTTCACAGTCTTCCTATCAAAGTTTGTCTTAAACTAATTATTTTAATGACATTTTCGTATTCAGGTATCTGCACGAAGTTTGTTCACCATCATTAGAGCACAAGAACATCAAGTCATCTAATATACTGCTTGACCTTGAACTCAATCCTCATCTCTCCGACTATGGCTTGGCAAGCTTCCATCAGGTTACTCTTTCTTGAGATCCAAGATATCTTCTTATCTTACTGCAAACATAGTTGATGAAATCGATATTCTAGTACGGCTCAGGCACCAGATGTAAAATATTATCTTAGCCGCTTGCAGAAACAGGCTTTAACTACGTTATATATATGCAGTAAAGTAGCTCCACTAATCAGTTATGCTCGGAAAGAAGCATTTTTAATTTTCTCTTTATTTTATTTTTTTATTTTTTTAACTCAGCGTACAAGCCAAAACCTCGGAGTTGGATACAATGCACCAGAGTGCACGAGGCCATCAGCGTATACAGTGAAGAGTGATGTTTACAGTTTTGGCGTGGTGATGTTGGAGTTATTGACAGGACGGATGCCTTATGACAGGTGCATGTTCATACTAATTCTTCAATCGCTAGTCTATGGCACTCTCTCAACAGTTAGTTAATTAATGATTTATCATGTAATAAAATAAATTTTTAAGTGCTCAATTACATATGCAAATGGCTCCGTTCTGTTCTTGTTGCTCAGTGAAAAACCAAAATCGGAGCAATGCCTGGTCCGTTGGGCAGCTCCTCAGTTACATGACTTTGACGCATTGGCCAAAATGGTGGATCCTGCCTTGCGCGGCCTTTACCCTCCCAAGTCCCTCTCTAGATTTGCAGACGTAATTGCCCTCTGCGTACAAGTGAGTGTATTATTAATCAACTAATCTATAACCTGTGCACACTCATTCACATGTGAATATTAAAAGCCTCGGTTGTTCTGTGACATGACATGCATTTAATTTCCTGGGCAGCCTGAGCCGGAGTTCCGGCCACCTATGTCAGAAGTTGTGGAGGCATTGGTACGTTTAGTTCAGCGCTCAAGTATGAACATGAAAGACGATCTTGCAGCTTCGCGACGGACAGAGGACTCAGATTACTGACAATAATTACATAATTAACTTGTTTTGTTTTGTTTTGTACATCAGAGCGAAATTTATTTCATTAAAAACCCCCCATTTCAAGGAGAGTCGTCGTCAATTTGTTCTCAACTCCCTCCTTCTATAAATATATCCTTTCTTAGAAACTCTAGACACATCAATTTATTTGTAAGTTCCAATTTTTTTTTCTTTTTTATTTTTTTTCTTGTTTCCCCGCAGAGAAAGATTTGAGAGAAATGTCACAGAAATGGAAATTCTAAAATTATTGTACTGTATTTTTTAATGCTGTTTGTGTTTACAGGCATCAATGCTTTTTTTTTTTTTTTTTTAATTTATAAAACAAGCTAGCTACATATCCAATGACAATGAGAGCTAAGTTTTTGAAATTCATTGAAGATCATGTACCATGTCTATATGTTCTAACTATTCTTTTAATTAATGAAATAAGTAGTTTTTGTTTGGTTTGTATTTCATTTTTAAGAGGGATGAGCTTCGTTACTTTTTTTTCTGATTAGGTGTTGTTATGTTCTTTTTTTTTTTTTTAAATAAAATCCTTCCTCACACCATCGAGATTAATTTACCTGGAAAAAATTACTGATTAAGGCGCATGGCATGGGGGTGGGTAAATTCAATGTCTAGATTAGCATAAGCATATAGCCTGAACTGAATCTTGAACCGGCCTTTTTCAAATTCCCCTGTTTTTCTTTATTTCTTTCTTGTTTTATTTTTTTTATTTTATTTTTCTTAGAATTAATCAAATCTATTGATTCAACACCTTTGAACTGAACCTAATCGCTTGAGAAATTTTGACCGCCTAATTATATTATATGATTTATTAGGACTTGTTTTAAAGACTATTTTTGATTCCTTGTCTATTAGCTTTAGTCTCCAATTCGGTTTTTCTTATGCAAACTCTTTAAATTATTTTTTCACTTGCCTTGAATACTATTACTAAATTATTACCTATCAATTTAAACTTTGATCAAACATTTTTCTTTAACATGAAGCATTAAAAAAAAAAGGGCGTATAATATATGATATAAGTGGTGTAGAAGAAATAGTTTGTCTTCTGTGGAAAAAAAATATTATTATTATTATAACAAAACTTGTTTCATGTAATTTTGCATTCCCCATTAATGGGGTAGCGGTGAGAATATAATAAACGTGTTAAAGTCTATTCTTCACTTAAAACTTGTGATGAATGAATCGAGCACATCTCACACGTACGTAATTACAATTCAATTAGAACATACGAAATGAATATTTAATTTAATTTGTTGCTAGTGTTTCGTGTCAAACAATTATTTATATATATATATATGTGGATTGATAATGATATACGAATTTTGTAGCTAGATTTATACATATTGCTTATTAGTTTCACCATGCATGCACGAGTGCTTAACAATTAATGTCACCAGGTTTCTTTAAATAACTTACAAGTTAAAACAATTAATTAAATCAAGAAAAGAACTAATGTTGCTTCACCTAACTCTGTTTGTTCGAGGGAGACTTGACTGCCATCGAGTCTTGAGTCTTGACAGAAAACACGAAAATGAAGGAATAATGAGGAGAATAACATAGCTTTTAGTTATTAAAGGCTTTCAAGTCAAATTTCCAAAGGTGGGGGTTTAATAACTTTTGAAGTAAGATCAAAGAAATTCCATGCTGCAATAAATAAACTAAACCAAGCTCGACGGAGATTCAATCTGGGTGGACCTCGACTTACAGGCGACGGTAGAAAGTTATTAGGCGATGGTTTCGCATTTTAATAAATTAAAATTATGAAACCTTTTTGTTTGTGAAACACGAGACAAGCTTGCTTTCAACTCGGTGAAACACGAGTCACGAGGCAAATTTAACCATTCTTTTTGCTTTTTTGGAGGGGTGAAAAGCTTGCTTTTAGGCTTTGGCTTGCTGCCACTTTTAACTTGTGCTTTTAGGACAAAACTACCTTACAGATTCTGTATGTAACAGCTCAATGGAAATTAGTCTTGTATCAGCTAAATTCCAACAATTTTTCCTCTCTCCTGCAACGCGTGGATGCTCCTCATTTGCTGCGTTACATACAGAGTCTGTAACGTAGCAAGGTCCGTGCTTTTATATATCTATGATCGAAACTTTCGGAAAGTACAGGGCAAATACCTAATTCCAACCTTAATGTATAATAATTTATAGCAAAAGTCATTTGATTTTCTTTTCCTTTCACATTACTTACACTCAACACGGTTTGCTAATTCATAAGAACTTGGAATTTGATAGCGAGACATGCCAGTTCTCACTCTTTAATAAAAATTGAAGGCTTTGTTTTTAATTCATTTTGCAGTAATTAATTAATCAGCTTATTTTCTATATCCAAATCTTGTCTTATATCTTCGTAGCTTTCCTAAACTGCAAAGCAAGGGCTGATTAGAAGATAAGGTTTTTTATTTTTTATTTTATTTTTTCCCTTTTCTTTTCAGAAAAAAAATGAGTGGGCAAAATCTAAGAGGCTAGAGACCAACCCAAAAAAAAAAAAAGGTTGTTAGCTTGTCGCCCAAAATTAAAGATGAGGTGGAATTTCAAGATTCCAAGAAAGATGAAACAGGAAAGTTTTAGTCATTGTTTCTTGGTATGTTGCCCAAAAGAGACGCAACGCACGCGACCACAAAAAGATCATGTGAAAGAAGTTTGATCTGATTACGGCTTGCAAATTGAGAAGACTTTAATACTTTCTGCCGCCGTCTCCTCCTGGTCCTGATTGGTCATACTTCATCATATTTTCTACTATATGTTTCATTAAGTTTATCCAGCATTTCTTGTCACTTTCTATTATATATCACTTTGTCCATGAATTAATTAGCTCAACACTCAACTACAAAGTATAAAAGATAAGTATTCGAATTTTTTTTCTTTGTTGACAATTAATTTTTAATAATACGCATGGATGGATTGTATTGTCATCTGCGATTAGAACGTGAAGCTCTCAGGCTTACTCATGATGAAAACGTACGAAAAAGGATATATAGAAATATGTGTATGTATGTCACAGAGTTCAAAGATAAAAATCAAAAAGATAGATTAAGTTGAGTAAATTAATCAAAGGTAATGGGGCGGGGCCGTATGTACGTGTAATATGACCGGATATTAAGAGTGTGTGTGTGTGTGTGTGTGTGGACAGACACATGTACACAATAATCACACATCATGTATATATCTAATTAAACCTTCTACCTATCTTGTTGCAGGAAGTAGAACTATGTCTCTCTCTTCATCAACGATCAACATTCAACAGCTGAGAACAGCTAGCTAGCATAGAAGCGAGAGATATAAAGTTATCTTATGATTTACCAATTAATACATATACAGTTATACACACACACACACACAATTAATATAGATCCATACACACACACACACACATATAATTGAAAGAAAGAAAGAAAGAAAGATGTGGAAGCTAAAGGTAGGAGAAGGAAATGGTGAGAAGGATGCGTACATCTACAGCACAAACAATTACGCAGGAAGGCAAATATGGCAATTTGATCCAGAAGCAGGAAGTGATGAGGAGAGAGCTCAAGTGGAAGCTGCCCGTCTTCATTTCTACAATAATCGTGACCACTTGAAGCCTAGTGCTGATCTCCTCTGGCGAATGCAGGTCATGATCATCTCTACTCTACTCTTTAATTTAATTTGTACGTTAATTAATTTCACTATATGTACTAGTTTTTCTTTTCATTGGTCTCTCTCTACAGTCTTTAGTATTAGTTAATTAGCTAATATAGTTAATTAATATTAAATATTACAGTTTCTGAAGGAGAAAAAATTCAAACAAACAATCCCACAAGTAAAGATAAAGGTGGATGGTGACGAGGAGGAAATCACATACGAAACAGCTGCGACTACAGCATTGAGGAGAGGGGTTCGTTTCTTCTCGGCCTTGCAGGCGAGTGATGGACATTGGCCTGCTGAAAATGCAGGTCCCTTATTTTTCCTGCCACCCCTGGTAATGTGCTTGTACATAACTGGCCATCTTAACACTGTCTTCCCAGCTGAGTCTGAGCATCGCAAGGAAATCCTGCGTTACATCCACTACCATCAGAATGAAGATGGTGGCTGGGGATTACACATCGAGGGCGCCAGCACCATGTTCTGCACCGCCCTTAACTACATTTGCTTGCGCATTCTTGGACAACCTCCTCATCACATCGCCTGTGCTACAGCTCGAAATTGGATACTAGACCGCGGTGGTGTCACGCTTATTCCTTCCTGGGGAAAGACTTGGCTTTCGGTGCGGTGTGTTGCATTGTGTTTTTTTGTTAATTTAAAAAAAAAATTATAATTACTTTCTTTCTTAATTAATTTCTTTGTAGATTCTTGGCGTTTTTGATTGGTCAGGATGCAACCCAATGCCTCCTGAATTTTGGATACTTCCTTCGTTCCTTCCTATGCACCCAGGTATCAATTAATTAAAATTTTAAATTATTCATCAGTTGAAACGTAATAATTAAGCTAAACACAGAGGCACAGTAGTAAATTAAAATAAAATTGTTGCGCAGGAAAAATGTGGTGCTATTGCCGGATGGTGTACATGCCAATGTCATATCTATACGGGAAGAGATTTGTTGGAGCAATAACGCCTCTGGTTGTGGAATTGAGACAAGAGCTGTACCCGGAAGCAGAACCTTACCGTAAGGTAAATTGGGGGAAAGCCCGTCATTTATGTGCGAAGGAGGACGCTTACTATCCCCATCCTGGGATACAAGACTTGATTTGGGACACTCTTTATATATTCACGGAGCCTCTTCTTACTCGTTGGCCTTTCAACAAATTCATCAGAGAAAAGGCTCTTCAAGTAACAATGGACCACATTCACTGCGAAGATCACAACAGTCGCTACATCACTATTGGATGTGTGGAAAAGGTGCTTTGCATGCTTGCCTGTTGGGTTGAACATCCTAATGGCGATTCTTTCAAGAAACATCTTGCTAGGATTCCAGATTACTTATGGGTTGCTGAGGATGGAATGAAGATGCAGGTACGTGTGTGTGTGTGTGTGTGTGTGTGTGTGTGTGTGTGTGTGTGTGTGTGTGTGTGTGTATTAATGAATGAAAGAATGACTACTAGCTGGCTACCTACTATATACATATACGTTAATCTTAATGTACTGTACTGCAGAGTTTTGGAAGCCAAATGTGGGATACTGGATTTGCAATTCAAGCTTTGCTTGCAAGTAATCTCATTGACGAAATTGGACCCGTACTCAAGAGAGGTCACGAATTCATCAAGGCGTCTCAGGCACGTACATATATATGAAAAACACAAGTCTACAACAACTATTATTTATTAATTTTAATTACTCATCGTACATATTCATGTACATAGGATCATGATCGCGTGACTTTGTTAAAGTTCACAAAAATTATTAAATCATATGACGCAATAATTTTTACCGACTTTAATAAATTCTAGGATTTTGAATTGAAACATTTCTATACATTATATATATATATTAATCATCAAGTGTTTAATTTGTGTCATTATTTGTGTGTGATTTAATTAATTCATCAATTAAAAAATTTCTTGCAGGTTAAGGACAATCCTTCTGGTGACTTTAAGAGAATGTACCGCCATATTTCAAAAGGATCTTGGACTTTTTCAGATCAAGATCATGGATGGCAAGTTTCTGATTGCACTGCCGAAGGTTTAAAGGTATATATTTCATTTATTCTATATTTCTCGCATTGTGCATTCGAATAATTGTCTCACCATGCATAAATCTTTCATGTTGATTATTTTACGTACAGTGCTGCCTGCTTTTGTCAATGATGCCAACAGAAATTGTAGGCGAGAAAATGGAACCTGAGCGGTTATATGATTCTGTCAATTTATTACTTTCACTACAGGTATGTTATGTATATAATTTTGCGTGTATGTTTGTAGATATATACAACAGTGACTCCAATATATATATATATTGATATACTGAATTTGCTGATTTATTGATTCCAGAGCAAAATTGGAGGTTTACCTGCCTGGGAGCCAGTAGGAGCTCACAAATGGTTGGAAGTAAGGAATTAATGGAACGAATGAGTATATATTAATCCAATGGCCCCCTACACATGATGGGGCCCACCATGTGCAGAAAAGGCCACCAGTCTTTGTCCAAACACTGTTCCAATCCGGGAGTCCTGAATTAGAACTCTCGGATCGGAGTAGTACCCAATATATATATATATATATTAGTTTTCTAATTAGGCACCCTTGACTTTTTTAATGTCTCAATTTATCTCAAATATATTTTAACCCTCTATTCTAATGCATTGTATTTTATTTTCTACTGTATTACATTTTAACTATTTTCGTCTCTTCCT
>NW_006262203.1:0-1225 GCF_000493195.1 Citrus x clementina
GGTGGGCTATAGCCTTGGGGGGTGGGGCTGGCCAACTTCGTCCGCCGGGCACGGAATCGCGTGAGACTTTACGAGGCGCATCCGTGTGCCAAAAATAGGCCACAGGCACAGCCGCACGCAAAAATAGGTGCCCGAAGGCCGGGGCGCCAAGTTCATCCAGCGGAAAAATGCCACAAAAACGGGTGGGCTATAGCCTTGGGGGGTGGGGCTGGCCAACTTCGTCCGCCTGACTCGGAATGGCGCGAGACTTTGCGAGGCACCTCCATGTGCCAAAAATAGGCCGCGGGCACAGCCGCGCCCAAAAATAACCGCCCGAAGGCCGGGGCGCCAAGTTCGTCCAGCGGAAAAAGCCCACAAAAACGGGTGGGCTATAGCCTTGGGGGGTGGGGCTGGCCAATTTCGTCCGCCGGACTCGGAATGGCGCGAGAGTTTGCGAGGCACCTCCATGTGCCAAAAATAGGCCGCGGGCACAGCCGCGCCAAAAATAACAGCCCGATGGCCGGGGCGCCACGTTCGTCCAGCGGAAAAAGCCACAAAAACAGGTGGGCTATAGCCTTGGGGGGTGGGGCTGGCCAACTTCGTCCGTCGGACACGAATGGCGCGAGACTTTGCGAGGCGCCTCCGTGGGCCAAAATATGCCGCAGCACAGCCGCACCCAAAAATAACGCCCGAAGCCGGGCGCTAGTTCGTCCAGCGAAAAATTGCCACAAAAACGGGTGGGCTATAGCCTTGGGGGGTGGGGCTGGCCAACATCGTCCGCCGGACTTGGAATGGCGCGAGACTTTGCACGGCGCCTCCGTGTGCCAAAAAGTGGCCGTGGGCACAGCCGCGCCCAAAAATAACCGCCCGAAGGCCGGGGCGCCAAGTTCGTCCTGCGGAAAAAGCCCACAAAAACGGGTGGGCTATAGCCTTGGGGGGTGGGGCTGGCCAACTTCGTCCGCCGGACTCGGAATGGCGCGAGACTTTGCGAGGCGCCTCCGTGTGCCAAAAATAGGCCGCGGGCACAGCCGCACCCAAAAATAACCGCCCGAAGGCCGGGGCGCCAAGTTCGTCAAGCGGAAAAAGGCCACAAAAACGGGTGCGCTATAGCCTTGGGGGGTGGGGCTTGCCAACATCGTCCGCCGGACTTGGAATGGCGCGAGACTTTGCAAGGCACCTCCGTGTGCCAAAAAGTGGCCGTGGGCACAGCCGCGCCCAAAAATAACCGCCCGAAGGCCGGGGCGCC
>NW_006262203.1:1801-8975 GCF_000493195.1 Citrus x clementina
GGGTGGGCTATAGCCTTGGGGGGTGGGGCTGGCAAACATCGTTCACCGGACTCGGAATGGCGCGAGACTTTGCAAGGCGCCTCCGTGTGCCAAAAATAGGCCGCGGGCACAGCCGCGTCCAAAAATAACCGCCCCAAGGCCGGGACGCCAAGTTCGTCCAGCGGAAAAAGGCCACCAAAACGGGTGGGCTATAGCCTTGGGGGGTGGGGCTGGCCAACTTCGTCCGCCAGACTCGGAAAGGCTCGAGACTTTGCGAGGTGCCTCCGTGTGCCAAAAATAGGCCACGGACACAGCCGCGACCAAAAATAACCGCCCGAAGGCCGGGGCGCCAAGTTCGTCCAGCGGAAAAAGCCCACAAAAACGGGTGGGCTATAGCCTTGGTGGGTGGGGCTGGCCAACATCGTTCGCCGGACTCAGAATGGCGCGAGACTTTGCAAGGCACCTCCGTGTGCCAAAAAGTGGCCGTGGGCACAGCCGCGCCCACAAATAACCGCCCGAAGGCCGGGGCGCCAAATTCGTCCAGCGGAAAAAGGCCACCAAAACGGGTGGGCTATAGCCTTGGGGGGTGGGGCTGGCCAACATCGTCCGCCGGACTCGGAATGGCGCGAGACTTTGCAAGGCGCCTCCGTGTGCCAAAAAGTGGCCGTGGGCACAGCCGCGCCCAAAAATAACCGACCGAAGGCCGGGGCGCCAAGTTCTTCCTGCGGAAAAAGCCCACAAAAACGGGTGGGCTATAGCCTTGGGGGGTGGGGCTGGCCAACTTCGTCCGCTGGTCTCGGAATGGCACGAGACTTTGTGAGGCGCCTCTGTGTGCCAAAAATAGACCGCGGGCACAGCCGTACCCAAAAATAACCGCCTGAAGGCCGGGGCGCCAAGTTCGTCCAGCGGAAAAAGACCACAAAAACGGGTGGGCTATAGCCTTGGGGGGTGGGGCTGGCCCACTTCGTCCGCCGGACTCGGAATGGCGCGAGACTTTGCGAGGCGCCTCCGTGTGCCAAAAATAGGCTGCGGGCACAGCCGCGCCCAAAAACATCCGCCCGAAGGCCGGGGCGCCAAGTTCGTCCAGCGGAAAAAGGCCACAAAAACGGGTGGGCTATAGCCTTGGGGGGTGGGGCTGGCAAACATCGTTCACCGGACTCGGAATGGCGCGAGACTTTGCAAGGCGCCTCCGTGTGCCAAAAATAGGCCGCGGGCACAGCCGCGTCCAAAAATAACCGCCCCAAGGCCGGGACGCCAAGTTCGTCCAGCGGAAAAAGGCCACCAAAACGGGTGGGCTATAGCCTTGGGGGGTGGGGCTGGCCAACTTCGTCCGCCGGACACGGAATGGCGCGAGACTTTGTGAGGCGCCTCCGTGGGCCAAAAATAGGCCGCAAGCACAGCCGTACCCAAAAATAACCGCCCGAAGGCCGGGGCGCCAAGTTCGTCCAGCGGAAAAAGGCCACCAAAACGGGTGGGCTATAGCCTTGGGGGGTGGGGCTGGCCAACTTCGTCCGGCTGACTCGGAATGGCGCGAGACTTTGTGAGCCGCCTCCGTGTGCCAAAAATAGGCCGAGGGCTCAGCCGCGCCCAAAAAAAACCGCCCGAAGGCCGGGGCGCCAAGTTCGTCCAGCGGAAAAAGGCCACAAAAATGGGTGGGCTATAGCCTTGGGGGGTGGGGCTGGCCAACTTCGTCCGCCAGACTCGGAAAGGCTCGAGACTTTGCGAGGTGCCTCCGTGTGCCAAAAATAACAGCCCGATGGCCGGGGCGCCACGTTCGTCCAGCGGAAAAAGGCCACAAAAACGGGTGGGTTATAGCCTTGGGGGGTGGGGCTGGCCGACTTCGTCCGCCGGACCCGGAATGGCGCGAGACTATGCGAGGCACCTCCGTTTGCCTAAAATAGGCCGTGGGCAAAGCCGCACCCAAAAATAACCGCCCGAAGGCCGGGGCGCCAAGTTCGTCCAGTGGAAAAAGGCCATAAAAACGGGTGGGCTATAGCCTTGGGTGGTGGGGCTGGCCAACTTTGTCCGCCGGACTCGGAATGCGGCGAGACTTTGCGAGGGGCCTTCGTGGGCCAAAAATAGGCCGCAGGCACAGCCGTACCCAAAAATAACCGCCCGAAGGCCGGGGCGCCAAGTTCGTCCAGCGGAAAAAGGCCACCAAAACGGGTGGGCTATAGCCTTGTGGGGTGGGGCTGGCCAACTTCGTCCGCTGGTCTGGAAATGGCGCGAGACTTTGCGAGGTGCCTCCGTGTGCCAAAAATAGGCCGCGGGCACAGCCGCGCTCAAAAATAACCGCCCGAAGGCCGGGGCGCGAAGTTCGTCCAGCGGAAAAAGGCCACCAAAACGGGTGGGCTATAGCCTTGGGGGGTGGGGCTGGCCAACTTCGTCCGGCGGACTAGGAATAGCGCGAGACTTTGGAAGGTGCCTCCGTGTGCCAAAAAATAGGCCGCGGGCACAGCCGCGCCCAAAAATAACCGCCCGAAGGCCGGGGCGCCAAGTTCGTCCAGCGGAAAAAGCCCACAAAAACGGGTGCGCTATAGCCTTGGGGGGTGGGGCTGGCCAACTTCGTCCGCCGGACTCGGAATGGCACGAGACTTTGCGAGCCACCTCCGTGTACCAAAAAAATGCCGCGGGCACAGCCGTGCCCAAAAATAACTTCCCGAAGGCCGGGGCGCCAAGTTCGTCCAGCGGAAAAGCCCACAAAAACGGGTGGGCTATAGCCTTGGGGTGTGGGGCTGGCCAACTTCGTCTGCCGGACCCGGAATGGCGCGAGACTATGCGAGGCACCTCCATTTGCCAAAAATAGGCCGTGGACAAAGCCGCGCCCAAAAATAACTGCCCGAAGGCCGGGGCACCAAGTTCGTCCAGCGGAAAAAGGCCACAAAAACGGGTGGGCTATAGCCTTGGGTGGTGGGGCTGGCCAACTTCGTCCGCCGGACTCGGATTGCCGCGAGACTTTGCGAGGGGCCTCTGTGAGCCAAAAATAGGCCGTGGGCAAAGCCGCACCCAAAAATAACCACCCGAAGGCCGGGGCGCCAATTTCGTCCAGCGGAAAAAGCCACAAAAACGGGTTGGCTATAGCCTTGGGGGGTGGGGCTGGCCAACTTCGTCCGCCGGACTCGGAATGCCGCGAGACTTTGCGAGGGGCCTCCGCGTGAAAAAATAGGCCTCGGGCGCAGCTACACCCAAAAATAACTGCCCGAAGCACGGGGCGCCAAGTTCGTCCAGCGGAAAAAGGCCACAAAAACGGGTGGGCTATAGCCTTGGGTGGTGGGGCTGGCCAACTTCGTCCGCCGGACTCGGAATGCCGCGAGACTTTGCGAGGGGCCTCCGTGTGCCAAAAATAGGCCGCGGGCAAAGCCGCGTCCAAAAATAACCGCCCGAAGGCCGGGGCGCCAAGTTCGTCCAGCGGAAAAAGGCCACAAAAACGGGTGGGCTATAGCCTTTGGGGGTGGGGCTGGCCGACTTCGTCCGCCACACTCGAAATGGCGCGAGACTTTGCGAGGCCCCTCCGTGTGCCAAAAATAGGCCGTGGGCACAGCCGCACCCAAAAATAACCGCCCGAAGGCCGGGGCGCCAAGTTCGTCCAGCGGAAAAAGGCCACAAGAACGGGTGGGCTACAGCCTTGGGGGGTGGGGCTGGCCAACTTCGTCCGCCGGACTCGGAATGGCGCGAGACTTTGCGAGGCACCTCCGTGTGCCAAAAATAGGCCGCGGGCACAGCCGCGCCCAAAAATAACCACCCGACGGCTGGGGCGCCAAGTTCGTCCAGCGGAAAAAGGCCACAAAAACGGGTTGGCTATAGCCTTGGGGGGTGGGGCTGGCCAACTTCGTCCGCCGGACTCGGAATGCCGCGAGACTTTGCGAGGGGCCTCCACGTGACAAAAATAGGCCTCGGGCACAGCTGCACCCAAAAATAACTGCCCGAAGCACGGGGCGCCAAGTTCCTCCGGCGGAAAAAGGCAACAAAAACAGGTGGGCTATAGCCTTGGGGGGTGGGGCTGGCCAACTTCGTCTGCCGGACCCGGAATGGCGCGAGACTATATGAGGCACCTCCATTTGCCAAAAATAGGCCGTTGACAAAGCCGCACCCAAAAATAACCGCCCGAAGGCCGGGGCGCCAAGTTCGTCCAGCGGAAAAAGGCCATAAAACGGGTGGGCTATAGCCTTGGGTGGTGGGGCTGGCCAACTTCGTCCGCCGGACTCAGAATGCCGCGAGACTTTGCGAGGGGCCTCCGTGTGCCAAAAATAGGCCGCGGGCAAAGCCGCACCCAAAAATAACCACCCGAAGGCCGGGGCGCCAATTTCGTCCAGCGGAAAAAGCCACAAAAACGGGTTGGCTATAGCCTTGGGGGGTGGGGCTGGCCAACTTCGTCCGCCGGACTCGGAATGCCGCGAGACTTTGCGAGGGGCCTCCGCGTGAAAAAATAGGCCTCGGGCGCAGCTACACCCAAAAATAACTGCCCGAAGCACGGGGCGCCAAGTTCGTCCGGCGGAAAAAGGCAACAAAAACGGGTGGGCTATAGCCTTGGGTGGTGGGGCTGGCCAACTTCGTCCGCCGGACTCGGAATGCCGCGAGACTTTGCGAGGGGCCTCCGTGTGCCAAAAATAGGCCGCGGGCAAAGCCGCGTCCAAAAATAACCGCCCGAAGGCCGGGGCGCCAAGTTCGTCCAGCGGAAAAAGGCCACAAAAACGGGTGGGCTATAGCCTTTGGGGGTGGGGCTGGCCGACTTCGTCCGCCACACTCGAAATGGCGCGAGACTTTGCGAGGCCCCTCCGTGTGCCAAAAATAGGCCGTGGGCACAGCCGCACCCAAAAATAACCGCCCGAAGGCCGGGGCGCCAAGTTCGTCCAGCGGAAAAAGGCCACAAGAACGGGTGGGCTACAGCCTTGGGGGGTGGGGCTGGCCAACTTCGTCCGCCGGACTCGGAATGGCGCGAGACTTTGCGAGGCACCTCCGTGTGCCAAAAATAGGCCGCGGGCACAGCCGCGCCCAAAAATAACCACCCGACGGCTGGGGCGCCAAGTTCGTCCAGCGGAAAAAGGCCACAAAAACGGGTTGGCTATAGCCTTGGGGGGTGGGGCTGGCCAACTTCGTCCGCCGGACTCGGAATGCCGCGAGACTTTGCGAGGGGCCTCCACGTGACAAAAATAGGCCTCGGGCACAGCTGCACCCAAAAATAACTGCCCGAAGCACGGGGCGCCAAGTTCCTCCGGCGGAAAAAGGCAACAAAAACAGGTGGGCTATAGCCTTGGGGGGTGGGGCTGGCCAACTTCGTCTGCCGGACCCGGAATGGCGCGAGACTATATGAGGCACCTCCATTTGCCAAAAATAGGCCGTTGACAAAGCCGCACCCAAAAATAACCGCCCGAAGGCCGGGGCGCCAAGTTCGTCCAGCGGAAAAAGGCCATAAAACGGGTGGGCTATAGCCTTGGGTGGTGGGGCTGGCCAACTTCGTCCGCCGGACTCAGAATGCCGCGAGACATTGCGAGGGGCCTCCGTGTGCCAAAAATAGGCCGCGGGCAAAGCCGCGCCCAAAAATAACCACCCGAAGGCTGGGGCGCCAAGTTCGTCCAGCGGAAAAAGGCCACAAAAACGGGTTGGCTATAGCCTTGGGGGGTGGGGCTGGCCAACTTCGTCCGCCGGACTCGGAATGCCGCGAGACTTTGCGAGGGGCCTCCGCGTGACAAAAATAGGCCTCGGGCACAGCTGTACCCAAAAATAACTGCCCGAAGCACGGGGCGCCAAGTTCGTCCGGCGGAAAAAGGCAACAAAAACAGGTGGGCTATAGCCTTGGAGGGTGGGGCTGGCCAACTTCGTCTGCCGGACCCGGAATGGCGCGAGACTATGCGAGGCACCTCCATTTGCCAAAAATAGGCCGTGGACAAAGCCGCCCCCAAAAATAACCGCCCGAAGGCCGGGGCGCCAAGTTCGTCCAGCGGAAAAAGGCCACAAAAACGGGTGGGCTATAGCCTTGGGTGGTGGGGCTGGCCAACTTCGTCCGCCGGACTCGGAATGCCCCGAGACTTTGCGAGGGGCCTCCGTGTGCCAAAAATAGGCCACGGGCAAAGCCGCGCCCAAAAATAACCACCCGAAGGCTGGGGCGCCAAGTTCGTCCAGCGGAAAAAGGCCACAAAAACGGGTTGGCTATAGCCTTGGGGGGTGGGGCTGGCCATGTTCGTCCGCCGGACTCGGAATGCCGCGAGACTTTAAGAGGGGCCTCCGCGTGACAAAAATAGGCCTCGGGCACAGCTGTACCCAAAAATAACTGCCCGAAGCACGGGGCGCCAAGTTCGTCCGGCGGAAAAAGGCAACAAAAACAGGTGGGCTATAGCCTTGGGGGGTGGGGCTGGCCAACTTCGTCTGCCGGACCGGGAATGGCGCGAGACTATGCGAGGCACCTCCATTTGCCAAAAATAGGCCGTGGACAAAGCCGCGCCCAAAAATAACCGCCCGAAGGCCGGGGCGCCAAGTTCGTCCAGCGGAAAAAGGCCACAAAAACGGGTGGGCTATAGCCTTGGGTGGTGGGGCTGGCCAACTTCGTCCGCCGGACTCGGAATGCCCCGAGACTTTGCGAGGGGCCTCCGTGTGCCAAAAATAGGCCACGGGCAATGCCGCGCCCAAAAATAACCACCCGAAGGCTGGGGCGCCAAGTTCGTCCAGCGGAAAAAGGCCACAAAAACGGGTTGGCTATAGCCTTGGGGGGTGGGGCTGGCCATGTTCGTCCGCCGGACTCGGAATGCCGCGAGACTTTAAGAGGGGCCTCCGCGTGACAAAAATAGGCCTCGGGCACAGCTGTACCCAAAAATAACTGCCCGAAGCACGGGGCGCCAAGTTCGTCCGGCGGAAAAAGGCAACAAAAACAGGTGGGCTATAGCCTTGGGGGGTGGGGCTGGCCAACTTCGTCTGCCGGACCCGGAATGGTGCGAGCGTTTGCGAGGCACCTCTGTGTGCCAAAAATTGGCCGCGGGCACAGCCGCGCCCAAAAATAACCGCCCGAAGGCCGGGGCGCCAAGTTCGTCCAGCGGAAAAAGGCCACAAAAACGGGTGGGCTATAGCCTTTGGGGGTGGGGCTGGCCGACTTCGTCCGCCACACTCGAAATGGCGCGAGACTTTGCGAGGCCCCTCCGTGTGCCAAAAATAGGCCGCGGGCACAGCCGCACCCAAAAATAACCGCCCGAAGGCCGGGCGCCAA
>NW_006262202.1:0-5822 GCF_000493195.1 Citrus x clementina
TATAGCCTTGGTGGGGGGCGTGGGCGAAGTTCGTCCGCCGGACTCGGAATGGCCCCAGACTTTGCGGGCGGCTTCCGTGTGCCAAAAATAGGCCACGGGCAGAGCCACGCCCAAAAATCAGCCCCCGAAGGTCGGGGTGCCAAGACCCCCCAGCGGAAAAATGGCCAAAAAACGGGTGGGCTATAGCCTTGGTGGGGGGCGTGGGCGAAGTTAGTCCGCCGGACTCGGAATGGCCCCAGACTTTGCGGACGGCCTCCGTGTGCCAAAAATAGGCCACGGGCAGAGCCGCGCCCAAAAATCAGCCCCCGAAGGTCGGGGCGCCAAGACCCCCCAGCGGAAAAATGGCCAAAAAACGGGTGGGCTATAGCCTTGGTGGGGGGCGTGGGCAAAGTTCGTCCGCCGGACTCGGAATGGCCCCAGACGTTGCGGGCGGCCTCCGTGTGCCAAAAATAGGCCACGGGCACAGCCGCGCCCAAAAATCAGCCCCCGAATGTCGGGGTGCCAACACCCCCCAGCGGAAAAATGGCCAAAAAACGGGTGGGCTATAGCCTTGGTGGGGGGCGTGGGCGAAGTTCGTCCGCCGGGCTCGGAATGGCCCCAGACTTTGCGGGCGGCCTCCGTGTGCCAAAAATAGGCCACGGGCACAGCCGCGCCCAAAACTCAGCCCCCGAAGGTCGGGGCGCCAAGACCCCCCAGCGGAAAAATGGCCAAAAAACGGGTGGGCTATAGCCTTGGTGGGGGGCGTGGGCGAAGTTCGTCCGCCGGACTCGGAATGGCCCCAGACGTTGCGGGCGGCCTCCGTGTGCCAAAAATAGGCCACGGGCACGGCCGCGCCCAAAAATCAGCCCCCGAAGGTCGGGGTGCCAACACCCCCCAGCGGAAAAATGGACAAAAAACGGGTGGGCTATAGCCTTGGTGGGGGGCGTGGGCGAAGTTCATCCGCCGGACTCGGAATGGCCCCAGACTTTGCGGGCGGCCTCCGTGTGCCAAAAATAGGCCACGGGCACAGCCGCGCCCAAAAATCAGTTCCCGAAGGTCGGGCCGCCAAGACCCCCCAGCGGAAAAATAGCCAAAAAACGGGTGGGCTATAGCCTTGGTCGGGGGCGTGGGCGAAGTTCGTCCGCCGGACTCGGAATGGAGCCAGACTTTGCGGGCGGCCTCCAAGTGCCAAAAATAGGCCACGGGCACAGCCGCGCCCAAAAATCAGCCCCCGAAGGTCGGGGTGCCAAGATCCCCCAGCGGAAAAATGGCCAAAAAACGGGTGGGCTATATCCTTCGTGGGGGGCGTGGGCGAAGTTCGTCCGCCGGACTCGGAATGGCCCCAGACTTTGCGGGCGGCCTCCGTGTGCCAAAACTAGGCCACGGGCACAGCCGCGCCCAAAAATCAGCCCCCGAAGGTCGGGGGGCAAGACCCCCCAGTGGAAAAATGGCCAAAAAACGGGTGGGCTATAGCCTTGGTCGGGGGCGTGGGCGAATATCGTCCGCCGGACTCGGAATGGAGCCAGACTTTGCGGGCGACCTCCGTGTGCCAAAAATATGCCACGGGCACAGCCGCGCCCAAAAATCAGCCCCCGAAGGTCGGGGCGCCAAGACCCCCCTGCGGAAAAATGGCCAAAAAACGGGTGGGCTATAGCCTTCGTGGGGGGCGTGGGCGAAGTTTGTCCGCCGGACTCGGAATGGCCCCAGACTTTGCGGGTGGACTTTGTGTGCCAAAAATAGGCCATGGGCACAGCCGCGCCCAAAAATCAGCCCCCGAAAGTTAGGGCGCCAAGACCCCCCAGCGGAAAAATGGCCAAAAAACGGGTGGGCTATAGCCTTCGTGGGGGGCGTGGGCGAAGTTCATCCGCCGGACTCGGAATGGCCCCAGACTTTGCGGGCGGCCTCCGTGTGCCAAAACTAGGCCACGGGCACAGCCGCGCCCAAAAATCAGCTCCCGAAGGTCGGGGGGCATGACCCCCCAGCGGAAAAATGGCCAAAAAACGGGTGGGCTATAGCCTTGGTCGGGGGCGTGGGCGAAGTTCGTCCGCCGGACTCGGAATGGAGCCAGACTTTGCGGGCGGCCTCCAAGTGCCAAAAATAGGCCACGGGCACAGCCGCGCCCAAAAATCAGCCCCCGAAGGTCGGGGCGCCAAGACCCCCCTGCGGAAAAATGGCCAAAAAACGGGTGGGTTATAGCCTTCGTGGGGGGCGTGGGCGAAGTTCGTCTGCCGGAATCGGAATGGCCCCAGACCTTGCAAGCGGCCTCCGTGTGCCAAAAATAGGCCACGGGCACAGCCGCGCCCAAAAATCAGCTCCCGAAAGTCCGGGCGCCAAGACCCCCCAGCGGAAAAATGGCCAAAAAACGGGTGGGCTATAGCCTTGGTGGGGGGCGTCGGCGAAGTTTGTCCGCCGGACTCGGAATGGCCCCAGACTTTGCGGGCGGCCTCCGTGTGCCAAAAATAGCCCACGGGCACAGCCGCGCCCAAAAATCAGTCCCCTTTCCGTCGGGGGGCCAAGACCCCCCAGCGGAAAAATGGCCAAAAAACGGGTGGGCTATAGCCTTGGTGGGGGGCGTCGGCGAAGTTCGTCCGCCGGACTCGGAATGGCCCCAGACTTTGCTGGCGGACTCCGTGTGCCAAAAATAGGCCACGGGCACAGCCGCGCCCAAAAATCAGCCCCCGAAGGTCGGGGCGCCAAGACCCCCCTGCGGAAAAATGGCCAAAAAACGGGTGGGCTATAGCCTTCGTGGGGGGCGTGGGCGAAGTTTGTCCGCCGGACTCGGAATGGCCCTAGACTTTGCGGGCGGACTTCGTGTGCCAAAAATAGGCCATGGGCACAGCCGCGCCCAAAAATCAGCCCCCGAAGGTCGGGGCGCCAAGACCCCCCAGCGGAAAAATGGCCAAAAAACGGGTGGGCTATAGCCTTGGTGGGGGGCGTGGGCGAAGTTCGTCCGCCGGACTCGGAATGGCCCCAGACTTTGCGGGCGGCCTACGTGTGCCAAAAATAGGTCACGGGCACAGCCGCGCCCAAAAATCAGCCCCCGAAGGTCGGGAGGCCAAGACCCGCCAGCGGAAAAATGGCCAAAAAACGGGTGGGCTATAGCCTTCGTGGGGGGCGTGGGCGAAGTTCGTCTGCCGGAATCGGAATGGCCCCAGACCTTGCAAGCGGCCTCCGTGTGCCAAAAATAGGCCACGGGCACAGCCGCGCCCAAAAATCAGCTCCCGAAAGTCCGGGCGCCAAGACCCCCCAGCGGAAAAATGGCCAAAAAACGGGTGGGCTATAGCCTTGGTGGGGGGCGTCGGCGAAGTTTGTCCGCCGGACTCGGAATGGCCCCAGACTTTGCGGGCGGCCTCCGTGTGCCAAAAATAGCCCACGGGCACAGCCGCGCCCAAAAATCAGTCCCCTTTCCGTCGGGGGGCCAAGACCCCCCAGCGGAAAAAATGGCCAAAAAACGGGTGGGCTATAGCCTTGGTGGGGGGCGTCGGCGAAGTTCGTCCGCCGGACTCGGAATGGCCCCAGACTTTGCTGGCGGACTCCGTGTGCCAAAAATAGGCCACGGGCACAGCCGCGCCCAAAAATCAGCCCCCGAAGGTCGGGGCGCCAAGACCCCCCTGCGGAAAAATGGCCAAAAAACGGGTGGGCTATAGCCTTCGTGGGGGGCGTGGGCGAAGTTTGTCCGCCGGACTCGGAATGGCCCTAGACTTTGCGGGCGGACTTCGTGTGCCAAAAATAGGCCATGGGCACAGCCGCGCCCAAAAATCAGCCCCCGAAGGTCGGGGCGCCAAGACCCCCCAGCGGAAAAATGGCCAAAAAACGGGTGGGCTATAGCCTTGGTGGGGGGCGTGGGCGAAGTTCGTCCGCCGGACTCGGAATGGCCCCAGACTTTGCGGGCGGCCTACGTGTGCCAAAAATAGGTCACGGGCACAGCCGCGCCCAAAAATCAGCCCCCGAAGGTCGGGAGGCCAAGACCCGCCAGCGGAAAAATGGCCAAAAAACGGGTGGGCTATAGCCTTCGTGGGGGGCGTGGGCGAAGTTCGTCTGCCGGAATCGGAATGGCCCCAGACCTTGCAAGCGGCCTCCGTGTGCCAAAAATAGGCCACGGGCACAGCCGCGCCCAAAAATCAGCCCCAGAAGGTCGGGGCGCCAAGACCCCCCAGCGGAAAAATGGCCAAAAAACGGGTGGGCTATAGCCTTCGTGGGGGGCGTGGGCGAAGTTCGTCTGCCGGAATCGGAATGGCCCCAGACCTTGCAAGCGGCCTCCGTGTGCCAAAAATAGGCCACGGGCACAGCCGCGCCCAAAAATCAGCCCCCGAAAGTCCGGCCGCCAAGACCCCCCAGCGGAAAAATGGCCAAAAAACGGGTGGGCTATAGCCTTGGTGGGGGGCGTCGGCGAAGTTTGTCCGCCGGACTCGGAATGGCCCCAGACTTTGCGGGCGGCCTCCGTGCGCCAAAAATAGCCCACGGGCACAGCCGCGCCCAAAAATCAGTCCCCTTTCCGTCGGGGGGCCAAGACCGCCCAGCGGAAAAATGGCCAAAAAACGGGTGGGCTATAGCCTTGGTGGGGGGCGTCGGCGAAGTTCGTCCGCCGGACTCGGAATGGCCCCAGACTTTGCTGGCGGACTCCGTGTGCAAAAATAGGCAACGGGTACAGCCGCGCCCAAAAATCAGCCCCCTTTCCGTCGGGGCGCCAAGACCCCCCAGCGGAAAAATGGCCAAAAAACGGGTGGGCTATAGCCTTGGTCGGGGGCGTGGGCGAAGTTCGTCCGCCGGACTCGGAATGGAGCCAGACTTTGCGGGCGGCCTCCAAGTGCCAAAAATAGGCCACGGGCACAGCCGCGCCCAAAAATCAGCCCCCGAAGGTCGGGGCGCCAAGACCCCCCTGCGGAAAAATGGCCAAAAAACGGGTGGGCTATAGCCTTCGTGGGGGGCGTGGGCGAAGTTTGTCCGCCGGACTCGGAATGGCCCCAGACTTTGCGGGCGGACTTCGTGTGCCAAAAATAGGCCATGGGCACAGCCGCGCCCAAAAATCAGCCCCCGAAGGTCGGGGCGCCAAGACCCCCCAGCGGAAAAATGGCCAAAAAACAGGTGGGCTATAGCCTTGGTGGGGGGCGTGGGCGAAGTTCGTCCGCCGGACTCGGAACGGCCCCAGACTTTCCGGGAGGCCTACGTGTGCCAAAAATAGGACACGGGCACAGCCGCGCCCAAAAATCAGCCCCCGAAGGTCGGGAGGCCAAGACCCCCCTGCGGAAAAATGGCCAAAAAACGGGTGGGCTATAGCCTTCGTGGGGGGCGTGGGCGAAGTTCGTCCGCCGGACTCGGAATGGCCCCAGACTTTGCGGGCGGCCTCCGTGTGCCAAAAATAGGCCACGGGCACAGCCGCGCCCAAAAATCAGTCCGCGAAAGTCCGGGCGCCAAGACCCCCCCGCGGAATAATGGCCAAAAAACGGGTGGGCTATAGCCTTGGTGGGGGGCGTCGACGAAGTTCGTCCGCCGGACTCGGAATGGCCCCAGACTTTGCGGGCGGACTCCGTGTGCAAAAAATAGGCCACGGGCACAGCCGCGCCCAAAAATCAGCCCCCGAAGGTCGGGGGCGCCAAGACCCCCCTGCGGAAAAATGGCCAAAAAACAGGTGGGCTATAGCCTTGGTGGGGGGCGTGGGCGAAGTTCGTCTGCCGGAATCGGAATGGCCCCAGACTTTGCACACGGCCTCCGTGTGCCAAAAATAGGCCACGGGCACAGCGGCGCCCAAAAATCAGCCCCCGAAAGTCCGGGCGCCAAGACCCCCCCGCGGAAAAATGGCCAAAAAACGGGTGGGCTATAGCCTTGGTGGGGGGCGTCGGCGA
>NW_006262202.1:5929-8485 GCF_000493195.1 Citrus x clementina
GGGCGCCAAGACCCCCCCGCGGAATAATGGCCAAAAAACGGGTGGGCTATAGCCTTGGTGGGGGGCGTGGGCGAAGTTAGTCCGCCGGACTCGGAATGGCCCCAGACTTTGCGGGCGGACTCCGTGTGCCAAAAATAGCCCACGGGCACAGCCGCGCCCAAAAATCAGCCCCGTTTCCATCGGGGGGCCAAGACCCCCCAGCGGAAAAATGGCCAAAAAACGGGTGGGCTATAGCCCTGGTGGGGGGCGTGGGCGAAGTTCGTCCGCCGGACTCGGAATGGCCCCAGACTTTGCGGGCGGCCTACGTGTGCTAAAAATAGGCCACGGGCACAGCCGCGCCCAAAAATCAGTCCCCGAAGGTCGGGCCGCCAAGACCCCCCAGCGGAAAAATGGCCAAAAAACGGGTGGGCTATAGCCTTGGTGGGGGGCGTGGGCGAAGTTCGTCCGCCGGACTCGGAATGGCCCCAGACTTTGCGGGCGGCCTCCGTGTGCCAAAAATAGGCCACGGGCACAGCCGCGCCCAAAAATCAGTCCCCGAAAGTCCGGGCGCCAAGACCCCCCCGCGGAATAATGGCCAAAAAACGGGTGGGCTATAGCCTTGGTGGGGGGCGTCGACGAAGTTCGTCCGCCGGACTCGGAATGGCCCCAGACTTTGCGGGCGGACTCCGTGTGCCAAAAATAGGCCACGGGCACAGCCGCGCCCAAAAATCAGCCCCCGAAGGTCGGGGGCGCCAAGACCCCCCTGCGGAAAAATGGCCAAAAAACGGGTGGGCTATAGCCTTGGTGGGGGGCGTGGGCGAAGTTCGTCTGCCGGAATCGGAATGGCTCCAGACTTTGCACACGGCCTCCGCGTGCCAAAAATAGGCCACGGGCACAGCCGCGCCCAAAAATCAGCCCCCGAAGGTCGGGAGGCCAAGACCCCCCCGCGGAAAAATGGCCAAAAAACGGGTGGGCTATAGCCTTGGTGGGGGGCGTCGGCGAAGTTCGTCCGCCGGAATCGGAATGGCCCCAGACTTTGCACACGGCCTCCGTGTGCCAAAAATAGGCCACGGGCACAGCCGCGCCCAAAAATCAGCCCCCGAAAGTCCGGGCGCCAAGACCCCCCCGCGGAATAATGGCCAAAAAACGGGTGGGCTATAGCCTTGGTGGGGGGCGTGGGCGAAGTTAGTCCGCCGGACTCGGAATGGCCCCAGACTTTGCGGGCGGACTCCGTGTGCCAAAAATAGCCCACGGGCACAGCCGCGCCCAAAAATCAGCCCCGTTTCCGTCGGGGGGCCAAGACCCCCCAGCGGAAAAATGGCCAAAAAACGGGTGGGCTATAGCCTTGGTGGGGGGCGTGGGCGAAGTTCGTCCGCCGGACTCGGAATGGCCCCAGACTTTGCGGGCGGCCTACGTGTGCTAAAAATAGGCCACGGGCACAGCCGCGCCCAAAAATCAGTCCCCGAAGGTCGGGCCGCCAAGACCCCCCAGCGGAAAAATGGCCAAAAAACGGGTGGGCTATAGCCTTGGTGGGGGGCGTGGGCGAAGTTCGTCCGCCGGACTCGGAATGGCCCCAGACTTTGCGGGCGGCCTCCGTGTGCCAAAAATTGGCCACGGGCACAGCCGCGCAAAAAAATCAGCCCCCTTTCCGTCGGGGCGCCAAGACCCCCCTGCGGAAAAATGGCCAAAAAACGGGTGGGATATAGCCTTCGTGGAGGGCGTGGGCGAAGTTTGTCTGCCGGACTCCGAATGGCCCCAGACTTTGCGGGCGGCCTCCGTGTGCCAAAAATAGGCCACGGGCACTGCCGCGCCCAAAAATCAGCCCCCTTTCCGTCGGGGGGCCAAGACCCCCCAGCGGAAAAATGGCCAAAAAACGGGTGGGCTATAGCCTTGGTGGGGGGCGTGGGCGAAGTTCGTCCGCCGGACTCGGAATGGCCCCAGACTTTGCGGGCGGCCTCCGTGTGCCAAAAATAGGCCACGGGCACAGCCGCGCCCAAAAATCAGCACCCGAAGGTCGGGGTACCAAGACCCCCCAGCGGAAAAATGGCCACAATACGGGTGGGCTATAGTCTTCGTGGGGGGCGTGGGCGAAGTTTGTCCGCCGGACTCAGAATGGCCCCAGACTTTGCGGGCGGCCTCCGTGTGCCAAAAATAGGCCACGGGCACAGCCGCGCCCAAAAATCAGCCCCCAAAGGTCGGGGCGCCAAGACCCCCCAGCGGAAAAATGGCCAAAAAACGGGTGGGCTATAGTCTTCGTGGGGTGCGTGGGCGAAGTTCGTCCGCCGGACTCGGAATGGCCCCAGACTTTGCGGGCGGACTCCGTGTGCCAAAAATAGGCAATGGGCATAGCCGCGCCCAAAAATCAGCACCCGAAGGTCGGGGCGCCAAGACCCCCCAGCGGAAAAATGGCCAAAATACGGGTGGGCTATAGTCTTCGTGGGGGGCGTGGGCGAAGTTTGTCCGCCGGACTCGGAATGGCCCCAGACTTTGCGGGCGGCCTCCGTGTGCCAAAAATAGGCCACGGGCAGAGCCGCGCCCAAAAATCAGCACCCGAAGGTCGGGGTACCAAGACCCCCC
>NW_006262201.1:0-17571 GCF_000493195.1 Citrus x clementina
TAATAAAAAAAAAAAAAACCCTACACCCTAAACCCTAAACCCTAAACCCTAAACCCTAAACCCTAAACCCTAAACCCTAAACCCTAAACCCTAAACCCTAAACCCTAAACCCTAAACCCTAAACCCTAAACCCTAAACCCTAAACCCTAAACCCTAAACCCTAAAAACCCTAAACCCCTAAACCCTAAACCCTAAACCCCTAAACCCTAAACCCTAAAAACCCTAAACCCTAAACCCTAAACCCTAAACCCTAAACCCTAAACCCTAAACCCTAAACCCTAAACCCTAAACCCTAAACCCTAAACCCTAAAAACCCTAAAAACCCTAAAAACCCTCAAACCCTAAACCCTAAACCCTAAACCCTAAACCCTAAACCCTAAACCCTAAACCCTAAACCCTAAACCCTAAACCCTAAACCCTAAACCCTAAACCCTAAAAACCCTAAACCCTAAACCCTAAACCCTAAAAACCCTAAACCCTAAAAACCCTAAACCCTAAACCCTAAACCCTAAACCCTAAACCCTAAACCCTAAAAACCCTAAACCCTAAACCCTAAACCCTAAACCCTAAACCCTAAACCCTAAACCCTAAACCCTAAACCCTAAACCCTAAACCCTAAACCCTAAACCCTAAACCCTAAACCCTAAACCCTAAACCCTAAACCCTAAACCCTAAACCCTAAACCAAAAACCCTAAACCCTAAACCCTAAACCCTAAACCCTAAACCCTAAACCAAAACCAAAAAACCCGTTATTGCTACAGTAAAAAACTCTCTCAACTTTGGTTACTGTTCATGTAACTTTGACCAGCGTTGACCCCGCGTTGACCAGGCTTTGACCGGCCATTATGGCCTCATCGGAAGATGGTGATGATGATCGGCCACCCTCCAACCCTCCCCCCCATGCCGGCGACCAACATACTCACCGGCCGAACCTAGATCTACCGCCTTTACCCCCACAAATCCACTCAAAAGCTCGGCCTTCCTCCTCCACCGTCCTCCCGGAAAATACCATCGTTTTGGCACTATCTGGGCACACATCCGAGCTGCCGACGCCCTCCCTGCCTCCCCATGACACAAACCGGCCACCCAAAACGAAAAAAAACCAGTCAAAAACCAAACCCAGTTCACGGGTTCCTTTCCCCCCCACGGTGGATGCCGTGCCACCAACCTTGCCCACTTCGGGCGATGCTCAACAACTCCTAACCATCCCTGCAAACCAGCCATGCAATGAGTTAACCATGCCCACCCTCGCTGCATCCGGATCGGGCAACATCAGCCCGCGGCAGTCGCAACTCCACATCGCTTCTGCGCAACTTCCAGTCGCTGTCCAAGGTCACTCTAGCCTTGAGGAACCTACCCATGACGATCTGAACCAGCCCTCCTATGCTCAGAACAATGAGTTTGCCGCGCCTCTGCTTGCTGCTCCTGGATCGAGCAACTCATACCCGCGGCCTGTGCAACTTCGATCTGCAGCGGAGCAAGTTCCAGCAGCCATTACCGACCAACCTGGCCTTCGGGAACCAGTTCATGATGACTTGAATCAGCCACCCAACTGTCAGTTCCCGGAACCCACGTTGGCAGCAGCTGCAGAAACTTCCAGCCGCGCCGAGCTCATCTCCACCTTGACAGCATCCATCGCCGCGGCCGTTGACGCCTTTCTCCGGCCGAACTCATCACCTCCAACATCAACATCCCCCATCCAGCCAATACCACCCATGACAGACCACTCCCCAGCCGCAGCCAAAGAAACGCACCAGCCGGCCCTAAAATCCCAAACATCACAAAACCCTAATATCCACCCGTTTCCACCCATCACAACCCGAGCCCATGACCAAACCCGAACCCACCCACCCAATCACCAGATCCGAACCCACCATTTAAATAACCCAACCAATTTACAAGCCCAACAGCCCATTTCTTTTAATTCTCTCCATCAAGCCCAACAGCCCCCTCTTTTTAACCCTCTCCACCAAGCCCAAAACAAAAACAATTTCCAAGCCCAACAACAAACTAATAAAAGCCTAGAACAACAATCCAAGCCCAACCCAGTTTTTAAAAAACCTTCCTATGCTAATGTTACTAATCCCGCTCATATTCTTAATCCCAATGCTCCAACTCACCCGAAATCATTTGTGGATACAGTTGCGGGCGTGTCCACCACAATTCCTCCTAAACCGATTTCTCTGGTCCGCGGCGAACCGGCTGTACATTTTTCGGCTGCAGAAATTCAAACAATGGCAGAACCATTCAAATTATCCCTCGTAGGTAAATTTTCTTTTGGCCGACCTCCTATGGAATTAATCAGAAAATTTTTTGTTTCTCTTGGTCTCAAAGGAAATTGCCAAATATCTTTATTGGATTCTCGCCATGTTTTAATTAAACTTGTTTTAGAAGAGGATTATTCTAGAATTTGGTTGCGACAGACATGGTTTATTAATGGGCGGGGCATGCGAGTCTTTAAATGGAGCACTGATTTTCGGTGTTCCGTAGAGTCTCCGATTGTTCCGGTTTGGGTGTCATTACCTCATTTACCTGTGCATTTCATTCATTGTAAATCTGCTCTTTGCTCCATTGCTTCTGCCATTGGTACCCCACTTCGGGTTGACCACGCTACGGCTTCGGTTACTCGGCCGACTGTAGCTCGTGTTTTAGTGGAGTATGATGTTTCCAAGCCGTTATTACCGCGCATATGGATTGGTGAGGGGGAGTCAGGTTTCTGGCAAGATGTGGTTTTTGAACGAGCTCCGGCCTATTGTGCTACTTGCAAACATCTCGGCCATTCTGTGGACTCTTGTTATATTGCTAATCCGGAGCTTCGCAAGACTCAGCCTGCAGCTGGGGCCCAGTCCAGAGACGAGGGCAAAATGAAGAAATCTGACACCGTGATTCAGCCACAGCAGCCTAGTACTACCCGTTTTGTGGTTATTTCTGATCACCGCACTCAGGGCCCGAGTACCCAGCCTCCAGTAGATCCGTCTCCGGCCCCCCCGCTCGATGAGTCTCGGCCAGTGGACACTTCGCCGCCAGGCGCACCCTTGGATCATCCTGCTTCACACCCCGATGATGTCTCTACCTCCCCGGGTATTATTCCAGTGCACACAGCGGACCACACTCAGGTTGGATTTAACTCACATTCCACAGATATCCCCGACCTTGATGATGGTGATAGGCATAGACGTTTGGGTTTATCCCGTTCGACTGAGGACGTCCCCCCTGATTCAGACAGAGAGTTGGGCGATGAGGGTCGGTTCCTCACTGATTCTGAGGAGATTCATCCACCACCAGCCCCAGATGCAGTTATTGAGAGCTTTGATAGTGAGCGGGTCGCGAGCTCTTCTCGGGATTTCTCCCCCGTGCAGGGTCGCCGTCTCCGTAGCCATCAGAGGCGGATGCGGCATCGTTCCCCCACTCCTGATGATTAGTTCCCTTATTTGGAACATTCGGGGGATTGGCAAAACCCCCGCCATCCGCAGATTGCGGAAATTGATTCATATGCATCGCTTGTCTTTGATTTGTATTTTGGAGCCGTTTATTTCGGTGGATCGTCTCGAGGCTATCAGGGTGCAACTTGGGATGGAGCATGGTCTTTCTTCTCAGTCTGGGAAGATTTGGATTTTTTGGTCGGCTCCTTTCTCGGTGGAGCTGCTTCACGACATGGGGCAGGTGCTTCATTGCCGGGTTAGTCACTCTCTACTTCCCGATCCAGTATTAGTTTCGTATGTTTATGCTAGTTGTTTTATGGATGTTCGTGAGGATTTATGGGCTGCTCTAGAGTCCTTTGCCGATAGCCATGATCTCCCGTGGATTGTTGGAGGTGATTTCAATGTTGTTCAGGCTGTATCAGAGATTTCTGGCGGTCACCCTCAGCCTCAGGGGGCCATTGATGCTTTTAACTTAGCATTGCTTGATTGTGGTTTAGAGGATGCAGGCTTTGTTGGTAGTCCATTTACTTGGACTAATGGCCACACCTGGCGGCGGCTTGATAGAGTTGTTTGCAATGCCCGTTGGTCAGCTTTTTTCTCCGTTTTTCGGGTCTCGCATCTGAACCGCACCGCATCCGATCATTCTCCCCTTCTCCTGTCTTGGGATCGAGATACGACTAGAGGCCCTTCTCGGTTTAAATTCCTCCATGTTTGGCTCAAGCACCCGGGGCTCATTGATATTGTGCGGCACTCCTGGAATGCTCCGGTGGTCGGTGCTGGGATGAGGGCCTTTCAGCAGAAGCTTGTCCGGTTGAAGCTCTGCTTGAAAGCTTGGAATAAAGATATATTTGGCAACGTCTTCTCTCAGGTTCAGCAGGCGGAGGAGGAGGTGGCTCAGAAGGAGAGATTGTATGATATTTCTGGTTCCGCTGATGACAGAGCTTCCTTTTCTGAGGCTAGGGCTCGATTACAGCAGGCTTTGCTCCGTGAGGAGATTTTTATGCGCCAGCAGTCTAGTGTTCGATGGGTCCGCGAGGGCGACTCCAACACCCGCTTTTTCCACGCCATGATCCGGAAAAAGCGTCAGTTATTCCATATCCACAGGATTCGTGATGATTCTTCTTCTGAGTGGATTACTGATCCCTCTGCTGTTGCCACTTCTGCTGTTGATTTCTTTCGGGATTTATTGTCTGGGGACGATGGGCGGTTCCAGCAGACTGATTTCGACACCATTCCCACTCTTGTGACTGCGGAGGATGATGCCGTTTTATGCAGGGAGCCGGATCTTGATGATGTTAGACGGGCGGTCTTTTCCATTGATCCTGAGAGCGCCCCGGGTCCTGATGGCTTCTGCAGCAGGTTTTACCAGGTTTGCTGGGACATTGTAGGGCGGGACTTATTAGATGCTGTTCTTGACTATTTCCGAGGTTCGGCCATGCCCAGGGGCTTCCAGAGCACTTTATTGGTCCTTCTGCCCAAGAAGGAATCCCCTTCCTCTTGGATTGACTTCCGGCCGATCAGTCTCTGTAACGTGAGCAACAAGGTTATCACCAAGTTGCTTGTTCAGAGACTGTCACCCATTCTGCCTCGGATTATTTCCCCTACTCAGAGTGGTTTTGTTCCCGGACGGGTAATTCATGACAACGTGCTCCTAGTTCAGGAACTCGCTCACGATCTCAACCGCCGTACCCGCGGGCACAATGTGGTGTTGAAACTCGATATGGAAAAGGCTTATGATCGTATGTCTTGGCCATTCATTCTCCAGATGCTTCGTTGCTTTGGGTTCTCGGAGCGTTGGATTTCTCTGATTCGGAGAGCTGTCTACGGCCCTTGGTTCTCGGTGCTTGTGAGTGGAGCCATTCACGGGTATTTTCAGTCTGAGAGGGGACTTCGGCAGGGCGATCCCATTTCTCCTTGCCTCTTTATTATTGCCGCTGAGTTTCTATCTCGAGGTTTAACCCACCTGTATTCTCGGTATCCTTCGGTTAGGTACCGATCGGCTGCTCCTACGGATATCTCCCATTTGAGCTTTGCGGATGACATTGTTATTTTTGCAAATGGGAGCCGCGGTAGTTTACAGCGGATTATGGATTTCCTTCGCCACTATCAGGCGGTTTCGGGGCAGTTGATTAGTCGGACCAAGAGCGGCTTCTACATCGGGAAACCAGCCTCAGCTTCATGTCGGACTATTGTGCACTCAGTTACTGGTTATCAGTGGCGACAGCTCCCTTTTATTTATCTTGGGTGTCCGATTTTCACCGGGTGCCTCAAGATTTCTTATTTTGATGATTTGGTCCGGAAGGTCAGGGAGAGGATCTCCGGCTGGGCCAACCGATTGCTCTCCTTTGGTGGGAAGCTGATTCTCATTCGTCACGTGCTGTCTGCTTTGCCTTTGCATTTATTTCATGTTCTCCGTCCTCCCTCGACGGTGATCCAGAGCTTAGAGAGATTATTCACCCGATTTTTATGGGGGGACTCCGAGGGGCGACGGCGGATCCACTGGTGTAGATGGCCGGCAGTTTGTTTTCCCGTTGATGAGGGCGGTCTCGGCATTCGGTCCTTCGATGATATGGCAGAGGCTTTTGAGATGAAACTCTGGTGGCGGTTCCGTCAACAGAGTTCTCTTTGGGCTTCCTTTATGAAGTCCAAGTACTGTAGATCCGTGCATCCGGGTGTTATTCAGTTTCGATATCCTGCCTCCCCCCTTTGGAGACGCCTTTGTTCGATTCGCGAGACGGCTGGACCCCACGAGCGTTGGCTTGTTGGGCAGGGCGAGTGCAGTTTCTGGTATGATTGTTGGTTGGGCTCTTGCCCCTTATATTTGTTTAACCCCGCAGCGGCATCCTCGCGGCCGGTTTCTTTTTATTGGCAGGGTGCAGTATGGGACAGAGGTAAACTGGCGGACATCCTGCCTATATCTATTGTGGAGCAGATTTTATTGGTGCCTATTTCTTGTGAGGAGCCCGACTTGATTCGTTGGGATCTTAGCCCCGATGGCAACTTTCACTTACGGACCGCTTGGGAGCTTGTGCGGAGCCCCAGACCGAGAGATGAGGTTTATTCCATTATTTGGCAGAGGCATATCCCATCGAGAGTATCTTTTTTTCTCTGGCGCCTCATTCACGGTTATCTTGCCACTGACGATGCCTTGTGCTTGAGGGGATTCCACATGGTTTCTAGGTGTTTGTGCGGACGGGCAGCGGAGACTCTTCGACACCTTTTTCTGGATTGCCCGAGGACCCGCCATATTTGGGGCCACTACCAGTGGATTTTGGGGATGCGACAGCTTGATTTTTTATCCCCCCGTGCTCTGCTCCTGACCTGGAGACTTCGTGCCCCTTCCCGGACTCATATGTTGGTCCTCCTGCCTTGCTTCATTCTGTGGCAGGTTTGGAAGGCCCGCAACGCTTACCGGTTTCACTCACAGTCTTTTTCTCCTGATGCAGTCATATTTCAGGTTGCATCCGACCTTAGACTTGCTGGTTCTGCTTTTGGTTTCAAGCCTCCCCAACTGCGGGGAGTCTTGAATTCCCGGTTTTTGGAGGGTCTCAGAGTTCTTGTACCGCCTCGGAGGCCGGTTCGCCTAGTTGCCTGGATGAGACCGCCGCCTGGGGTGGTCAAGCTGACAGTGGATGGTTGCTCGAGGGGCAACCCTGGGATGGCTGCTTCCGGGGGCATCTTACGGGATTATCGGGGTGCAGTTCTAGCCGCATTTGGTTCTTTCCTGGGCCATCAGCCCATCTTATATGCTGAGCTCATGGCGATTTGCGAGGGCTTGGAGTTAGCGTCACGACTTGGCCACTCGGTTCTTGAGGTAGAGTCGGATTCGGCCACGGTGGTTTCATGGGTTCACTCTCAGGGTTCTGTCCGATGGGATTATTCTTACCTTCTCCGTCGAGCGTGTCGCCTGATATCTTCCGCTTCCATTCAGGTGAGACATGTCCTACGCGAGGCTACTTCTGCAGCAGACTTCTTGGCCAACTGGGCCTGCACTCATCGATCTAGTCGGCATTTCTCTTCCCCTCAGGAGCTCCCTAGCGGCTTATCGGGTATCCTCCACACAGACGCCCAGTCGATCCCGTATGTGCGACGATAGGCTTTTTTATTACTATTTCCTTTTGTATTTCATTATCTTGCGGAGGTCTTGGCTCATGTCCCCCTCCTTGTATCTTCCGCTCTTTTCGGATATATTTGACAGGTAGGGGTCCCGCCTAACCCCCCACCTTTTCTTTGGTGGTTTCAAAAAAAAAAAAAAACCCTAAAACCCTAAACCCTAAACCCTAAACCCTAAACCCTAAACCCTAAACCCTAAACCCTAAACCCTAAACCCTAAACCCTAAACCCTAAACCCTAAACCCTAAACCCTAAACCCTAAACCCTAAACCCTAAAAACCCTAAACCCTAAAACCCTAAACCCTAAACCCTAAACCCTAAACCCTAAACCCTAAAATCCTAAAACCCTAAAACCCAAAACCCTGAAACCCTTAACCCTAAAACCCTAAACTCTAAACCCTTAACCCTTAAACCCTAAACCCCAAACCCCAAACCCCAAACCCCAAACCCCCAAACCCCCAACCCCCAAACCCTAAACCCCTAAACCCCTAAACCCCTAAAACCCTTAACCCTAAACCCTTAACCCTTAACCCTTAACCCTTAAACCCTAAAACCCCGAAACCCCAAACCCCTAAACCCCAAACCCCAAACCCCTAAACCCCAAACCCCAAACCCCAAACCCCAAACCCTAAAACTCCAAACCCTAAATCCTAAACCAAACCAAAAAACCCAGATCTGCTACAATAGCGTTTTGGTGCAGTATCGAAGGGAATTCAAAGGACAACGTGCTGGAAGTGGTGGTGTACATTAACTCGCCGGCATCACTGTAGCAATTTGAGAGAAAATGTCACTGTACCAAAACGCTACTGTAGCAGATCCGGGTTTTTTGGTTTGGTTTAGGGTTTGGGGTTTTAGGGTTTGGAGTTTGGGGTTTGGGGTTTGGGGTTTAGGGGTTAGGGGTTTTAGGGTTTAAGGGTTAAGGGTTAAGGGTTAAGGGTTAAGGGTTAAGGGTTAAGGGTTAAGGGTTAAGGGTTTAGGGTTTAGGGTTTAGGATTTTAGGGTTTTAGGGTTTAGGGTTTAGGTTTTATGGTTTTGGGGTTTGGGGTTTGGGGTTTGGGGTTTGGGGTTTGGGGTTTGGGGTTGAGGGTTGAGGGTTTAAGGTTTAGGGTTTTAGGGTTTGGGGTTTGGGGTTTGGGGTTTGGGGTTTGGGGTTTGGGGTTTGAGGGTTTTAGGGTTTTAGGGTTTAGGGTTTAGGGTTTAGGGTTTGAGGGTTTAAGGGTTTGGGGGTTTGAGTTTTTAGGTTTCTGGGTTTTTGGGTTTTTGGGTTTAGGGTTTTAGGGTTTAGGGTTTAGGGTTTAGCGTTTAGGGTTTAGGGTTTTTAGGGTTTTTAGGGTTTAGGGTTTAGAGTTTTTAGGGTTTAGGGTTTTTAGGGTTTAGGGTTTAGGTTTTTTTTTTTTAACCAACAAACTCCATATGCATTTAATAATCAATCAGTCACATATGCTCTTGTTTCCCTTGTATTTTGCCAACAGAAAATATCAAACAAGAAAGAAGTGTCGGATGAGACTGAAGAAAACGAAAAAAAAAAAAAAGCAAAACCCTAAATTGGTCACAGATACGATGTCGTTTGGGTTAATTGATGTCGGCATCATCGAAATCGTCCTCGAACTTGTTGAAAAAGTCGGCGTCGGCGGGCTTGTTGTCGATGGAGATGACGCCCTCGCTGAAGATCTCCAGTGGGTCGACGTCGTCAACGTCCATCGCTTCCGTGGCTCCCTAATCCTCCATATCTCCGAAGAATTCCATCTGCATCGGCCTCATGTTTTTTTTTTTTTGGTTTTTCTTTTTCCCCCTTCTCTCTCCAGTGACGGAATCGAAGGAGCTGGAGAATAATAAACTACGATGTCGTTTTTCACTCCCGGTTTAGGGTTTAGGGTTTAGGGTTTTTTTTTATTTAAAACCACCAATGAAAAGGTGGGGGGTTAGGCGGGACCCCTACCTGTCAAATAAATCCGATAAAGATAGAGATACAGAGGAGGGGGACATGAGCCAAAACCTCCTAGAGATAATGAAATACATAATGAAATATGACAAAACCTATCGTCTCACATATGGGATCGACTGGGCGTCTGTGCGAAGGATACCCAATAAGCCTCTAGGCAGCTCCTGAGGGGAAGAGAAACGCCGACTAGATCTATGAGAGCAGGCCCAGTTGGCCAAGAAGTCTGCTGCAGAAGTAGCCTCTCGGAGGACATGCCTCACCTGAATGGAAGCCGAAGAAATCAAGCGACATGCCTGACGCATAATATACGAATAATCTCACCGAACTGGACCTTGGGAGAGAACCCATGACACCACTGTAGCAGAATCCGACTCAACCTCAAGAACCGAGTGGCCCAGCTGAGAAGCCAACTCCAAACCCTCACAAATCGCCATGAGCTCAGCATATAAGATAGGCTTGTGGCCCAGGAATGATCCAAATGCAGCTAAAGCAACACCACGGTGATCCCGTAAGATGCCCCCGGAAGCAGCCATTCCAGGGTTGCCTCTCGAGCATCCATCCACAGTCAGCTTGACCACTCCAGGAGACGGTCTGATCCATGCAACTAATCGAATCGGTCTCCTAGGGGTAGCCAAGACTCTCAAACCCTCCAAAAACCGGGAATCCAAGACTCCCCTCAGTTGGGGAGGCTTGAAACCAAAAGCAGAACCAGCAAGCCTAAGGTCGGATCCAACCTGAAAGATAACTGCATCAGTAGAAAAAGACTGCGAGTGGAACCGGTAAGCATTTCGGGCCTTCCAAACTTGCCACAAAATGAAGGAAGGCAGAAGGACCCAAAGATGGTTCCGGGAGGGGGCACAACGTCTCCAGATGAGAAGCAGCGCACGGGGAGACATAAAACCAAGCTCTCGCATCCCCAAAATCGCTGGTAGTGACCCCAAATGTGACGGGTCCTCGGGCAGTCCAAAAAAAGGTGTCGAAGGGTCTCATCCTCCCGACCGCACACACACCTAGAAACCATGTGAAATCCCCTCGAGCACAAGGCATCATCGGTAGCTAGAAAACCATGAAGAAGTCGCCAGAGAAAAAAAGAGACTCTCGATGGGATGTGTCTCTGCCAGATAATGGAATAAACCTCATCTCTCGGCCTAGTGCACCGCATAAGCTCCCAAGCAGTCCGTAAATGAAATGTGCCATCGGGGCTAAGGTCCTACCGAATCAAGTCAGGCTCCCCACTAGAAATAGGCACCAATAAGATCTGCTCAACAATAGACGTAGGCAGGATGTCCTCCAGTTTGCCTCTGTCCCATACTGTGCCCTGCCAATAAAAAGAAACCGGCCTCGAGGAAGCCGCTGCAGGGTTATAAAGATATAAGGGGCATGAGCCCAACCAGCAGTCATACCAGAAACTACAATCTCCCTGCCCAACCAGCCAGCGCTCATGAGGACCTGACGTACAACGAATCATACAAAGGCGTCTCCATAGAGGGGAGGCAGGATAGCGAAACTGTATCATACCCGGGTGCGAGGATCTGCATTACTTGGACTTCATAAAAGAAGCCCAAAGGGAACTCTGCTGACGGAACCGCCACCAGAGTTTGATCTCAGAGGCCTCTGCCATATCATCGAAGGACCGAATGCCGAGGCCGCCCTCATCTACTGGAAAACAGACTGCCGGCCATCTACACCAGTGGATCCGGCGTCTCCCCTCTGAATCACCCCATAAGAACCGGGTGAACGATCTCTCTAAGCTCTGGATCACCGTCGAAGGAGGACGGAGAACATGAAATAAATGCAAAGGCAAAGAAGACAGCACGTGGCGAATGAGAATCAGCTTCCCACCAAAGGAGAGCAGGCGGTTGGCCCAGCCGGAGATCCTCTCCCTGACCTTCCGGACCAAATCATCAAAGTAAGAAATCTTGAGGCACCCTGTGAAGATCGGGCACCCGAGATAAATAAAAGGGAGCTGTCGCCACTGAAAACTAGTAACTGAGTGAACTATAGCCCGACATGATGCTGGAGCCGACTTCCCAATGTAGAAGCTGCTCTTGGCCTGACTAATCAACTGCCCCGAAACCGCCTGATATCGCTGCAAGAAATCCATGACCCGCTGTAAACTACAGCGACTCCCATTTGCAAAAATAACAATGTCATCCGCAAAGCTCAAATGGGAAATGTCAGAAGGGGCAGCAGAACGGTACCTAACCGAAGGGTACCGAGAATACAAATGGTCTAAACCTCGAGATAAGAACTCAGCAACAATAATAAAGAGGCAAGGGGAAATGGGGTCTCCCTGACGAAGACCCCTCTCGGACTGAAAATACCCGTGAATGGCACCACTCACAATCACCGAAAATCAAGGGCCGTAGACTGCTCTCCGAATCAGAGAAATCCAACGCTCCGAGAACCCAAAGCAGCGAAGCATCTGAAGAATGAAGGGCCAAGACATCCGGTCATAAGCCTTTGCCATATCGAGCTTTAACACCACATTGTTCCCACGGGTACGGCGGCTGAGATCGTGAACGAGTTCCTGAACTAGGATCACGTTGTCATGAATCACCCGTCCGGGAACAAAATCGCTCTGGGTAGGGGAGATGATACGAGGCAGAATGGGGGACAACCTTGGTGATAACCTTGTTGCTCACGTTACAGAGACTAATCGGCCGGAAGTCAACCCAAGAGGAGGGAGATTCCTTCTTGGGCAGAAGGACCAAAAAAGTACTCTGAAATCCCCTGGGCATGGCCGAACCTCTGAAATAGTCGAGAACAGCATCTAGCAAATCACGACCTATGATGTCCCAACAAGACTGGTAAACCTGCTGCAGAAGTCATCCGGACCCGGGGCACTCTCAGGATCAATGGAAAAAACTGCCCGTCTAACATCATCAATATCCGGCTCCCTACATAAATCCACATCATCCTCTGCTGTCACCAGGGTGGGAATGATGTCAAAATCAGTCTGCTGGAATTGGCCGGAGTCTCCTGACTGTAACTTCCGAAAAGAACAGACAGCAGAGTCGGCAATAGCAGAAGGATCAGTAATCCACTCAGAAGATGAATCATCACGAATCTTGTGAATATGAAATAACTGACGCTTCTTCCGAATCATCGCATGGAAGAAGCGGGTGTTAGAGTCACCCTCTCGGACCCATCTAACACAGGACTGCTGGCGCAAAAAGATCTCCTCACGGAGCAAAGCCTGCTGCAACCGAGCCCTAGCCTCAGAAAAAGACGCTCTGTCATCAGCGGAACCAGAAATATCATATAATCTCTCCTTCTGCGCCACCTCCTCCTCCGCCTGCTGAACCTGAGAGAAGACGTTGCCAAACACATCTTTATTCCAAACTTTCAAACAGAGCTTCAATCGAACAAGCTTCTGCTGAAAGGCTCTCATCCCGGCGCCGATTACCGGAGCATCCCAGGAGTGCCGCACAATATCAAAGAAACCCAGATGCTTAAGCCATACATGGAGGAACTTAAACCGAGAAGGGCCTCTAATAGTATCTCTATCCCAGGACAGAAGAAGAGGAGAGTGATCGGATGCAATACGATTCAGGTGAGAGACCCGAAAAACGGAGAAAAAAGCTGACCAACGAGCGTTGCAGACTACTCTATCAAGCCGCCTCCATGTGCGCCCATTAGTCCAAGTAAACGGACTGCCAACAAAGCCCGCATCCTCTAAACCAAAATCAAGCAATGCTAAATTAAAAGCATCTATAGCCCCCTGAGGTTGTGGATGGCCGCCTGAAATCTCCGAGACAGCCTGAACAACATTGAAATCACCTCCTACGATCCACGGGAGGTCATGACTATCGGCAAAGGACTCAAGAGCAACCCATAAATCCTCTCGAACATCCATAAGACAACTAGCATAAATGTATGATACTAACACAGAGTCAGGGAGGAGAGAGTGACTAACCCGGCAATGGAGTACCTGGCCCATGTCGTGCAGCAGCTCCACCGAGAAAGGAGCCGACCAAAAAATCCAAATCTTCCCAGACTGAGAAGAAAGAGCATGATCCATCCCAAGCTGCACCCGGATAGCCTCAAGACGATCCATCGAAATAAACGGCTCCAAAATACAAATCAAAGACAGCCTATGCATACGAATCAATTTCCGCAATCTGCGGATGGCGGGGGTTTTTCCAATCCCCCGAATGTTCCAAATAAGAGAACTAATCATCAGGGGTGGGGGAGCGATGCCGCATCCGCCTCTGAGTGTTACGGTATTTACGACCCGTAACTAGAGAGAAATCCCGAGAAGAGCTCGCAATCCGTACACTATCAAAGCTCTCAATAACTGCATCTGGGGCGGTCGGGGTATGAACCTCTTTAGAATCAGTTAGGAACCGACCCTCATCACCCAACTCTCTGTCTGAATCAGAAGGGATCTCCTCAGTCGAGCGAGATAGACCCAAACGTCGATGCTCATCACCATCGTCAAAATCAGGAATATCCGTGGAGTGTGAGTTAAATCCAACCTGAGCGTGATCGGCTATATGCACCGGTATATCGCTGGGAATAGTGGTAACATCACCTGAGTGTGAAGCACTGGGATCCAAGGGAGCTCCTGGTGCCGAAGTTCCCACCGGCCGAGACTCATCATGCGGGGGGCCCTGAGTCAAGTCCACTGGAGACTGAGTACTAGGTCCTTGAGTGCGGTGATCTGAAGTAACCACAAATCGGGGAGTACTAGGCTTCTTTGGCTGGATCACTGTATCAGAGTTCTTCATTTTGCCCTTGTCTCTGTCCTGGACCCCATCGGCAGTCTGGGCCTTACGAAGCTCCGGATTAGCAATATAACAAGATTCCACAGAATGTCCGAGATGTTTGCAAGAATTACAGTAGGCCAGAACTCGTTCAAAAACCACATCCTGCCAGAAACCTGACTCCCCCTCACCAATCCAGATGCGAGGTAATAACGGCTTTGAAACATCATATTCCACTAATACTCGAGCTACAGACGGCCGATTAACCGAAGCCGTTGCGTGGTCAACCCGAAGTGGATTACCAATAGTAGAAGCAATTGAGCAAAGAGCAGATTTACAATGAATGAAATGCACAGGTAAATAAGGCAGAGAAACCCAAACCGGAACAATCGGAGACTCTGCTGAACACCGGAAATCAGTGCTCCATTTAAAGACTCTCATGCCTCTTCCATTAATAAACCATGTCTGTCTCACCCAAATTCTAGAATAATCCTCTTCTAAAGCAAGTTTAATTAAAACATGGCGAGGATCCAATAAAGATATTTGGCAATTTCCTTTTAGACCTAGAGACACAAAAAATTTTCTAATTAATTCCATAGGAGGTCGGCCAAAAGAAAATTTACCTACGAGAGATAATTTGAATGGTTCCGCCATTGTTTGAATTTCCGCAGCCGAAAAATGTACAGCCGGCTCGCCTTTGACCAAGGAAATCGATTTTTGAGGAATGGTGGTTGAAACTCCCGCAACTGCATCCACAAATGATTTCGAGGGAATTGGAGCATTTGGGTTAAGAATATTAGCGGGATTAATAACATTGGCGTATGAAGGCTTTTTAAAAATTAGGTTGGGTTTGGGTGGGTGTTCTAGGCCTTTATTATTTTGATTTTGGGCTTGAGAATGGTTTTGATTTTGGGCCTGGTGGAGAGAATTAAAAGAAGTGGGCTGTTGGGCTTGTGAAAGGGTTTGGTTATGTGGATGTTGGGTTCGGGTTTGGTGATTATTTGGGTGGATTCGGGTTTGGTTTTTTGGGTTATGGACTCGGGTTTGGATGGGTGGAAACGGGTTGGCAGTAGGGTTTTGTGATGTTTGCAAAATTAGGGCCAGCTGCTGCTTCTCTCTTGCTGCGGTTGTGGAGTTGGATGTCAAGGGTGGGATTGACTGGAAAGGGGTTGTAGATGTTGGTGGAGTTGAGCTCGGCCGCAGCATGGCGTCGACGGCCGCGGCGATGGTGGCTGTCAGGTTTGAGATGAAATCGACGCAGCTGGAAGTTTCTGCAGTTGTTGCCAACGTGGTTTCCGGGAACTGAAGGTTGGATGGCTGATTCAGATCATCATGTGCTTGTTAACATATATGTTTCCATAATATTGTTTTTGATGATAACAAACAAGATTAAGAATGGTTAATCTTTTAAGATCAAATTATTTTTTATACATTTTAAATAAATCATTATTTTCACATTTTAAAGGTTTTATATTTAATGGAAAAATGATTTTATGAAATTGATTGTTTTTATTCTTTTTAAATAAATCATTATTTTCACATTATAAATGTTTCATATTTAATTGAAAAATGATTTTATGAAATTGGTTGTTTTTCAAAGTTTATGGTTTAATTGAAAGAATTTTGAATACTTTGAAATAAACAAGTATTGCTTGAAATTTTGGAAAATGACTTATTTGAAAAGTGTCATAGCATTTTGGGCTATATCATAATTTCAGAAAGTTTTGAGATTAACAAAGCATTATTTAGAAATTCTGAAATTGGACCTGTTTGCAAACTTTCAGAACGTTTTGGGCCATAATACAGTTTTATAAAGTTTTGGGGTCAAACTGTAAATTTAAAAATCACTGTAGCAATCACTGTAGCAAACGGCTAACCGTTTATTTAAAAGGGCTAACCGATAATTTCCAGAAAGCATGTTCTGCATAGTATTGTTAAAATGATGATTCTGGAACATAACGGTGAACCGTTTACTGAAAACGGTTAACCGATTACTTCCAAATTGCTAACCTTGAACCGTTTAGTAAGAACGGTTAAACCAAATTAGTTTTGCAGGTCTTTGGAAGTTAACGGCGAAAGGGTAATCCTAAACGGTAAACCGTTTATTTGAAAATTGGCCCAACGGTAACTTTGACCGGCCTAAACGGTTAACCGTTAATGGTTAACGGCGAACCGTTTTTGAGCAGACAGTCTATAACGGCTAGTTTTTCAGCTCCAACTATAAATATGCTCAATCCAATTCAAACAAGATGAATTCCAACGATCATCATTGAGCTTTAAATCTTTGTATTCATCTTATTCATTCACACATTGAGCTTTTACTTGTGATCAAACACATTATGTGAGAGAGATTCATTTGTAATTTTTTTTGTAAAATCAAGTTAAAAGATTGTAAGTGTTGGGATACACTTGGGTTAAGAGATTGGGGATAATCTCTTGTTGTAAAGGTCCATTGACACCTTGGAAGTCAATTGTAAGCGTTTGAAACCTTGGGAGGCTAGCTTAGTGAAATCCTCAAGCCCGGTGAGCTTGGAGGCGTGGACGTAGGCGGGGATTGCCGAACCACGTAAAAATCATTGTGTTTGTTTTCTCTTCCCTTACTCTTTTATATTGTGATTGATTTATTTGTTATTGCTTTAAATTAGTTTTGGATTTGCATTGAGTTTTGTTTTAGAATTGAATAATTTTTAATATCCCAATTCACCCCCCTCTTGGGTTGCCTAGTTAGTATTTCATTTGGTATCAGAGCAAGGTGCTCTTGTGTAGACTTAACCGTCTAGAGTTAAAGATCCATAGCAACCCAAATTAGCTCAATCATCATGGAAGGCCAATGTACCACTAGACCTCCATTTTTCGATGGAAATGATTATCCTTATTGGAAAACTAGGATGAGAATTTATTTACAAGCTTTAGATTATGAAATTTGGGAAGTTGTTTGTGATGATTTATTCATTCCTAGAAAGAATGTTTTAAGTGAGTTAGATAAGAAAAAGATATCTTTAAATTCCAAGGCTATGAATACTTTATTTTGTGCCTTAGATAAAAATGAATTTCATAGAGTTTCAAATTGTTCTAATGCTTATGAAATTTGGAGAAAACTTGAAGTTGTGTATGAGGAGACTACAAACGAGGAGGAATCTCATGAAGTGTCAAATTTGGCACTTATGGCAATTGGAGATGAATCGGATGATGAACTTGATGAGGTAAGTGATCTTCCCACTTATGATGAATTACATGATGCGTTTAAAGAATTGTATGATGAATTAATGAAAGTTGGTAAAAAGAATGCATGTCTTAAAAAAAAAACGGTAGAGCTCACAAATGAAATGAATCTCTAATTGCAAAGATTAATTGCCTAAAATTAAAAAATAAACATTGCATGAT
>NW_006262201.1:17770-23418 GCF_000493195.1 Citrus x clementina
AGCATGAGAAATCACATGTTGATGAATTAATAAATGAAAACGAAACGCTAAGAAAAAAGAGCAATGAGTTGAATGAGATTGTTTTGAAATTTACAAATGGGCAAAAGATGTTGGATAATATGCTTAATTCACAAAAATGTGTATTTGACAAAGGAGGTATTGGCTATAAGCCAAATTTGAAACAAAAGTATTATAAGAATTACTTTGTGAAGAGTACCTCAATTAACAATCAAGTTGTATGTCATTATTGTAATCAAAACGGTCACATGAAGCTTGGTTGTCCTATTAAGAGAAATGTATATTATGGAGTCAAATGTATTTGGGTTCCAAAAGGAACTAAATCTAACATTCAAGGACCCAAGAGTATTTGGGTACCAAAGGGCACAACGTGAAGGTTTTCTTTGTAGGTACCACAATCAAGGAATGGTGGAGAAGATCCTTGATGAAATCTTGTGAGGATAATCCTTGATGAATTACAAGATGATTTAATTGTTTTCGTAACAATTCTTGTCATATTAATTTTGTTGAATGAATCATGATAAATGAATTTGCGAAAGTATGCTTGTATGATTACATGATGGAATTATCATTGTGTATAACATTGAGTGATTTCTCATGATGTCTTTGTTTGATTTTGATGATTGTATGGTCTTTGATTTCATCTTCTTAATTGTCTATCATCATTGTCCATCTCTTATGTATATGTGAATTCATATGCCATTAATTGTGTTATATTATTTATAAAATTCGCACTAATTGCACTTGTGAATTTGATCACTTGTTCTTTACTCATAATGATGGCTTATCTTAATAGCTATGTTGATTTTGATGATCTTATATTGCAATTATACACTTATGTTTTGCTTAAGATTTGAGATAAAGAATATGCTTTGATAATTACATGTATTTGAGGAAGTTTGATCTTATGGGATCTATGATTGGTGAATGGATGCATTTTTTGTACTTTATTGATGTATTATCAAATATGCATTACTTGCTTTAAATAATATCGAAAATGGGAGAAATACATATACTTCGAGAATTTTAAGCATATGAGATTTTTTTTGTTATATTGAAATGTCACATTAGATATTTGATGAGTTTAGTTGTCTTTATTTATAAAATGTGATTGGTAATTATGGAGCTTGAATATTTGATAATATGCATGCCAATTTGGTAAAGAAATCAAAACCTCTTTGCGAAGAGCAATTTTCAAAAATTAGGCATGAACTTGGAATGATGAAATTTATAAATATCTCTAATCATGTTATTAATACTATTAAATTTGATTTCTTGATGATTTTGATGATTGATGATTATATGTGTGTTGCTTAATGAATTGGTAAAGTTGTTGGTTTGTTATAATTGTTGAAGCTTATATCTTTTTAATCACGTTGTGTATTTGAGAATTTGCTCATCTTTAAGGGGAGATAAATATGATATGTTTTTGGATAAAATCATTTTGGTTAAAATTTAAATTTGGCCATATATTTAGGGGAGCATATAATATGATTTTGGATAATATGCATTTTGAATTTTTTTGTTGTCCAAAGGGGGAGACAAAGTAATATATCATTTTGATGTTATCAAAAAAAAAAAAAGGAGAATAATATGGACTTTTGAATATTGTTTTAATGATTAATATGTGATTATGGTGATGATTTTGAGATATGATGATGATTTGATTACATGGGTGTTTTATATGATAAATTTATGTTATGAGTTGTTGACTTAGTAATTGATGGAATAATGGTTCATGATATTTTTGTGTGATGATTTGTGTATGGAGTTGGCATGTATCATGATTTATAATATTTTGGGAGTAATATTACTAAACTTGTATTTGAGGTAATGCTTGTTGATAGGGGGAGAATGTGTCAAAATTTCTACTCGGCTACATGGGTAACAAATTTGCTACTCTTTTTCTTTTCCACTAAGTTTTTCTTTTTGATGATGAGGGGGAGAAGAATGCATGTATTTAAATTTGTTAATTTAGCTAAATTGTAAGAGAAGCTTACATTTAGGGGGAGCAATTTGTGCAATCATTTTTTAAATACATGAAACGTTTGTCATCATCAAAAAGGGAGAGATTGTTAACATATATGTTTCCATAATATTGTTTTTGATGATAACAAACAAGATTAAGAATGGTTAATCTTTTAAGATCAAATTATTTTTTATACATTTTAAATAAATCATTATTTTCACATTTTAAAGGTTTTATATTTAATGGAAAAATGATTTTATGAAATTGATTGTTTTTATTCTTTTTAAATAAATCATTATTTTCACATTATAAATGTTTCATATTTAATGGAAAAATGATTTTATGAAATTGGTTGTTTTTCAAAGTTTATGGTTTAATTGAAAGAATTTTGAATACTTTGAAATAAACAAGTATTGCTTGAAATTTTGGAAAATGACATATTTGAAAAGTGTCATAGCATTTTGGGCTATATCATAATTTCATAAAGTTTTGAGATTAACAAAGCATTATTTAGAAATTCTGAAATTGGACTTGTTTGCAAACTTTCAGAACGTTTTGGCCATAATACAGTTTTATAAAGTTTTGGGGTCAAACTGTAAATTTAGAAATCACTGTAGCAATTGAATAATTTTTAATATCCCAATTCACCCCCCCCTCTTGGGTTGCCTAGTTAGTATTTCAGTGCTGGTTCCCGAAAGCTAGGTTGGTCGGTAATGGCTGCTGGAACTTGCTCAGCGGCAGATCGAAGGTGCGTTGGCTGCGGGTTAGAGTTGCCCGATCCGGGTGCAGCGAGCTGAGGCACTGCGAACTCATTACTCTGGGGGTTGGATGGCTGCTTCAGCTCGTCATTTGCAGGTTCCCGAAAGCTAGGATGGTCGTGGAAGGCTGCTGGAACTTGCTCAGATGCGAAATGAAGTTGTGATGGCCGCGGGCTAGTGTTGCCCGATCCGGATGCAGTGAGGTTAGGCATGGCCAACTCATTGCTTGGCTGGTTTTCGGAGGTGGTTATTTGTTGTTTAGGATCAACCAAAGTTGTCAAGGTAGGCGTTGCAGCAACCACCGTGGTGAGGTGCGAAACCCGTGAGCTGGGTTTAGTTTTTGACTGATTTTTTTTCGTTTTTGGTTGCCGATTTGTGTCAAGGTGAGGGATGGAAGGCTTCTGCAGCTTGGATGTGTTCCCGGATATGGCCAAAACGATGGCATTTTCCGGGGGGACGTTAGAAGAAGATGGTCGTGCTTTTGAGTGGATGTTTTTGGGTAAGGACGGTAGATCTAGGTTCGGCCGTTGGGTATGGTGGTCGCCGGCATGTGAGGGAAGAGTTGAAGGTGGCCGATCATCATCTCCATCTTCCGATGAGGCCATAATGGCCGGTCAAAGTCTGGTCAACCGAGGGTCAACTTTGGTCAAAGTTGCATGAACAGTAACAAAAATTGAGAGCGTTTTTTACTGTAGCATTTAACATACTATTTGTGTCCTAGTGGTTTGCGAACCAAACGTAAGCATTTTGAAACCCTAAACCCTAAACCCAAACCTCTCTCTAACTTTCTCTCTCTAAAAAATTCTCTCAACCCATCTCAACTCATCCCTCATGCCCTCCTCCCTTCCCCTACCCTAACTCGCCTCTATGGCCTCGCCGGCCACCGATGATGGCAACCGGGCAACCCCCGGTGACCGGCCGGCCACCGGTGATAGCTACTGGCAGCCTTACGATTACGGTGCGAACTACCGCAGCCGTGACTTTCTTTCCGCAGAGGAAGAGGAAAAAATTAGGAGAGAGGACCCTCCAAGGAAATCCCTCCGGAAACCTCCAAAATTCACGAGGGATCCACCACCCGACATGGTGGAACCTCCACCCCGGCCAAGGACAAGGCGCTCAAAAAACGCCCTCAACCAACGGCCTGCAACACACACTCCGGATGCAACTCAACCTCATCCCGTACCTCCGACAATACACATTTCCGAACCACCCATATCGTCCATTTCCGAACCATCTACAACACCCACTTCCGTCATCCTATCCAAACTTTGCCAACCGGTGAATGTTCAAGAAAAAGGAGTAGAAAAAGGGGAAGAAACCCAAAACACCTCATCCATCCGTCCAATTCCAAGCTCGGGTAACATTCATTATGTTCAAGAAAGTGGCCAAGTTGTAAACCAAAAGAACCCATCCCTCCCTCCATCTCCATGCTCGGGGAACACTCAAAAGGTACAAGAAAATGGCCGAGATGAAATGCTTGGCGAAACTCACAACCTAAACAATATGCATGGCGGCCAACCAAAAGGGCAAACACAAGAGAAAGTAGAAGAAATCAAAGAAAACCATGGCCAAAATCCGTCATCCCCGTCACCCCCGTCATCAATCCATGAACAAGCCAAAGCTCACGCCACCAACGGCCAAAATGTGCTTCATGAAAATCCCTCTCACTTTTCGGTAAAGCATAATCATAACCACAATTCTCCCCACCAAAGCTTGTCCCCCACCCACCAAAAGCAAACTCCCACTATCCATCACCCATCATCCCCTTACAACACCTTCCCGGCTTCCCTCTCCCAACTTAAACAAGCTACGGGCCCCACCACCACTTATTACTCCACTAATCTATTATCCCAACAACTCTTGTCCCCCATTCAACAAATACCATCCCCCACCACACATGATTTTTCTACCATAATTTCTCATCTCCAAACAACACACTCGGCCACTACTCTCCCCCCTCCAAATTTTCCCACCAATAATCCCCATCTTCACACCATCCAAGCTATCGTGGTCCCCACCACTATATTGCCTCCCACCCACAACAACAATTGCCTCCAACCCACCCCAACAGCCATTTTATTAATTTAACCGCCCACCATCCTTTGTCCCCCACCCAACCCGACATCCACCTCAATAATCTAATCCCCCACCAACCTTTACACCCCACTCATCCTAACACCCATCCCGTGGTCCCCACTCTCACTCCTCAACCCCCACCTTCCACCATCTCGTTTTCCACAACTCTCTCTCATCAACCCTTACCTTCCACGTTTTCCTCCACTCTCTCTCCTCAGCCCTCACCCTCCACCATCTCGGTCTCCACCATTCCTCTCCCTCCACCAATTTTTGCCCCCCACTCATCCCAACACCCACATACCGTGGACCCCACTCCTCCTCATCACCCTTCCACTTCCACGTTTCCCTCCAACAAAATCTCACACACCACTCCTCACCCCAATATTTTAATCCCCCACCTCCCTTTGTCCCCCACCCAACCCAACACCCATCCCCCACCCGTGGTCCCCACTCCTCTTCATCATGCTTCCACCTCTACGTTTCCCCAAAACACAAACACATTCTCTTACACCACACATGTTTCCCCCACCACATCCTCCCATCCACCTCACACATTACCCCATATCTCAACCAACCCAATTCCTCCTCCCCAAGCCCAAAATAACACCCTCAACCCCCAAGCCCAAACTCCTCCTCAATCCACTACTTCAAACAAAGCCCACCACCCCAACTTAAGCCATCCAGCGCATAACCAAAACCAAAAAGAAAATACTCACCTTCCGCAAGCCCATAACCATCCTCAACACCCACCCAATTTCGGCCCGACATACGCCTCTATCCTAAATTCTGACCCCCAACCCCAATCGTCACAAGCCTCTCAAAAAATC
>NW_006262201.1:24139-25440 GCF_000493195.1 Citrus x clementina
ACAGGGCCCCCCCGGCCAACCCGCACACGAGTAAGGAAAGAGCGGCCCCTCCTCCAGGCACTTCTCCTCGAGGCTCCAGACCCGACCCCAGAGCACTCGAGTTTGGCTATTCATATCGTGGATTCTGTTTCCCCGATCACCATGATCTTCCCTGTCGAGGCTGATGTCCCCGACTCACTAGCTGCTCCAGACCTGACACCTGAGTCTCATGATATTAGGGCTCCGGATCCCGGATTGAGTTTGCCCTGCGACCATGGAGAGATTGCCGATCATCATATCCCTTCAGAGCTCCGATCTTTTTCGGATGACCTCGACACGACGGTTGTGGGCTTTAATACCCATTGTACCGACGTTCCTTATGATGTGGAGATCAGCGATGCAGAGGATCAGCATTTTGGGTATGGTGGGACCCACCAGCATTCCGAGCACCAGAGTGGCAAGGACCGCGATTCTGATCACTTATTGGATCAAGATGTTTACTTCTTCCTCCACATGCAAATTTATTAGAACATGCCGATTGTCTAATAAAGAAATTTGAGATTTTCCAAGTAATCCCAATGATGCAAAAAATTTCCGGATTAATTCCCAACGAGGTCGGTTGTGGGAAACCTTACCGACCAACGTCAATTTGAAAGGAGCGGCCATCGCTTGAACTTCGTCAGTGGAAAAGTGCACGCTCGGCTCTCCTTCGAACGAAGAGACAGACTTGATTGGAACCGTTGGGGGCGCAGGCCCATTGATGATATCAACGAACGATTTTTTGAGAGGCTTGTGACGATTTGGGTTGGGGTCGGAATTTAGGATAGAGGCGTATGTCGGGCCGAAATTGGGTGGGTGTTGAGGATGGTTATGGGCTTGCGGAAGGTGAGTATTTTCTTTTTGGTTTTGGTTATGGGCTGGATGGCTTAAGTTGGAGTGGTGGGCTTTGTTTGAAGTAGTGGATTGAGGAGGAGTTTGGGCTTGGGGGTTGAGGGTGTTATTTTGGGCTTGGGGAGGAGGAATTGGGTTGGTTGAGATATGGGGTAACGTGTGAGGTGGATGGGAGGATGTGGTGGGGGAAACATGTGTGGTGTAAGAGAATGTGTTTGTGTTTTGGGGAAACGTAGAGGTGGAAGTATGATGAAGAGGAGTGGGGACCACGGGTGGGGGATGGGTGTTGGGTTGGGTGGGGGACAAAGGGAGGTGGGGGATTAAAATATTGGGGTGAGAAGGAGTGGTGTGTGAGATTTTGTTGGAGGGAAACGTGGAAGTGGAAGGGTGATGAGGAGGAATGGGGTCCACGGTATGTGGGTGTTGGGATG
>NW_006262201.1:25540-40451 GCF_000493195.1 Citrus x clementina
TGAGGGTTGAGGAGAGAGAGTGGAGGAAAACGTGGAAGGTGAGGGTTGATGAGAGAAAGTTGTGGAAAACGAGATGGTGGAAGGTGGGGGTTGAGGAGTGAGAGTGGGGACCACGGGATGGGTGTTAGGATGAGTGGGGTGTAAAGGTTGGTGGGGGATTAGATTATTGAGGTGGATGTCGGGTTGGGTGGGGGACAAAGGATGGTGGGGGGTTAAATTAATGAGGTGGGTGTTGGGTTGGGTGGGGGACAGTGGTTGGTGGGTTATTAAATTAATAAAATGGGTGTTGGGGTGGGTGGGAGGCAATTGTTGTTGGGGAATTAAATTAATGGGTTGTGATATAGTGGTGGGGACCACGATAGCTTGGATGGTGTGAAGATGGGGATTATTAGTGGGAAAATTTGGAGGGGGGAGAGTAGTGGCCGAGTGTGTTGTTTGGGGATGAGAAATTATGGTAGAAAAATCATGTGTGGTGGGGGATGGTATTTGTTGAATGGGGGACAAGAGTTGTTGGGATAATAGATTAGTGGAGTAATAAGTGGTGGTGGGGCCCGTAGCTTGTTGAAGTTGGGAGAGGAAAGCCGGGAAGGTGTTGTAAGGGGATGATGGGTGATGGACAGTGGGAGTTTGCTTTTGGTGGGTGGGGGACAAGCTTTGGTAGGGAGAATTGTGGTTATGATTATGCTTGACCGAAAAGTGAGAGAGATTTTCATGAAGCACATTTTGGCCGTTGGTGGCGTGAGCTTTGGCTTGTTCATGGATTGATGACGGGGGTGACGGGGATGACGGATTTTGGCCATGGTTTTCTTTGATTTCTTCTACTTTCTCTTGTGTTTGCCCTTTTGGTTGGCCGCCATGCATATTGTTTAGGTTGTGGGTTTCGCCAAGCATTTCATCTCGGCCGTTTTCTTGTACCTTTTGAGTGTTCCCCGAGCATGGAGATGGAGGGAGGGATGGGTTCTTTTGGTTTACAACTTGGCCACTTTCTTGAACATAATGAATGTTACCCGAGCTTAGAATTGGACGGATGGATGAGGTGTTTTGGGTTTCTTCCCCTTTTTCTACTCCTTTTTCTTGAACATTCACCGGTTGGCAAAGTTTGGATAGGATGACGGAAGTGGGTGTTGTAGATGGTTCGGAAATGGACGATATGGGTGGTTCGGAAATGTGTATTGTCGGAGGTACGGGATGAGGTTGAGTTGCATCCGGAGTGTGTGTTGCAGGCCGTTGGTTGAGGGCTTTTTTTGAGCGCCTTGTCCTTGGCCGGGGTGGAGGTTCCACCATGTCGGGTGGTGGATCCCTCGTGAATTTTGGAGGTTTCCGGAGGGATTTCCTTGGAGGGTCCTCTCTCCTAATTTTTTCCTCTTCCTCTGCGGAAAGAAAGTCACGGCTGCGGTAGTTCGCACCGTAATCGTAAGGCTGCCAGTAGCTATCACCGGTGGCCGGCCGGTCACCGGGGGTTGCCCGGTTGCCATCATCGGTGGCCGGCGAGGCCATAGAGGCGAGTTAGGGTGGGGGAAGGGAGGAGGGCATGAGGGATGAGTTGAGATGGGTTGAGAGAATTTTTTAGAGAGAGAAAGTTAGAGAGAGGTTTGGGTTTAGGGTTTAGGGTTTCAAAATGCTTACGTTTGGTTCGCAAACCACTAGGACACAAATAGTATGTTAAATGCTACAGTAAAAAACGCTCTCAATTTTTGTTACTGTTCATGCAACTTTGACCAAAGTTGACCCTCGGTTGACCAGACTTTGACCGGCCATTATGGCCTCATCGGAAGATGGAGATGATGATCGGCCACCTTCAACTCTTCCCTCACATGCCGGCGACCACCATACCCAACGGCCGAACCTAGATCTACCGTCCTTACCCAAAAACATCCACTCAAAAGCACGACCATCTTCTTCCAACGTCCCCCCGGAAAATGCCATCGTTTTGGCCATATCCGGGAACACATCCAAGCTGCAGAAGCCTTCCATCCCTCACCTTGACACAAATCGGCAACCAAAAACGAAAAAAAATCAGTCAAAAACTAAACCCAGCTCACGGGCTTCGCACCTCACCACGGTGGTTGCTGCAACGCCTACCTTGACAACTTTGGTTGATCCTAAACAACAAATAACCACCTCCGAAAACTAGCCAAGCAATGAGTTGGCCATGCCTAACCTCACTGCATCCGGATCGGGCAACACTAGCCCGCGGCCATCACAACTTCATTTCGCATCTGAGCAAGTTCCAGCAGCCTTCCACGACCATCCTAGCTTTCGGGAACCTGCAAATGACGAGCTGAAGCAGCCATCCAACCCCCAGAGTAATGAGTTCGCAGTGCCTCAGCTCGCTGCACCCGGATCGGGCAACTCTAACCCGCGGCCAACGCACCTTCGATCTGCCGCTGAGCAAGTTCCAGCAGCCATTACCGACCAACCTAGCTTTCGGGAACCAGCACTGAAATACTAACTAGGCAACCCAAGAGGGGGGGTGAATTGGGATATTAAAAATTATTCAATTGCTACAGTGATTTCTAAATTTACAGTTTGACCCCAAAACTTTATAAAACTGTATTATGGCCCAAAACGTTCTGAAAGTTTGCAAACAGGTCCAATTTCAGAATTTCTAAATAATGCTTTGTTAATCTCAAAACTTTCTGAAATTATGATATAGCCCAAAATGCTATGACACTTTTCAAATAAGTCATTTTCTAAAATTTCAAGCAATACTTGTTTATTTCAAAGTATTCAAAATTCTTTCAATTAAACCATAAACTTTGAAAAACAACCAATTTCATAAAATCATTTTTCCATTAAATATGAAACATTTATAATGTGAAAATAATGATTTATTTAAAAAGAATAAAAACAATCAATTTCATAAAATCATTTTTCCATTAAATATAAAACCTTTAAAATGTGAAAATAATTATTTATTTAAAATGTATAAAAAATAATTTGATGATCTGAATCAGCCATCCAACCTTCAGTTCCCGGAAACCACGTTGGCAGCAACTGCAGAAACTTTCAGCCGCGTCGATTTCATCTCAAACCTGACAGCCACCATCGCCGCGGCCGTCGACGCCATGCTGCGGCCGAGCTCAACTCCACCAACATCTACAACCCCTTTCCAGTCAATCCCACCCTTGACATCCAACTCCACAGCCGCAGCAAGAGAGAAGCAACAGCCGGCCCTAATTTTGCAAACATCACAAAACCCTACTGCCAACCCGTTTCCACCCATCCAAACCCGAGTCCATAACCCGAAAAACCAAACCCGAATCCACCCAAATAATCACCAAACCCGAACCCAACATCCACATAACCAAACCCTTTCACAAGCCCAACAGCCCACTTCTTTTAATTCTCTCCACCAGGCCCAAAATCAAAACCATTCTCAAGCCCAAAATCAAAATAATAAAGGCCTAGAACACCCACCCAAACCCAACCCAATTTTTAAAAAGCCTTCATACGCCAATGTTATTAATCCCGCTAATATTCTTAACCCAAATGCTCCAATTCCCTCGAAATCATTTGTGGATGCAGTTGCGGGAGTTTCAACCACCATTCCTCAAAAATCGATTTCCTTGGTCAAAGGCGAGCCGGCTGTACATTTTTCGGCTGCGGAAATTCAAACAATGGCGGAACCATTCAAATTATCTCTCGTAGGTAAATTTTCTTTTGGCCGACCTCCTATGGAATTAATTAGAAATTTTTTTGTGTCTCTAGGTCTAAAAGGAAATTGCCAAATATCTTTATTGGATCCTCGCCATGTTTTAATTAAACTTGCTTTAGAAGAGGATTATTCTAGAATTTGGGTGAGACAAACATGGTTTATTAATGGAAGAGGCATGAGTCTTTAAATGGAGCACTGATTTTCGGTGTTCAGCAAAGTCTCCGATTGTTCCGGTTTGGGTTTCTCTGCCTTATTTACCTGTGCATTTCATTCATTGTAAATCTGCTCTTTGCTCAATTGCTTCTGCTATTGGTAATCCACTTCGGGTTGACCACGCAACGGCTTCGGTTAATCGGCCGTCTGTAGCTCGAGTATTAGTGGAATATGATGTTTCAAAGCCATTATTACCTCGCATCTGGATTGGTGAGGGGGAGTCAGGTTTCTGGCAGGATGTGGTTTTTGAACGAGTTCCGGCCTACTGTAATTCTTGCAAACATCTCGAACATTCTGTGGAATCTTGTTATATTGGGAGTCAAAAGTTACTGATGTTTGTATGGATAAAGAAGTCGATTGTGTCATAGTTTATTCAAATGGTGTCTCCCATGATTCTGATCATGAAACAATTCACAATCATCATGATGTTGCGAGGCCATTTGAACATGTTGACGGGGATCCTCAACTCCAAAGTTTGGTAGAAAGCACTGAAGTAAAAGAATATGAAGTGAAGGAGTGTACCTCAGAGACCTCAATTGAGGTCGAGAAGGGTAAGGAAGAACATAATGTAGTAAGTTCAATGCCTGAGGCTGGCTTGCCTGCAGAGAAGACCAAACCAGAAGATGTAAAAACAAAGGAAAATAATAAGTCACATTTAGTTGAGAAGCATTCGTCAAAAGCCACTGCTGGAATGTTCGAACAAAACACACCATTCCACAACCATTTTCCCTAGCAACTGAAAAGCGTGCTTCAAATGGAACCCGACCTACTGCAGCTGAGCTGAAGAGTGTGAATAAATCATCTAATACAAATAGTCTGCGACATCTGAATAGTAAAAAACAGAATCAGCCACCTCTGGTTCCAAGGAAGCCATTGCAACCCAATAACAAGAAGCTTCCTGATGAGGAAGACTCTTGTTCTGTTGCTTCCTCCACTGCCGCATCAGTGCGGACTGTGAAGTCCAGGATCATTGTTGCAGCAGCTCCTACATTTAGATGCACTGAACGTGCAGAGAAACGGAAGGAGTTTTATTCAAAACTAGAGGAGAAACACCAAGCTCTGGAAGCTGAGAAGAGCCAAAGTGAAGCCAGGACTAAGGAAGAGACAGAAGCAGCTATCAAGCAATTGAGAAAGAGTTTAACATTTAAGGCGAGCCCAATGCCAAGCTTCTACCATGACGGACCACCACCAAAAGTTGAACTCAAAAAGATGCCACCAACTCGTGCAAAATCACCAAAGCTGGGCCGAAGGAAGAGCTGTAGTGATTCAGCCAGTTTGAATCAAGGAGACCAAGTGAAGGGAACTTCTCGCACGGGAAATCGTCAAAGTCTAGGTAATTACAGAGAAGACACCACCCTTTTTTCCACTGACAAAAAGGATCCAAGCAACATCCCAAATGGTCATGTCATTTGCAAACTCCAAGACAATCCTAACCTAGCAGAAGATATAATGGTCCCCAAGGTAAATGTTCATAGTAATCCAGAAATTGGTGTTGTCTTCCAACACTGATTTCTGGTGAGCAGCACTCTAATTTATCAATTTAAAGAGGAAAAGGTGTTTATTTCTCTTCTTTTCCTGTGACTGTTCTGAAGAATGTGCATTTTGTTGTTTTAAATTTGCAAGGACTTGTTGCAATGTTTGTGTAATTATGAAGTGTAAATTTTCTGTAACTTATATAAATGTCCCCATTTTGTAATAACCTTTGTTCATTTGTTTAAAAAAAAACCCTAAACCCTAAACCATAAACCCTAAACACTAAAACCCTAAACCCAAAACCCAAAACCCAAAACCCAAAACCCTAAACCCTAAAAACCCTAAACCCTAAAAACCCTAAACCCTAAACCCTAAACCCTAAACCCTAAACCCTAAACTCTAAACCCTAAAATCCTAAAACCCTAAAACATAAACCATAAATCCTAACCCCTAACCCCTAATGTACACCACCACTTCCAACACGTTGGCCTTTCAATTCTCTTCGATTTGATATGTTGTTTGGAAAATTCAGAGCACGTTTGGGCCTCGAAACATTGATTTGAACTCGGAATACTATTTATGCTACAGTATCCGAATCCGAGTTTTGTTTTTTCCGGCCATTTTTCCGGCAAGTAAGCATACACCTCCCTCTAAAACACATTCATCTTTCATTGATCTATATTTTTTTGTGTTTATTGGTGATTTTTGTGTTGATTGGGACGCCCAATCAAGCCTAGAAGTGTCGGTTCGCTATTCATTGAATAGTGCCGATCACTAAATCCTAGATCCAGCCAAATTTTCGGCAAGTGAACTCTCACCACCCCCTCAAAATTGTTCCCCTCTCACCGATCTATGTTTCCCTACCCTCAATGAGAATTTTTGTGGTGATTTGAAGCCTCTACGCCTTTTTGTGGATGTCACTACTGGATCCCAAAGAACTGATCCGGTCATCGCCTTCAGGCAATCCTCCACCCATAAAGGCGAACCTGCCATTTTTTTCACTGAGGAAGAAATCAACATCATGGCCGCACCATTCAAGCTCTCTTTGGTTGGTAAGCTTTCTTTCGGCCGCCCTCCCATTGATGTTATCCGTAAATTTTTTGTGGCTTTAGGCCTGAAAGGAAATGTTGAAATCTCTTTATTGGATCCGTGCCACATCCTAATCCAACTTCACTTGGAAGAAGATTACACGAGAATTTGGCTCCGCCAATCCTGGTTTATTGATGGCAGAGCTATGCGGGTTTTCAAATGATCCACAACATTTCACGACTCTGAAGAGTCGCCGATTGTTCCGGTCTGGGTATCCTTGCCATTTTTACCGATTCACTACATGAGATGCAAAGAGACTTTGTATTCAATTGCTGCTGCCATCGGTAAACCTCTACGGATCGATCATGCCACCGCCTTGGTCAGTAGGCCTACTGTTGCTAGCGTCCTAATTGAGTATGACATTTCTAGGCCTCTATTGAAGCGGTTATGGATCGGGGAAAAAGACACTGGCTTCTGGTAGTATATCATCTTCGAAAAAGTGCCTCGGTATTGTGCTACCTACAAGCACGTGGGCCACTCTGATGACACTTGCTACATTAATAAACCCGAGTTGCGGAAAGCAGACCGTGTCGGTCCAGTTCAGCAAACTGTTGTTGCTAATGGTGAGGGTAACAAGTCAAAAGAACCTATGAAGACTCAGTACGTTCAGAAAGCTGATAACAGAAAGCTGAACGCAGCAACAAATGAAGCGGCAACTCACACCAATGCAGAAACCAGTGAAGCACAAAATGAAGTTATTACTACTGAAGCAACACATGTTATCAGCTCTGATGCCCCTGCTGTTGCTGATGGACCTCCTCAGAGCACAGTCACCTTACCTTCAGTTGTGCGTGCTTCTCCTGAGCCCACGTGCAGTGATATCGTTCCTGTTGTGGATAAGGATGATAGTGGGTTCAGTACACCTGTCGTTACTGCTGCTAGTTCTATGGCCACCACTTCCACACCTATCGTCCCCTTGGGAATGGCCGGCAGTGCACTTAGGTTTCGTGATGCTCCTTCCACAGAAGTTATGGCAATCCAATGTGCTCCGTATGATGATGCGCCGATTTGCTCTCAACACCTAATGCACATATTTACCTGAGGTGTCTCCTGTAACCAAAGATAGAATTGGAAAGAGTCATCGGATCGAGGAATACAGTAACTACAATGATGAATTTTGTGGTGATGACCGCTGTGGCAATTCAGACTCTGAGAGGGTGGAAGATGCAGTTATCCAAAAATTGGGTGACCAAAGAATTATCAGATGTTCGGAGGGTTTTATTGAAGTTACGCCACAGAAGAACTTCAAGATTAACCGTAGACGCCGGCGGCGATATTGATTTTTATCTTTATTGTATTATGTATTTTGATTATTTTATTGTTGTTGTTTTGCTCTGGAGGTTTGGTCCATGTCCCCCTCGAGTATTTGTATCTTCTTTTCGTTCTATCTACTGGTAGGGGTCCCGCCTAACCCCCCACCTCCTGGTGGTTTTTAATAAAAAAAAACCCTAAACCCTAAAACCCTAAACCCTAAACCCTAAAACACTGTAGCATCGATGAACAGACATTGTAGCAGGAATAGTAAACTCTAACTTCGAAAGGGCGTATAGGCTTCAAATCACCACAAAAACTCTTATGGAAGGTAGGGAAACATAGATCGGTGAGAGGGGAACAATTTGGAGGGGTTGGTGAGAGTTCACTTGCCGGAAATTTAGCCGGATCTAGGATTAAGTGATCGGCATTATTTAATAAATAGTGAACCGACACTTCTAGGCTTGACTGGGCACCCAAATCAACACAAAAATCACCAACAAACACACGAAAATATAGATCAATGAAAGATGAGTGTGTTTAAGAGGGATGTGTATGCTTACTTGCCGGAAAAATGGCCGGAAAAAATGAAACTCGCATTCGGGTACTGTATTGCCGTAACTTCTGTAGAAGGAGCATCGTGAGAACTCAATGCACCGCCTGTCATTCCTATATAGGGGCCGAAATAACTGCTCAGTAGCCTAAGAGCGTCAGTAGGTGTGGAAGTCGTGGCCATATAACCAGCAGCAGTAACAACAAGTGTACCGAACCCACTATCCATCTCGCCCACGACTGGAACGAGATCAGTGCACGTGCGCTCAGGAGAAGCACGCACAACTGGGGGCAAAGTGACTGTGCTCGGAGGAGGTACAACAGCAACAGCAAGAGGATCAGAACTGATAACGTGCGTCGCTTCAGTAGTAGTAACTTCGTTTGGTGGTACGAACATCATGAACAACTGGAGAAGCAACTGTTGAAGTATCCTGAGCACTGTGAGTTGTCACTTCATTTGTTGCTGCGTTCTGGTTTCTGTTATCAGCTTTCTGAACGTATTGAGTCTTCATAGGTACCTTGGACTTGTTACCATCACCATCAGGAACAACAGTTTGCTGAACTGGACCGACACGAGCTGCATTCCGCAACTCGGGTTTACTGATGTAGCAGGTGTCATCGGAGTGGCCCACGTGCTTGCATGTAGCACAATAACGAGACACATTTTCGAAGGTGATGTACTGCCAGAAGCTAGTGTTTTTTTCCCTGATCCATAAACGCTTCAATAAAGGCTTAGAAATGTCATACTCAATTAAGACTCTAGCAACAGTAGGCCTACTGACCGAGGCGGTGGCATGATCGATTCGTAGAGGTTTACCGATGGTAGCAGCAATGGAATACAAAGTCTCTTTGCATCTGATGTAGTGAACCGGTAAAAACGGCAAAAGTACCCAGACCGAAACAATCGGTGACTCTTCAGAGCTGTGAAAAGTTGTGGACCATTTGAAAACCCGCATAGCTCTGCCATCAATAAACCAGGATTGGCGGAACCAAATTCTCGTGTAGTCCTCTTCCAGGTGAAGTTGGATAATGATGTGGCGAGCATCCAATAAGGAGATTTCAACGTTTCCTTCCAGGCCAAATGCCACAAAAAATTTGCGGATAAAATCAATGGGAGGGCGGCCGAAAGAAAACTTACCAACCAAAGAGAGCTTGAATGGTGCGGCCATGATGTTGATTTCTTCCTCAGTGAAAAAAATGCCAGGTTCGCCTCTATGGGTGGAGGATTGCCTGAAGGTGATGGCCGGATCAGATCTTTGGGATCCGGTAGTGACATCCACAAAAGATTTGCAGGGTTGAGCAGTGGGTGGTTTTGACACCATTTGAGCAAATGACGGGAGTGGTGGAAACTCCAATGAAGTAACCGGATGGCCACCGGCCATAGCCGGAGAAGCCCGAACGGGAGACCCCAAAAGAATAATGCACCAAATCACCAAACAAAACCAATTCTGTGAATAGTAACCCGAAGACACTGTAGCAGAAATAGTTACTGTAGCGATCACGGATACTGTAGTACGAAGAACAGACGCGGTAGCAATGAAGAATAGTACTGTAGCAGGAATAGTGAATTATAACTTCAAAAGGGCGTAGGGGTTTCAAATCACCACAAAAACTCTCATGGAAGGTAGGGAAACATAGATCGGTGAGAGTGGAACAATTTGGCGGGGGTGGTGAGAGATCACTTGCCGAAAATTTAGACGGATCTAAGATTAAGTGATCCGCACTATTTAATAAATAGTGAACCGACACTTCAAGTCTTATTTGGACACCCAAATCAACACAAAAATCACCAACAAATACACGAAAATATAGATTAATAAAAGGTGAGTGTGTTTAAGAGGGAGGTGTATGCTTACTTGCCCGAAAAATGGTCGGAAAAGTGAAAGTCGTATTCGGGCAATGTAGCATGAATAGTGTTCCGAGTTCAAATCAATGTTTCGAAGACCAAACGTACTCCGAATTTTCCAAACAGCATATCAAATCGAAGAGAATTGAAAGGACAATGTGCTGGAAGGGGTGGTGTACATTAACTCGCCGAAAAAATATCTGGAAATTTGAATCAAAGTTTCGGCATGACTGTAGCAAGTTGAGAGAAAATTCTACTGTAGCAAATCAGCGTTTTTTTGTTCCTATTACCCAGTATACCGTGATATCTGACTTCTGGCCGTTGGGAGTCATGGGTACAACTTCTCATACTTTGCAGCCCAAAGTGGGCTCAGATATGACTCAGGATACCCATGTGGATGATATTCGTCCGTTGGGGCCTCCGGCTTTACGGGATATTCCCCACGCTCCAGACCTGACACCAGAGCACTCGAGTTTGGCTATTCAGATCGTGGATTCTGGGTCTCCGATCACTATGATATTCCCCGTCGAGGCAGATGTCCCCGACGCTGCAACCGCTCCAGACTCGACCGACATTCCTCCTGGTGATCTTGACACGACAGTTGTGGGCTATAACACCCACTATACCGATATCCCTTCTAAAGAGGAGACCAGCGATGATAAGGACCGCTGTGACAATTCAAATTCTGAGACTGTGGAAGATGCAGTTATCAAAAAATTGGGCAACCAATTTTTTATCAGATGTACGGAGGGTTTTATTGAAGTTACGCCACGGAAGAACTTCAAAATTAACCGTAGACGCCGGCGATATTGATTTCTATCTTCATTATATTATGTATTTTGATTATTTTGTTGTTGTTTTGCTCTGGAGGTTTGGTCCATGCCCCCCCCCCCAGTATTTGTATTTTGTTTTCGTTCTATCTACTGGTAGGGGTCCCGCCTAACCCCCCAACTCCTGGTGATTTTTAATAAAAAAAAAACCCTAAACCCTAAACCCATAAACCCTAAACCCTTAAACCCTAAACCCTAAACTCTAAATCCTAAACCCTAAACCCTAAACCCAACCCTAAACGAAAAAACGCTGATTTGCTACAGTGGCATTTTGCTACAGTATCATATTCTCTCAACTTGCTACAGTAATGCCGAAACTTTTATTCAAATTTCCGGCCATTTTTCCGGCGAGTTAATGTACACTACCCCTTCTAGCACATTGTCCTTTCAATTCTCTTCCATTTGATATGTTGTTTGGAAAATTCGGAGTACGTTTGGGCTTCGAAACATTGATTTGAACTCGGATCACTATTTTTCGGGCAAGTAAGCATAGACCTCCCTCTTAAACACACTCACATTTCATTGATCTATATTTCCGTGTGTTTGTTGGTGATTTTTGTGTTGATTTGAGTGCCCAAACAAGACTTGAATTGTCGGTTCACTATTCATTAAATAGTGCCGATCACTTAATCTTAGATCCGGCCAAATTTTCGGTAAGTGATCTCTCACCACCCCCACCAAATTGTTCCACTCTCACCGATTTATGTTTCCCTACCTTCCATGAGAGTTTTTGTGGTGATTTAAAGCCCCTACGTCCTTTTGAAGTTATAGTTCACTATTCCTGCTACAGTACTGTTCTTCATTGCTACAGCATCGGTTCTTCGTGATACAGTATCCGTGATCGCTACAGTGACTGTTTATGCTACAGTGTCTTCGGCTATTCACAGAATTGGTTTTGTTTGGTGATTTGGTGCATTATTCTTTCGGGGTCTCCCGTTACGCAACTCAGCCCGAATGGCTTCTCCGGCTATGGCCGGTGGCCATCCGGCTACTTCATTGGAGTTTCCACCACTCCCGTCATTTGCTCAAATGGCGTCAAAACCGCCCACTGCTCAACCCTGCAAATCTTTTGTGGATGTCACTACTGGATCCCAAAGAACTGATCCGGCCATCGCCTTCAGGCAATCCTCCACCCATAGAGGCGAACCTGCCATTTTTTTCACTGAGGAAGAAATCAACATCATGGTCGCACCATTCAAGCTCTCTTGGTTGGTAAGCTTTCTTTCGGCCGCCCTCCCTTTGATGTTATCCGTAAATTTTTTGTGGCATTAGGCCTGAAAGGAAACGTTGAAATCTCCTTATTGTATTCTCGCCACATCCTTATCCAACTTCACCTGGAAGAGGAGTACACGAGAATTTGGTTCCGCCAATCCTGATTTATTGATGGCAGAGCTATGCGGGATTTCAAATGGTCCACAACTTTTCACAGCTCTGAAGAGTCGCCGATTGTTCCGGCCTGGGTATCTTTGCCGTTTTTACCGATTCACTACATCATATGCAAAGAGGCTTTGTATTCCATTGCTGCTACCATCGGTAAACCTCTACGAATCGATCATGCCACCGCCTCGGTCAATAGGCCTACTGTTGCTAGAGTTTTAATTGAGTATGACATTTCTAGACCTTTATTGAAGCGTTTATGGATCGGGGAAAAAGACACTAGCTTCTGGCAGTACATCACCTTCGAAAAAGTGTCTCGTTATTATGCTACCTGCAAGCACGTGGGCCACTCCGATGACACCTGCTACATCAATAAACCCGAGTTGCGGAATGCAGCTCGTGTCGGTCCAGTTCAGCAAACTGTTGTTCCTGATGGTGATGGTAACAAGTCCAAGGTACCTATGAAGACTCCATATGTTCAGAAAGCTGAAAACAGAAACCAAAACACAGCAACAAATGAAGCGACAACTCACAGTGCTCAGGATACTTCAACAGTTGCTTCTCCAGTTGTTCATGATGTTCGTACCACCAATGCAGAAACTAGTGAAGCACCAAACGGGGTTACTACTACTAAAGCGACTCACGTTATCAGTTCTGATCCTCTTGTTGCTGCTGCTGTACCTCCTCCGAGCATAGTCACTTTACCCTCAGTTGTGCGTGCTTCTCCTAAGCGCACGTGCACTGATCTCGTTCCAGTTGTGGGCAAGACGGATAGTGGGTTCAGTACACCTGTTGTTACTGCTGCTGGTTCTATGGACACCACTTCTACACCTACTGACGCTCTTGGGCTATTGAACAGTTATTTCGGCCCTTATATGGGAATGATTGGCGGTGGATTTAGTTCTCGTGATGCTCCGTATGATGATGCGTCGCTTTGCACTCTCAATACCCAATGCACTGATTTTCCTGTGGTATCTCCTGTAACCAACAATTCAAAACATAGAATTGGAAAGAGTCATCGGATCGAGGATTACAGTAACTCCAGTGACGAATTTTGGGGTGATGACCGCTGTGGCAATTCAGACTCTAAGAAGATGGAAGATGTTGTTATCGAAAAATTGAGTGGCCAAAGAATTATCATTTCTACGGAGGGTTTTACTAAAATTACGCCACGGAAGGGTTCCAAAATCAATCGTAGACGCCGGCGATATTGATATTCTATCTCCACTATAATATGTATTTTGCTTGTTTTGGTGTTGTTTTGCTCTGGAGGTTTGGTCTATGCCCCCCTCCAGTATTTGTATTTTATTTTCGTTTTATCTACTGGTAGGGGTCCCGCCTAACCCCCCACCTCCTGGTGGTTTTTAATATAAAAAAAACCTTCAACCCTAAATCATAAACCCTAAACCCTAAACCCTAAACCTTAAATCCTAAAAACCCTAAAACCCTAAACCCTAAACCCTAAAACACTCATTTCCGAACCACCCACAACACCCATTTCCGAACCACCAACAACACCCACTTCCTTCATCCTATCAAAACTTCGCCAACCGGCGATGATTACCCACCCCGAGAATGATCAGGAAAAAGTGGTAGAAAACCAAAACACCTCATCCCTCCGTCCAACTCCATGCTCGGGTAACATTAATAATGTTCAAGAAAGTGGCCGAGAAGAAAACCAAAACAACTCATCCCTCCGTCCAAATCCTTGCTCCGGTAACACAAAATGTTCAAGAAACTGGCCGAGAAGCAACGATTGGCGAGAATCACATCCAAAACACCATGCATGGCGGCCAAAACCCGTCCTCTCCTATCCACGGTTGCTCTTCCAACTGTGAGCAAGCTCCACATGGTGAAGTTGCCACCGCACCCCATGTTCAAGCTCAAAATCATCCCAAAACTTGTGCAAACTGTGATCAAACCACCACCTCCGTTCATAACTTTATCCAAACCGAGCTTCACTCACAAATGAAAAATGTCTCTCAAACTTTGGTCAAACAAAATCATGGCCACAACTCCCCCCCACCAAGCCTTGTCACCCACTCACCAAAAGCAATCCCCCACCATCCATCACTCATCATCTTCTCACAACACACACTCGAATTCCCAATTCAAAAATTCTCTTACACATATTCCCACACCCCACCAAGCCTTGTCCCCCACTCACATCAAAACACCCACTCACACCTCTCCCAATCATTCGGCAAACCCAAACCAACAACCCACTCATCACATCCACTCCTCCACCACCCTTTCACAAATTCATCAAACCGTGGGCCCTACCACCAACTCTCATTCCACTGATATATTCCTCCAATAAATCTTGTCTCCCACTCATCAAACCTTATCGCCCATAACTCATTCTTTTTCTTCCAACATTACCCACCATCAAAAAACTCATTCGGCCACTCCCCTCCCCCCTATAATTATGTCTCCCACTAACCACAATCCTCACACCCCTCAAAATGTCGTGGGCCCCACCACTACATCTCACATCCATTATCTTATTCACCGACCAATTGTTGTACCCCAATCAATTATTACCAAATGATGTCATCCCCCATCATTATCTTTTTCCATCCACATACACTCTGATAATACCCATTAATTGTTTGTCCACAC
>NW_006262201.1:40755-64610 GCF_000493195.1 Citrus x clementina
GGGGTGTGAGGATGGGGTTAGTGGGAGACATAATTAGAGGGGGGAAGGGGAGTGGCCGAATGGGGTGTTTTTGATGGTGGGTAATGTTGGAAGAAAAAAAATGAGTGGTGGGGGATAAGGTTTGATGAGTGGGGAACAAGATTTGTTGGGGGAATATATTAGTGGAATGAGAGTTGGTGGTGGGGCCCACAGCTTGATGAATTTGTGAAAGGGTGGTGGAGGAGTGGATGTGATGAGTGGGTTGTTGGTTTGGGTTTGCCGAATGATGGGGAGAGGTGTGAGTGGGTGTTTTGATGTGAGTGGGGGACAATGCTTGGTGGGGTGTGGGAATATGTGTAAGGGAATTTTTGAATTGGGAATTCGAGTGTGTTGTGAGAAGATGATGAGTGATGGATGGTGGGGGATTGCTTTTGGTGAATGGGTGACAAGACTTGGTAGAGGGAGTTGTGGCCGTGATTTTGTTTGACCAAAGTTTGAGAGGCATTTTCCATTTGTGAGTGAAGCTCGGTTTGGACAAAGTCATGAACGGAGGTGGTGGTTTGATCACAGTTTGCACAAGTTTTGGAATGATTTTGAGCTTGAACATGGGGTGCGGTGGCAACTTCACCATGTGGAGCTTGCTCACGGTTGGAAGAGCAACTGTGGATAGGAGAGGACTGGTTTTGGCCGGCATGCATGGTGTTTTGGTTGTGATTCTCACCAAGCGTTGCTTCTCGGCCAGTTTCTTGAACATTTTGTGTGTTACCCGAGCAAGGATTTAGACGGAGGGATAAGCTGTTTTGGTTTTCTTCTCGGCCACTTTCTCAGCCACTTTCTTGAACATTATAAATGTTACCCGAGCATGGAGTCGGGAGCATCTGCCTCGACAGGGAAGATTATAGTGATCGGAGACACAGAATCCACACTCTGAATAGCCAATCTCGACTACTCTGGGGTCGGGTCTGAAGCACGAGGAGAAGTTCCTGGAGGAGGGGCCTCTGTTTCCTTACTCTTGTACGAGTTGGTTTGAGTAGCCCTGTTGGGCCGTCGGGGACGAAGTCCAAGATTAGCCACATAGCACGTCTCAGCAACATGGCCAAAGTGCTTGCAGGAAGACACGGTGTTGCCACCACAACCTCGGCCTAGGACAAGACGCTCAAAAAAAGCCCTCAACTAATGACCAACAACACACAATCCGGATGCAACTCATCCCCATTCTGAACTACCTACAACACCCACTGCCTCCATCCTATCAAAACTTCGCCAACCGGCGACGATTTCCAACCCCATGAATGATCAAGAAAATGGGGTAGAAAATCAAGGTCAAGGTAAAAAAAACTCATCCCTCCATCCAACTCCATGCTCGGGTAACATACAAAATGTCCAAGAAAGTGGTCGAGAAGAAACAATTAGAGAAAATCATGACCAAAACAACATGCATGGCGCCAAGAACAATGGCAAGCACGAGAGAAAGTAGAAGAAGTCAAGGCACACCGTTTTAGGGTTGAGGGTTTAGGAATTTAGGGTTTAAGGGTTTTAGGATTTAGGGATTAGGGTATTATGGTTTAGGATTTAGGTTTTAAGATTTAGGGTTTTAGGATTTAGAGTTTAGGGTTTTAGGGTTTAGGGTTTAGGGTTTAGGATTTTATCATCTGTGAATGTTGGAGACTTTCGGAAGGATTTTCTGGGTGGGTTCAAACTCTTGATAATTTCTTCTTCAATGCGGTGACGACAGTTGCCATTCCTGAGAGCAAAGCCACTTGGGAACGAAAAGATTATTTGTGCCAATTTACTGTTCACGTCCAAAGCTTCAAGCACGAGGGCGCACGAGGATGTCGCGAGCTTAGGTGGGAGAGGATGTTGTGGACCGCCCAAGTTACTAGCCCAATTGCCCACTATTTCGGGCTAGAGAGCCCAAGACAAGACCAAGAGTGCTATCTTGACCCAATTCTGGAAACTTTTAAGCAACTCTAGCACATTTGAGCTTGTAAATATCTAGAATACTTCATACATTTCCAGTAAAATGGAAGAATTCTGTAGAATCTCAATGGAAGAATTCTGTAGAATCTCTAGAGCTTAGAAAACCTTCCCTATAAATAGGGTATGACATTTAGCATTTGAACAACAAGCTTATAGTAAGGAACTCAAGCATTCTTGTAAGCTCTCTTGTAATCTCTCTTGTAAGCAATACAAGTTTCCTTATTCGACTCTCTTGCAAGCTCTCTTGTAAGCAATACAAGCTCTCTTGTAATCTCTCTTGTAATCAATACAAGTTTCACCAACTTTGACTACATGCAATTATGCTCACATTTCTCTACCAACGCCAATCCACCCACACCAATTTTCCACACCTTTTGACTCCCAAAATCATTTGTCCCCCACTCACCATATCCACTCATCTCCCACCCACTAGAACTCCCACAACACCCTCTCGGCATCCCAAATTCAAAATACCCATGTTCGCAATGTCTTTTCCTCCACCACCCTCTCACAAACTCAACAAACCGTCCACCACTATCTCACACCCCACTCCCCACTAATATATCCCCTCAAAAACTCTTATCTCCCACTCAACACATGCCATCCCCTACTACCCATTATTTTTCTTCTATCATTATTCACCCTCACAAAACCCAATCGACTACTCCCCATATTAATGTCGTACCTTCCTCTTCCCCCCACTCATTATGTCCACCACTCCATCACACCCCACTAATATATTCTCCCATCAACTTTTGTTTCCCACCCATCCCAACACCCAACACATGTCATCCCCCACCCACACTCCCACTGCCCTCACTCCTCCACATGCTCCCACCAACACGTTTTCCCCCACCACACCCTCACATGTTTTATCCCACCACCAACCACGAAACCCAACCAACCCAATATTACTCCCTAAAGCCCAAACCCACATTCCCAACTCACAAGCCCAAAATTTGGAAGAGAGTTATGGGTGTGATTGCATTTGGTCAAAAATTGTAAGAGATTTTCTAGATTTTTGCATGTGAGTGGGGTCAAACTAGTTGTCTTAGTTGACTTTTTATTAATGTTATTTGCGGAGCAAACCGCGGCCAGTCAAGGGTCTACTCATAAATTTCATGTTGACCATTAACGATGGCTGCAATGTTATCATCTGTGAGTTGTTTTTGTACTTGTACAGGGGCTGTGATAGACAGAACTTCTAATTCACCAAATTTAGCTTAATCATAGTTGGAGATGCAAGTTTTGGCAGGAGACGAAGGGGTTTTAGCCATGGCTTTCTTCGAGTTCTTCCACTTCCTCTAGTGATTGGCCTTGGTCTTGGCCTCCATGCATGTTGTTTTGGTCACTGTATTATGCCATTTTTTTTAGGACCAAAGCTGGTTTTTTTTGCCAACTTTATGTGGCTTCATGAGGGGATAACTTATTTGTTTCCTCACGACGTCTCTCTTCGTCATCTTAGCCTCCACGGATGCTATTTGCATGCACTAAAAATTCTTTACATATTTTGACCAAACACAATCATGCCCATAATTCTCCCTAACAAACTTTGTCTCCTGCTCATCAAAAGCATTTCCTCATTATATTTTCTCTCACTCACCTCAATTCTCACAACACTCATTCGGCTATTCAAATCCAAAATGCCTCAAACGATGTCGTGGGCCCCATACACTCCCTAAATGTTGCCAAAGCCTGCATCTCTAACCGTGAACAAGCTAAACTTGGTAAATTAGAAAACATTGCAACCACCGTTAATGGTCAACATGAAACTTCCGAGCAGACCCTTGATTGCCCGCGGTTTGGTCCTCAAACAGCATCAACGAAAAATCAACCAAGACAACTAGCTTCGGCCCCACCAATATGCAAAAGTCTAGAAAATCTCTCACAACTTTTGACCAAATACAATCACGCCCATAACTTTCTCTTAACTCCAGCACATACATGCCAACTTTCGGCTCATTCTTCATCTTAACAAACTTTGTCTCCCTCTCCTTACATGCACTGCCCCACCACCTATCATTTATCTCACTCACATTAATCATTCATATTCTAATCATACTACCTTGTCTTTTTCCCAAGACTTGAACAAAACTCATTCAGCATCCCTCCAAATTCCATCCACTTTATATTCTTCTCATAATTCGGCCCTCACCACCACCTTACACTCTTCACATGCTTTATGTCACAGAATGAGTTTTATTGCGCAGCAACCTATGCGGCACTTAGCCGACTTCTAGCACACAAGTCGCTAAGTAAGCTTTTCCAAACTTCTCAACTAGTAAAGCAAGAATGCTTTGTGAAAAATGCTAGAGAGAAGAGAGCAATGTGGCCAAAATATATTTTATTACACAAAAAATAAATTGCAAGAGAGTTTTACAAGAGAGCTAGAGAGCTTGTGTGTATGCTTGAGTGTTCGTGTGTGTGGTGTGGTTGGTGAGCTTAGTGGGCAAACTTTGTCTCCTACGCATCAAAAGCATTCTCCTGCTATCTTTTCTCCCACTCACCTCAATTGTCATATTTATTCAGCTATTCAAACTCAAAATACCTCAAATGATGTCGTGGGCACCATACTCTCCCCAAATGTTTCCACTATTCACTCAAAATGTCATGGCCCCCACCACCTCCTCACACCTCACATGCTTCGGTTTCGGCTTCCCGCCAAGGCATTATCCATTCTGTTACTGGTTTTCAATGGCGTCAACTTCCATTTACTTATCTTGGGTCCCGATCTTCACATGGTGCCTTAAGATTTTCCACTTTGATGACATGGTTTGAAAGGTCAGGGATAGAATCTCCGGCTGGACTAACTGTCTGCTTTCTTTTAGGGGGAAGCTGATTCTCATTCACCATGTGCTATTCTCTATGCCTTTGCATCTGTGTCATGTCTTTCGTTCTCCTGCGACAGTAGTTCAACGCTTAGAGCAATTGCTCACCCAATTCTTATGGGGTGATTCTGAGGAAAGGCGTCGGATCCATTGGTGTAGATGGCCGAAGGCTTGCTTTCCAGTAGACGAGGGTAGCCTCGGCTTATGGTCCTTTGATGATATGGCAGAAGCTTTTCATATCAAACTTTGGTAGCGGTTTCGTCAGTAGCGTTCGTTATGGGCTCCCTTTATAAAGTCCAAATATTGCATATCTGCACATCCGAGTCTTGTCCATTGAAAGTCAGCCAAAAGAGAACTTACCTACAATGGATAATTTAAATAGTTCTGCCATGAATCAAATTTCTTCAGCTGAAAAAATTACTGCAGATTCACCTCGGACTAAAGACATCGGCTCGATTGGAATTAGCCTAGTTGGAGATCCAATTACAGCATCAACAAATGATTTTTGAGGTCGTGGAACAGTGCTGGGGTTAAATACAACAACTGGATTGACAATGGAGGCATAGGAATTTTTGGTCAGGTGGCAAGGATTTTTTTTCAATATTTTGAGTTTGATTAAAATTGGTTTTGGGTTATGGGTTTGAATTCGAGTTTGGGGTTTTGGGTTTGGTTTTGTGTTAATGGGTTAAGGTTAAGAGTGTGGGTTACGGGTTTAGGTATAGATTTTGGGTTGGTTTAAAGCTGATCACGGGTTTGGGTTTGGGTTTGGGTTTGGGGTTTAGATCCATAATAGTTTCGGGCATGGATTTGGGCTTGGTTTAAAGGAAACAAGTTATTAGGGTTTTGTGGAGTTATTTCAAAAATTGACATAAGTTGTGGGTTACTTTTATAAATTTTCTAAGGGGAGCATCAGAAAAAATTTAGTGACACCATATTTTGTCAGTTACTCTCACCTAAGTGATCGGGTCACCTCTTATTTTCAATACTAAGAGATTTTATCATCCAATGGAAAGTTTTTCTATGAAAGCAACTAAAGATTGACATGAGCTTTAAAAGAAAAGGCTCCTTGAGTCAGGATTTTAGGCATCCCTTATTTATATAAATATTAGGATCCCACTACCTTACAATTAATGTATGGTACATCCCTCACATGGATAGTGAGTGGGTCCCACTCATACACTGTTCATGAGTGAGGGATGTACCTTACATTAGTTGTAAGGTAGTGTTTGCCTAAACATTAATACTAAGTTCATTTGAGAGAGATACTGATCACTATCCTAATCTGTTACTAAATAAGAAGAACCTCATCAAGATTGATCTTACTCATGTCCTCCACTTTCTCCAAGTAATCATTGTATTCTTCCAGTGATGGAAAATGCTTTTCTCGTTTATTATATCTAAACAAAAAACAAAATAGTTAGTTGACTGCCTCGAGGATGCTTGACTATACAACTATAAGTATAACGGTAGAGGAGATAAGTACTCAATGTTGCGACACTGATACAGAAAAGGGAAAACACAAACATACACACACATAGAGAAGCAGAATAAGCAAGGTTCTTGAATATGCCCATGGCATTACGTTTTACAGAAAAAAAATAAAAAATAATGAAGAAAGAAAGACTGCTTGATATAAATGATACAACAATAATGCCATATCTAGAAATTAAAACCACATGGCAGATTAGTCACTTTCGAGATTTTAGTACAATTTCAATTAATAAAAGCTTCACTCCACTTCCAATACTGAAAAGAAAGAGTGCAATTTGATGATCAAAGATTCTTTTTCAGCATTTTTCTCGAAAAATTAGAGTTCAAATTCACACAATATCTAAGACATATCCAAACAAAAAAGCTCAACTGGATTTTACTTGTTGCTAATTACAAATCACAGAGAGAGGGCGAGAGAGAGAGAGAGAGAAATACATGCTAGCAATCTTCTTCCTGATTGCCAGCTCCCTGTAGTGAGGATTGGAACTGAAGATTACCATTTTTGTTATCCAGTCAGCCTATTCTTCTCCTTTGGTCCCTTCATTTGAAGCAGCACAATTTGTTAAGAGGTAATTGTGTATAAAAGATACAAATAAGAATGAAATAATTGAGGACATTTGCACTGTGCATACCTCTTCAAAACACACTTTCTGCTGGCAGCACTCAAGGATTTGGCCCACCGAGTTTAAGTATCCCAAAAGCACCTATCTGAACAGTAAATACTCAGTTGTAGGGGTGGGAAAATTTTCTTTACAAAGTGAACCGAACCGAATGGAATCGGTTTTATTAAGTTAAAAACATATCTGCACAGTAAACACTTTCGGTTCGGTTTGGTTTCTTTACAGAAACAGGTCTAAAAACATAACTTAATATGTTTATTAAGTTAAAAACATATCCTCTTCCTGATTGCTAATCACTAACATTTTACAAATTGAACTAAGTGCTGGTATTCTTGAACTATTAAGTTAAAAACAAAGAATTTTAAGGAGACATTTCTCTTGAACTTTTTTTGGTGATTATTCTTAATAAATTAGGGAAGTCAAGAAACCGAGATCAGTTAATCATGACAAGAACTAATTACAGAACACAAAATAAAACCGAACCAAAACAAAAACATTCAAATTCGGTTCCGAAACGATAACCGACTCAAATTCGAAAAACCAAACTGAATAAATTCTGTTCGGATCAGGTTGTCGGTTTGGTTCGGGTCCTTTTTTTTGCCCACTCCTACTGAGTTGGTTTAACAACCAACTAAAAAATCAACAAAACAGATGACGCAGATTTTCTTTTGCAGTATCATCATCATGAATTTGAATATTTTGTTTTCGTTAATCTTGGCACACAGCAGCAACACAATAAACCACCAGGACAGTACACGATAAAGTAATTAACAGATGAGTGTCTCTTTTGGTTTTTTAGTCCATGCTGAAAATCACTAACCCATGAGTGTCTTATTTGAAGAAAGACCATAAGCCATTATTATTATTTTTTTTTTTGGTATAATAAACCTGAATCAGTCCAAATAAGCCCGGGAAGAAAAGTTGGGGTTTTCTTCAAAACTAATAGAGCTTATCTCAACTGTTCAGGGCTTATGGGATAAGTTATAAGACATGGTCTTTGCTGTAGTGATTAAATGCTCATGTAATATTTAATAATGGCCGCTAAACTGATCAACTACCCTAATTATGGCTATAGCCACAATTAATCCTCTTCCAGCTTTCATAACAGAAAAAACTGCAAAGAGCATGTCCATCTTTTCCAGAAAAGAATGCTCTCTGTTTCCTGGTTTAAGTGACAAAGCTTCTGAGGATGGCTAGAAAGAAATACAAAGAAAAAGGATCAACCTTCTTGAAGTTCCTAACTGTGACTTCTCCAAAAACTTTGTAATATCAATAATAATAATGTTTCTTCTTTATTTTTATTTTTTTGCACGCATCGACTGCTCTTTGTTCGAAGAACTACAGAACCTGTCTGTTGCGCAAGAAGCATGAGTACAGGGTACTTTGCATCAGCGGTGGCCGAAAAGATTAGAGATTTTACTGAAATTTAGACAATTTCATTTGGCTTTTTCAATATCAATCCTCACATTTGAGAAGACTATAACAAATCCAGCCAATAAGATGATCAATGATCACCCTATAACTTGAATCTAATTCTTATGAACAACAGAAGAATTTCAATATCAGATCAAAAGTGCCACTTTACGAACAATTTTAACTGAATTCTTCAACATATCAAGACTTCAACATAACATCAATGCGATGCATAAAATAAAATTAAAACATATCACAATTGAACCCACGTTAATCTATCACAATTGAATAAAAAAAAGAAATAAAATCGTTGCTTTAATTGCTTGAATCACTGAATTTCTACCAGCAAGAAAATAGACCCATGACACTGACCCGTAAATGCGGTGGCTTTTTACCCTTCAGTCTTCACTCTTCACAATCGAAGCAAATGGGCAGAGACAGAGCTACAAGTTGTTCTTCATCTTCTACTGAGAACAGCAATCAGCTAAAATGAAACCTCAGCACAGATCTTAGAAACTGAAAAACACATTACAAAATCAAAAACCCAGATTCAGAAAATCTCAATTTAGAAATTCCATATCATAAAATCAAAAAAATTCAAACCAGAAATAACGGCAAAGAAAAAAAAAAGAAAGAAACTGTGGACAAAAGATAGAGAAACTGACCTCAGGTGCGGTTGATGGACGGTGACGGCTACTTATCTCAGATGTGACGGACGGAATGAAGTCGTGGGCTGTGAGATTTGGGGAGAAAAAAAAGTGACGATGTGTATGTAATCCACGATGTATATGTAATTATCATCCGTTCGGTTTCAGTGTTGACTGTTGCTAGAGGTGAGCAAAAAAACCGTCCACTAGAGAAAATCCAACCCTTCCATTCCGACCGGTTTTAATTTTAAAAAATAATCAAAATATATAGTTTGTAAAAAAATTTAAAATATAGGCTTGGTATTCGGTTCACTCAACTGAACCGAAAAATCGAATTATTCTTAAAATTTTATTTAAATAGACACGTGTTAAATTTTAATTGGTTACGTAAGATAACTAAAATAGGCATGCACACACACGATTATAGGTGTATATATATATTTAAAAATTATTGTTGGTGTTTGTTTTTAAATTTTCTTTTTATTTTTTGTTGTAAGTTTTAATTGTTGTTATTTTTATTTGTCTTTACAACATCATGTTTATATAGATAGAGTATTGGAGTTTGATTATGTATTTTGAAATCTTAATATTTCATATTTTGCAAGTACCTTATTAGTAGTTAGTAAGATATTAGTAATAAAATGTGTTTTGAATACTTTGTATTTATTGTTAATAATTGTAATGAAATTAGGATAAATTAATTATTGAAAAAAATTATTACATTCATGAGACCTAATGGGGTAAAAATTTAGAAATTCAAAATAGGCACAAAATCGAAAAAACCGAACCGAACCAAACCGATCCGAAAAGATCTGTTTATGTTCGGTTTTTATTGAGTTCGGTTCTTATTTAGTTGTTTTTTATAAAATAACCGATTTAAATCGGTTTTGCTTAATTTCGATCCGAACCGTGCCCACCTCTAACTGTTGCCAACCGATCAAATTCAGTTCTTATACAACCGAACCGATAACCGACCCGAATTCAAAAAACCGAACTAAATAAATTCAGTTCGGATCAGGTTGTCGGTTCGGTTCAGGTCCTCTTTTTTGGCCCACTCCAACATGGAACTACTCCTATATAAGTCCAGGTCCAACATTTCAATTCTGGCATAAGACTTTATGTCTTTATTTCTCTCTCTCGCTATGATTATTTAGGACTTCTATGAGGATATCCACTTCATGCAAGAAACTTCATTAGGAAATAGGGGTGGACGCCATATAAGGCCAAAGGGTGCCATGGCCCCCCCAGGATTTTAAAATATTTTGAGATTTTTAAATAAAATATGAATAATTTACGTGAAATGTCCACACTGACCCCTGTATAATTAATATATAAGGTTGATAGATTAGATAATATTGTAATTTTATAAGTCCAAAAACAAAATAATTAAAACAATTAAATCAATCCCAAAAGCCCACTTTTATTTTTAAAAAGAAAACAAACTTTCGTTAAAGTCTTTAACTTTCTGCAGCCCAAACGCCCACTTAAGTCACTTACGATGGCATCAAAATAATTAAAAGAAAAAAGAAATCAACCACAAAACCCATAACATCAGCCAACAAATCGCGATCGCGAATAACATATCCCAAAAATCACCTGTAACTCAACCGAAATCCCTAAATTTCCCAGTAGCAAACATGAGAAAGCCATAAAAAATTAATCAATACTTCAAAAGGAAAAATGCAGAAGCCAATATCAAATCTCCAAATATTGAAAATTCACTAGTCTCACTTACCAATTCACCAAATTTTAGAAATCCACCTTTAAAATCTCCAAGAATTGAGACAAATCCAGTTAATACTCAACTTTTGGAGCATGATCCAAGGTTGCGTCCACAAATATGGGTTTATGATGTTAATCAACAGGATGAAATCCGCATAGCATACATAATGGCTGGTCCATATCAACCAAGATTTTCATAGTATCCTAAATCTGGACCAGAAAAGCACCTTCATCGTTTTCAATCTTCATGGTTCGATTCTTTTCCTTCTTGGTTGGAATATTCACCTATAAAAATGCTGCTTTTTGTCTACCATGTTATCTCTTCAATACACCATCTGCACATCCAAAATGTAATGCTTATACTGTTAAGGGGTTTAATGTCTGGAGAAAGGTTAAAGATGGGAAAAATTGTGCCTTCCTTAATCATGTGGGAAAGGATCCGAATTCAACTCATAAAAAGGTTGAAAAATCATGTGAGGATTTGATGAGGCAATCTCAACATCTGCCACAGGTATTTAATCGTTATTCCTCTCAAGAAATTGAAAATAATAGACTGCAGTTAAAAACTACAGTTGAAGCAATTAGATACTTAACTTTTCAAGGTTGTTCTTTTAGAGGCCATGATGAGAGCAAAAAATCATTAAATCGTGGAAATTTTCTGCAATTATTTAAAGCATTTGCCTCTAATAATGAAAAGATTGCAGAAGTTATACTTGATAAAGCTCCAAAATATGCCTCCTATATATCACCAAATATTCAAAAAGAAATTTTACATGTCTTTTCCATGAAAGTGAAAAAGGCAATTCGTGAAGAAATAGGAGATGCAAAGTTTTGTTTAATTGTAGATGAATCACGCGATGAATCGAAGAAAGAACAGATGGCCGTAGTTTTGAGATTTGTTGACAAAGATGGTTTTGTGCGAGAACCTTTTTTTGGACTTGTTCATGTCTCTAACACTTCTGCAGTGACCTTGGAAGATGGGATATATACTCTCTATTGTCTCATAATAATTTAAATATTCAAAATATTCGAGGGCAAGGATATGATGGTGCAAGTAACATGCGGGGTGAGTGGAATGGTTTACAAGCTTTAATTTTGAAAGATTGTCCATATGCTTACTACATTCATTGTTTGGCCCATCGACTACAATTGGCTTTAGTCGCAGTATCTCATGAGATTGTTCCTATTCATCATTTCTTTACTAAACTGGCTTCTGTTGTAAATATTGTTGGTGCTTCTTGTAAGTGCAATGAAGAACTGAAACGTGCTCAAGCTGCTGACATTGAGTACATGATTTCCATTGATGAGCTTGAGAATGGGAGAGGGCTTAATCAAATTGGCACTTTACAAAGGCCTGGGGATACTCGATGGAGTTCTCACTTCAAGTCAGTCTCCAATTTAATAAAAATGTTCAGTGCAACATGTTCTGTTCTACTTAATATCATTGAAGATGGCACTAATGCTTTCCAACAAGGAGATGTTGATGCTGCAAATGAGGCAATGACTAGTTTTGAGTTTGTTTTTATCTTGCACCTTATAAAAGAAATTATGGCAATCATTGATATACTTTGTCAAGCTTTGCAATCTAAATCTCAAGATATTTTACATGCTATTAGGGGTGTTCGCGGATCGGATTTTACGGATTGGACATCAATCCATATCCGATCCATGATTTTACGGATTATAATTTTTCAATCCAATCCAATCCACGGATTGATTAAATTCAATCCAAATCCAATCCATACATCTGCGGATCGGATACGGATTTGACTCAATCCATATCCAATCCATACGTCTGCGGATCGGATGCGGATTTAACTCAATCCATATCCAAATCCATCATTTTACGAATTGATTTGCGAAATAAAATAATTTTACTACCAATTAAATTTAAAATTAAATAAAATTTAAACAAATTAATTGTTTGTTTTAATAATACATTCAAAATTTTAAAATATAACACATCGAGATTAATTGTTTAAATAAAACTATAATAATACGTTTAAAGTTTTAAAATATAACATACCAAAATTAATTGTTCAAATAAAATTACAATAATATATTAATATAATATCAAAATTAATTGTTCAAATAAAGCCATCAAACTTCATCAAATATGTTCTTGTCAGCTCCCAAAATCTCTGTACGTATAAGATAAGAAAAATGTCAATTTTTAAAATAGAATAACAATATAAAGTCAAATAATAATCAAAAAATAAAATTAAAGTTAAATTGTTACATTTTACCTGTCTCAATATGTTCAATCTCATCTATTGCTTCATCAAGATTTATCGGAGTTGAACGTAGCCAATTTTGTGTGCAAATTAATGCCTCCATCGTCCTTGTAGATAGTGAGCACCGATGTGGATCAAGAACACGCCCACCAGTGCTAAATGCTGACTCAGATGCCACAGTGGAAACAGGCATGGCCAAAATATCTCGAGCAACATAGGACAAAATTGGATATTTGGAAGAATTAATCTTCCACCAATCCAAAACATCAAAACTCTCATTTTCTGGGTTCTCACATGATTCTAACAAGTAAAGATCCACTTCTGTTTTGCACTCTACAAAAATGTTGTCTTTTAAAATCCTCATATAACCCGAATCAAACATTTCCCTAGCATCAACCTCAGTATCAACCTCTAAATCTTTTTCATCATTGACAGCATCCATTCATTGACAGTTAGGAAAAGTAAAAGAAGCCAATTCAAAAAGAAAAATCACGAAATTCGTGTGTTACATCCAGAAAAGGCAATATGATTGTTAGATCCACATAAGCAACATGATTCAACCACCCCCCACAACAACTCTTTAATCTTCATTTTTTTAAAAAATAGCCCATCAAACAAGAAATTAACAGATTCAGTTTTACCACAGAACAAAAAGCAAAAGCAACCGAATGTTTACGAGTACTGTACCTGGAGAAGGAGATAGAAACACCGTGGTAAGGTTTAATAGTACTCGTCGGAATCGTGAGTGACTGTGATGGCAGGGAAGCAAGAACCAGCTTAGGGTTTTTTTTTCGTTTGCAGGTCGTGACCACTGATTTGCGATTTTGCGTTATGCTAAATTGCTAATGCTAGTTGCTTTTGGCGTTATCTAATTTACTTTTGACTTTATGTCATTGTTACTTTCTTTTTTTTTTTTTTACAAAAGCTTTAACTTTCGTTTTGGTTTTGGATGAGGATGACTTTATTTCAATAATTTTTGACCGATTTGATCATTTTTTATTTTTTATTTTTATTAGATAATGATTGTTATGTTACTTTACTTGATGACTTTACTTTTTTTTAATTTTTTAATTATTAATTTAATATTTTTTATTTTATAATTTTATTAAATAATGACTAAATTATATTATGGTGCTTATATAATTATCATATTTATAATATTTTTAAAATAAATAAATAAATATTTTTTTTTGCGGATTCACGGATTTTTGCGGATTCACAGAAGTAAATCCATATCCAATCCACCGATTGCGGATTTTTAAAATTTCAATCCAATCCAATCCACCAATCCACGGATCGGATTTATACGGATCAGATTTTTACGGATCAGACGGATTGAACGGATCGGATCGGATTCTGAACACCCCTACATGCTATGCAACTTGTTTCATCAACTAAAGCACTTATGCAGAAATTTAGAGATGATGGGTGGATTACTTTGCTTAATTAAGTGAAATCATTTTGTGAGGCTAGAAATATAGATATTCCAGAAATGAATGCTCATTATGTTGTAAGACAAGGTCGAGCTCGATGTCAAGAAGATTACTTTACTGTTGCTGAACATTATAGGGTAAATTTGTTTTATGCTGTTATAGATTGCTAATTACAAGAGTTAAGTAGTCGATTTAATGAACATGCAGTGCAATTGCTTATACTTAGTTCAGCACTTGATCCTTGTGAATGTAAGGAGTCATTTAGAATTGGTGATGTTGGTCAATTGGCTGACAAGTTTTATCCAGCAGATTTCACATACGTTGATAAAATGAATTTAAAAATCTAACTTGAGCATTATAAGTATAATGTAGTTCAACATCCAGAGTTCAAAAGTTTGTCGACCATTCCCGACTTAAGCCAATGGTTGGTTAGTACTAGAAAAGCAACAATATTCCCCCTTGTCTATAGAATAATTGTTCTTGTGCTAACTCTTCCAGTGTCTACTGCAACTACGGAACGATCATTTTTGGCTATGCGTATAGTAAAGACAAGACTTCGCAATAAAATGGAGGATGAATTTCTTACAGATTCATTGATTATATACATTGAAAGGGAAATTGCAGAAAAATTAAGTATTGAATCAATAGTCAATGAGTTTCGAGATATGAAAGAACGTCGTATTCCATTTTAATGTTGGAGATCCTGATTTTGGTGGGTTTAGTATCTTATGTTAAGAATATTTTGTTGCTTGAGGAAGCTTTTTCTCTTTACAGTTATGATGGTTTTTGTTTAAGTTTTTTATTTTCTTTTGATAGGTTCAGTACTTTAACACTTGGAATTTTGTATGGGTGGAGGCTCTTTTGCTTTGTAATCATCTTCCTTCATGAATTATAAATGTAAATTTTTTTTTTCATTTAGTATCTTGAAATTTTTTTGGATGATTTGGGCTGGTTGTAATTTATTACTTCTAATAGCATCAAAATTATAAGTTTAAATTTGGCCCCCCTTAAATTTCCTCCTGAGGTCCGCCCCTGTTGGGAAATACTTTTTTAATCTTGGGTTAGACTTTAGATTTTGTTTCGAGGACAGTTCTTATAATGTGGGAGTTATTTCAGTTCTGATGGTTTCAATTATTGCAGTTCTGATGGTTTAAAGATACACTCTATCGTTATTATCATGTATGTCTCCCGAAAATATTTTTAGTTCAATTCCTCCTTTTTTTCCTTCAACATTTTTTGACAGGGTCTTTGCAGACAACACATTTACCAATATTTGTTGATGTAACTATCAAGGTACATTTGGTTCGATTTTGAATTTGTCTTTTTAGTGACACACTGTGAATTAAGCTTTGGATACCATCTTATTATTGGTAACCAGATGTTGATGGCTGGAACAGTCGAGGGAGACAAACTATTTCTGAGTTACTGATATGGTATGTACGCATTTTTATTTTGGAATTTGATCTAATTTTTTGACTAAATGACCTCTTTAATGATTTTAACATTATATCTATTTAATTATTCGATGCCTGGTTATGTAATTACCTCAACCAAATGTCTGCTAACATTATAACTTATCTGTCTCACAATGCTTTTTATAGGGTAATAAATGTTTCATTCCATAAGTTCGGAGATTATTTTCTAGGTATAGGGGATATACATGATACTGGTTACAGGAAAGGATGATGGTATATATTGATGATGAGAGATACCATGGAAATTTTTAGACCTGGTACCGTGGTCCTCCAATAGGGTGCTGACTCATTGTCTGGGGATAGGTTAAGATGCTCCAATCTTTCAATTAAAGGTCATGCAGAATGTGTCAAATTTATGAGATCATTTGATGTGACTCTATTGCTGCTAGCTGGTGGTTGTTACACTATTCAGAATGTTGCTTGTTGCTGGTGCTATGAGGTATAACTTCACTCTTAATATCACATTGTTCATTCATAAAAGGCTGTAAATGGTTAAATAGCAACGCATTTGGTCCCCTAGGACAATGGTTTGCCCGTTAAAAGTAGTTCAATCACGTCGGGCTAGCAAACTTTGCTATTATTTTAGTCATTTGTATCAATTTATTTGTTTCCGAATTCCACTTAAAGGAAACGATACCTAGGAGCATTATTTCTAGCCTCTATTTTTTTTTTTCAATTTCTAACAAGGCATATATGTTAGTTATAAAGTCCCACGATCTGATGTCTTTTCTTTTGGGGTCCAACTATATCTTTATTATCTCATATAGTTAATGCATTTTATGCAAGGCAGACAGGAGTTGCACTTGATGTAGAGGTTGGTGACAAGATGCCACAGCATGAGTATGATAAGTCTTCTGGTCCGAACTACACTCTTCATGTTGCTCCCATTAACATGGAGAATAAGAAATCGCGCCAGTTACTTAAGGAAATAAGGTTGTCGATTATCTCTTACAGCTTTAACATGCACCCCGTGTTCAGTTTCATGAAAGAGTAAAGACGACCTGATACTGTACTTCCAAAGATTGGTTATTCCACTATGTATTTTGTTATATCTATTTGTTCTTGCATAAGTCACTGCCTTTATGGAGTCATAAGATTATTTATTGTCAAAGAAAAAAAAGAAACTTATTCGACATGTGATATTGTGTTGTTATTCTCTATTATGGGTTCCTCACCTTATCCCGGTATTGAAATCTAATACAATTGTGATAATATGGGATTTTTTTGGGGTGACTGCTTATGCAATCAATTCACTCTTTATTCCAAAGGAAAATACTAGGGAGCGAGAGGAATGAGAGAATGACGAGAGAAACGGCAGCAGTTGTTGCCGTTTCGCTTCTCGTTCCTCTCGCTCGTTAAAACATTAAAAAAATAAAAAGAATGAATAAAGAAATGGGTGCGTGCAGAGAAAATCCAAACCTTATCTCGACTTTCCTCTCTCCTCACGCTCCTCTCTCACGCAAATCACCATTACCTCCTCACACTAGTGTCTCACGCAAATCACCATCTTCTCAACTCCGGCAGCTCAACTGGTCACGACTTCTCTCTGGCAACTCAACTGGTCATGGCTTCTCTCTCCAGCAACTCAACTGGTCATGGCTTCTCTCTGGCAACTCAACTGGTCACGGCTTCTCTCTCCAGCCGGCAACTAGTCACGGCTTCTCTCTCCAGCCGGCAACTGCTCACGGCTTCCCTCTCCAGCCACCACCTGCTCACGGCTTCTCTCTCCAGCCAGCTTTTCACCGCAAGCAGCACTATTTCCTCCTCTCTCTCGGGAAAATTAAGTAAGCAAAATGGTGTCTTTTTTGAACTTGTTCTTTTTCTTGTACTTTTCTTGCATTTTCTCGGCAAAATTGATTTGTATCTAGATCTGATTTGGGTTTTAGTGTTTCCGTTTCTAAGAAATTGGTATGCAAAATTGTTTTGGAATGTAATGGGAAGTTTGAATCTATTGTTAATTTGTTGGGTTTTTGCTTTTGCATTCAGCTAACCCCACTTGATGAAAAATTAAAATAGCTATGAGTGGCTTGATGATGTATTCCTCTTGAGAAATTAACAGCAATGGACAATGTAATTAAACTCTCAAGTTTGACTTAAATCTTAGTAAAACTACCCTTGAGAGAAGCTTCTCTCGCCCATTTCTTGTCAGATAGTTCAAAGATTGAGATAAGTTCTAGGCAGCGATGATTTCTTTATATGCCGAAAGTGCCTTGTGAAATTGATCCTTCGAAGACTTCTATACAATAAGCCAGTGCCCTGCAAGAAAAGTGATGGATATATTGACGATTAAAGAGGCAATCAACAAGGCAAATTAATGCAGTTCATTTTTCACTTTCTTCTTTTATATATATTTTTATAACAGCGTTGAATTACTAGCGTCATTAATTATTATAGACCAATAATGACTTTGGCTCAATAGTCAACTCAAAAGAGGATTTTTACTTGCATTTGAACATCTCGTTCAGGATTGCATGGTTGCTGTAATTTTTGCTCTGTTTTATCTTATTCAGGATTGCATGTTTGCTGTAATTTTTGCTCTGTTTTGAACTTCTAGGATTGAATGCTTGCTGTAATTTTTGCTCTGTTTTATCTCATTCAGGATTGCATGCTTGCTGTAATTTTTGCTCTGTTTTGAACTTCCAGGATTGCATGCTTGCTGTAATTTTTGAATGACGATATCATCTAGTACAAATGAAACTCGGAATTCATTGCAAATATGTAACGAATGCGGTGAGTAAATGGAATTGTTTACATCACGTACTACAAAGAATCCAAATCGCAAATTTTGAAAATGTAAAGGATGTAAGAACTTTGAATGGGTAGAAGACCGTAAATCCAGTGAAGAGAAAATTGATTTGTTAGTGGAGGAAGTTAAAAAGATGGCATTGGAGATTGAATTCTTGTCTGTTAAGTTTCAATTATGTGAAGCGCAAAGGAGATTGTTTAATGATGAACTTCGAAGAAGACAAACACCATGTTATGATTTCATTAGAATACTTGTAATTATTTACTATGTTTTATATTCAAGATTTTTTTTAAGTTCTTTTAATTTGTTCTATGAACTGAAAAAACTTGTAGGCAAATATAATTTGTATTATTTTTCTTAAGTTCTTATAATTTGTACAATTTTGTTCCCTTTTATTTTCGTTTATTACATAGCCCAAAATGGACTGCATTTGTGACATTTTGGTTAAACACTTTCAGATAAACTAGATATTTTTACATAACCAGGTGTTATCTATTGTTTATGTGACCACTTGCTGGATGGCTATCATCCAGTCTGATATTTTTACACTTATCCTAGCAAATTGAGATGCCTTCTTCAATGGCGCTCCTCTTATTATTTTCTGTGTTGCAGCATCACCGAGATGCAGTTGCTGGTACCACCAAACGAATTGCAGCATCACAAGTTCATTGATAAAATCTAAACCAAACCAACCATGAAAGTTTGTCCAGGCAAGCCATGGAATGATAGTGAAAATACTTGTAAACATTAATACAAATCTAAGTGAATGATAGTGAAAATAATCGAAACAAGTTCAAGTCAAAATCAATTTGTCGTCTCAAGCCAAATCTAACTGAAATGATAATGAAAATAATCGAAACAAATACAAGCCAAACATCAATTGCGGCGATTGTTGTCTTCATTACATTGTTGATGTAACAATTGTTGAAAATTTCCACTTGCAGATCCTTCATACGTCATCGAAGGAGAAGAATAATGCCACTGCAAAGCATACAGTGGGACTGGTTGCTATAATATACAAGAAATTAAAATATCATTATACATTTTAAAAATTTGACAACGTAAAATATAAGTATGCATTAAGAAATTTATAAATGTAAGTATACTTACCGTGTGCCAGCTTTAAGGAATTGGCTGGTAAATATTATTTCCACCAACTTGAAATGGGTATACAAGTATCTAAAAAAAATTGTAAAATTCATATTAAAATTTTAAAATTAAAATTTACTTATGAATTTGTTTCTTACATTATAATAGCCTAAACTCCCGTGCTGATTGAGATTTGCATTTACAGTGCTTCCTTCGTGAAACGTCTACATATACTCAACAACATACTTAGTTACATATGTTCAAAATAGTTGAACTAACATTAATAATAAAAACTCACAAAAATAAACCATGTCCATGTTGCTCTGTTGTATGTTGCTCTGCAGTGTGGAGATTTCATTAGCCATTTCAAAAGCTGCTGAAGCATTTTCTTGCAAATCCTGTAAAATTATAATATACAATAAAATTAAGATAACATTAAGATAAAATAAAATTATAAAACATATATATGCATTCACACGAACCTTATTTTTTTCGGTTGTCTTGTTCTTTTGGGCAGGTTTTTGTTCGGAGTGAAGATTGTTTCCTCAAACAAGGAGGACGCCCTTTACGACGTGCCGCTACTGGATCATTAATTACATGTTCAATGTTGTTGCTGCTACAACTTACTTCACCAATAGCAGTTGTTTCCACACTTGCACACCGAATTTGCTTGGGCAGATCCTTCATTATTTTATTAATCCAATCCAACACAAATTTGTAACTACTCTCATCATCAGCAGCTATGTTTACAACCTTAATGAAATCAGTACACATTTTGTCATATCTCTCCTGCTGAATGGATAAATTCTGCACACCATAACTAACTTTCACCTCACTATAACATCTACTCACATCTTTCCTCCACCTTGATAAAATGTACATCTTTGAAAGTATTTCAATACCGTGTCGTAACAGCACTGAAAGTGCATGTCTACAAAGAATTCCCCTGAACTGAAACTTTGAGCAGATACAGCTAACATCACATTCAGTTTCATCAAAAACAACTTCAAAGTTTTTTTTTTTTTTTATTGCCCAAGTGATTAACTGATTTCATAAATTGACCCAACAGAATCCACTATATCACAATACATCAGTGCAGTTAATTCTTACTAGAATTCTTTGAACTTAGCAATTATGTACAACTTCTCAACTTGTTTCTCCATCTCATATCTTGTTACACATGGAGTGTTTTTACTTAAACACTTGGCATCTGCTTGCCATTCCAATTCAGCTTTCCTTCACAATGCATTTTCATATTCCTTCACAAACTGCTTTAAATTTATTTTTGAGTTAACAAACCCATCAAAAAATGCATTCATACTTTCACTTCGCTGAGTTGTTGACATTCCCGCCCAAAAACTGTCTTTCAAATAGCATGGAACCTAACGATACCTCTCATTATATAAACCATTTAACCAAGCATTATTCCATAAATCATATGTTGTAATCAGGTCATGCCAATCTTCCTCAAATGCAGCAGGGCTCAACGAATCATAAACAGCAGAAAGTAACGAAGAAATAATACCTTAACGTTCTTTAAAAGCCCCTAACTTCTCAGGCACCTTCTTCATTATATGTAACAAACACCATCAATGCCTAGTCGTAGGAAAAACATTCTCAATTGCCTTTTGCATTACTTTATCTTGGTCAGTAATAATACCAATGGGAGGAGAATCGGACATGCATGATAGCCATGCCTCAAATAGCCACGTAAATGTCTTCGTATTCTCGTGAGAAATCAATCCGCATCCTAACAAAATAGACTGCCCATGATGATTAACTCCAACAAAAGGGGCAAACGACATATCATACTTATTCATAAGATACGTGGTGTCAAATGTGACAACGTCCCCAAATTATTTATAAGCTCCCCTGCTCATCGGATCTGCCCATAATACATTCTTCAATCAATCATGCTCATCCAAGTCAATGCTAAAAAAAAAACTCATCGCATTCTGCTTGTTTTTTCTCGAAGTACTTTAAAATTGCCATAACATCGCCTTCTCCAAGTTTTAATCATCTTGCTTTATCAAGAAGATTTCTACAATCTTTTTCTAAATGACACATTTTCATGCCACCAGCTTCGACAACAATAGAATTAAAATTTTAGGCAATGTTAATTCCCGTAGAATCATTCATTTCAATTCGCTTTTTTATACTTGCACTAATTCTACGGTTACAAGGGAAATATCTTGCTTTGTCCGGACTCAATCCATGATTATGCTGAAGGTTTAAAGTTCGAAGAATCCATTTTCCCTCTTCATTTACACAACCTCCGATTTTAGCTTCACAACCAGTTTTCACAATAGGTTTCAGCTTCAGCATATTAGTAGATCTACTATCTGCTTTGCTGCTACGGCCACATGCAAAGGTCGCATATTTTACAATCGCGTCGCTCCCTTTCTTACTCGTTAGCTTCTTCACGGGAAACCCTTCTTGTCTACCGTACGCTTTGTAAAACTCAAACATTTCCTCATAACCATCGAATAACATACTAAGAGTTGGCTCAAATTTTTCCAGCGGCACATCTTCAATTGCACGCTCATTTTTAAAATTTTCCATTCCTACAAAATAATTAACATTTATATTCAGTTTCAAAAAAATTAAATTTACAAAATTTCTAAACCAAATAGAATTGAAATAAAACAAAATTCATAACATAAATCGCAATAACTCCATAAGCAGAATCATTTTCAAAATTGACATATGACATTGCATGCAGAAATAGATAACCAAAAATAAAGTATCCTTGTGAAACAGAAAATTTACAGAGCATTAACTGCTAATGTTGTCACTTGATAAACACACAAACTTATGGAAACACCAAAGTTGAACAAGCTCAGCAACTTAGCTTATTACATTGCTTAAATTCCAAAAGCTTAAATTCCAGAAGATTAAATTCCAACGAGACCCACCAAAATAACAAGCTTAAATTCCAACGACACCCACCAAAAGAACAAGCTTAAATTCCACAAGACGTGCAAGATCATTCACATAACAGAAAAGTAAAAGAAAAAGAACAAGTTGAAAAAAACCACCGCTCACTTAATGTTTGCCGAGGGAGCCGAGAGAGAGGGGGAAACAATGCCACTTGCCGTGAAAGGCTGGCTGGAGAGAGAAGTCGTGAGCAATTGCTGGCTGGAGAGGGAAGCCGTGACCGGTTGCTGGCTGGAGAGGGAAGCCGTCACCGTTTGCTGGCTGGAGAGAGAAGCTGTGAACAATTGCTAAGTTGAGAAGATGGTGATTTGCGTGAGAGAGGAAAGTGAAAGCCTGCATGAGAAAGAAAGGAAAGTGAAAGCCTGCTAGATTTCACGCGCCATTTCTTTATTCAATTTTTTTAATATTTTAACAAGCGAAAGGAACGAGAGTTGCTGCCGTTTCTCTCATCATTCTCTCGTCCCTCTCGCTACCTAGCAGCACTCTATTCCAAATACTGATGATTGAGAAAGAAGCGTGATGTGCTTATTTTATATATTATTTATCTTAATTTTTTATATTTATCATTGTAGGGTTATATTGGAAAAAGAAACTTAAAAAGAAAATAATCAAAGAATAATAGTAAGAGTTAAAGATTAAGTAGGAAGCATTAAAGAAAATAATAATTAAAGATTGATTTTCATTATAAATTTGGTGGCAAGCTTGGCGCATATTGTGATTTATTAAAAAAGCAAAACTTTTGGCATGGCTTTAAATGGCAAGCATGTGCACAACTTTTGGAAGGGAATCTTAGTTATTAATTAAATAATTCAAATTCTTTATGAGCTTGTATTTAAAGGAGGCGGCTGGCAAAAAATCTCAAATTTCGAATGGACATAATAATGTATGATATATAACTGTCTTATAACTATTTGATGAATACCTAACTGTTAAAAAACAAAATTCTACTACCTTATATTTCTACCATTAAATTTTCATTAACGACTTGAGACAGTTATGTACCTCACATTATTATGTAAGGTAACAAGTAATTATCATTTAAGTGATCATATCGGTTTTCTACTTAAACGCATTTTATGTTGGTGTCCTACTTGATGAATGAAGCCCATTTTTTCAATTTGTCAGCTTCTCAATGCACTTCTAATTTGTCCAATTTGCTTGTTAGGAAAATGCCTTTGGCAACTATCATCCTCATTTGACGGAAACAAACTTTAGCAGTGTATATTTATGATGACAGTATGTTACAGACATCTCCCCCCGC
>NW_006262201.1:64710-325733 GCF_000493195.1 Citrus x clementina
GGTGTATTTTTATGATGCCATTTTTTACCAGACTTCCCCCCCCGGGGGGGGGGGGGGGGGAGGGGAGGAATTCGTCCAATTGTACAGCTTCGATTATCCAGTATTTCTCCTTTCCTCCTCCTCAAAGCATATAATAGGGACCATTCTTTGTGCATCCTGCTGTCAGACTCCACAAATTGAGAGCCCCAGGCAAATGTAAAACATTTGAAAATAAACATTAGAGGCAGCCCCATGTAGCAAACCCTGGATTTTGATTGTGCATAACATGCCAGTTTTACTTGCTGACAGTCCTCAACTAGAGGCAGCAGATATTGCATCATCTGAGTCAACCTTCAGCTGAAATTTAAAGACAAGATCGAGAGGCTTGTAAAAACTGACAACGGAATTAAATTTGAACTTGAAAATAGCTGTTGATATACAATATAGACATACCAGCTTCAGATGACTCAACAATGTCCCATGTAGCAGCTTTTTAAGCTTATCACATTGATCAACCATGTGACCCAACCTGATCAACTCCTCAAGTTGGCACCAAAGGCGCTCGATCGCTGTATATGGAAACCATACAGAAAATGGCCTTTTCCGATTGATAATATCAGTTGGCTTCTGCAAATAGTTGATAATGGCAGCAAATAAAAATCAGAATATCAATCATACAAATAATAATCAGAATATCAATCATACAAATAAAAATCAGAATATCAATAATACAATCTTGTAGATGAATGTATTATCTCATGTAAACCATCACAGCATTTCTAGACAGTCCGCAAAAACTGATTCCACCATCAGCTACACAGTATAGAAACCTTATACGAAGAAAAATATTGGTAGATGATATAATTAACTTAATCAAGACCTTCAGAGGCTTACATTATAATATGAAATGCCATATGGGATAATGCAGAGAACATAAAAATTACATGGAAAGTCTAAAAATACACTAGGTGTGTGTTTTCCATTGAACTTAGCTAGTATTTCATTACTGATCTGTTGAACCATCAAGATAGGACGCACAGGTACTTAGAAACTACATGAAAATTCTGAAAGTTCACCTATATACCATTAATATATTCCATATCAAAAGGCTGATAATTCTATGAACACTAAAAATACGGAATACCTTGACAGCATCCAAAAGAAGACCACCCCTAACTGCTAGAGCACAATTATTACTACCAAACCTGACATAAATGAGCTCCTTTCAGCGAAAGGAGAATTAGTGCAATAGGCAATATTGGCTTGGAAAAGATCAGACATACCATTTTCACTCAGTATTGAGGTGCGGGGGGTGCTATCCCCTCAAACAGTTAGCAATTGATCCTTGGTCGTTCTTTTATTTCTAAACAAACATTGTGTGTAACAGAGACGGGCAGGAAGGCTAACAATATACATATATGTACCATACAGGTTTCTGGGAATTTTATAAACAAAAAATTTTGCAGAATCTATGCCTTTCAAAGTTACAGGCTTCTAAATCACCATGCATATAGCATTGCTGAAAGCATAATTTCTCAAAATGTCATGCAGATAAGGACGATAAAATTCTCTCCCATTGGAATTAGAGAAAAAGAGATTATTATTCTATCCCAAGAACATAATGAAATGGATGCAAAAATGGTAGTTTTGTCATGATATTATCCTAGATAAAACAAACAACCAGCAGGCAGCAGGAATGCCAGTTTCTGTAATGGTAAAAATTATAAGATTGCCAGGAAAGATTGCAACTTACCATAGATGAAAAGGATTCTATGTACTCGAGCAACAAATTTGTGGCCTCTGTATATCGGCCATAGTCAACATATAACCGAAACAAGGATGCAGGACTTGATTCCTGGCTGGTCATACCCCATGTCTTTTCTCTTCGATCACCCTATCAAATCCAGGAGAATGTAGTTAGGCTGCAGGCATGACTTTCTACCACAAGACAACAACCAAAGCAAATTCAATTTCAACATTGAAAGTCACTTATCTTCTAAATTTAACAACATTAACAATAAAGCACTAAAAAGCACAATGAACTGTACAACAGAGAAATCAATGCAAATGATAAGCACAATGAATTCTATCACAAAATAATTCTTGCACTGCAAAAATAAAGCTGAGAAATAAAAGAAGCACCACTGCAGTATGTAACAGTCAGTTTTTATAATTTTCCATAATTTGGCTTCCTCAACTGACAAGGGGCACATATTTTGTTTACGTAAAGGACTCCTAGAGAATTACCAGCAGCTTTAAGGAATAAATCAATAGAAACTAGTCAAATGGAAACATAACATGTTTGCCACACTTACAGGATCTTTCAGTCAGTAAAACAAAATTTTGTGATAGAATTCAATGAAAAATGGGGAAATCATGCTGAAATGCTTGTGCAATCTTAATAATCAAACAGAAAATAAATCACAAAATATTACTTGGTTTCAACTTACAACAAAAGCAAAATACACACCGAGATTGTCCAGTGTCTGGCTAGAAAAATTACCTTGAACATACAGATCAACCATAGAGGCAATTCAATGCGCGGATCTGTACGAAGAAGGGTCTCAGCAACAACTATTGGCAAACCAGCATGAAAGTCCTTATACTTTATCTGGCATATATGATTATTCCATATGCACAAAATCAGATGGATCAGATAACATAAGAAAAAAATAAGAGCTTAGATGCAGATGATTTGTTGTCGTCAAAACACTTGTATGTTTTCCTGTTAGTTTCATTAAGTCAGAATTCAACCACAAGTACATGAATGCTGCAGAAGACATAATCTTCAGCATCAATCAGAAATTGAGAGAGAAATGCCATACAAGTTATTGAACATTAAGATGGATACAGTGACAATGCTTCATTGGATGTAGAGAACTGCACACTTCACTAAGCCTAATACACACTTCACACCGAGCTTTGAAATAGCCACTGTTAGATACAAGCTTGGGAGATCGAGTAATGGACTCGAGATACACTACACAAATTGCATAATTTGAGAAACTATAGAATCAAGATATCTTAATAAGTAGCCTTTTACTCAATAGTGAAAATTGAGACATATGTTCCTTAACCACCATGTATCTAACTTGGGATCACCAATTTCCTGAGTGGAATGCTTCCACACGCCACATTTTCTTCTTCTCTCAAGGAATAATTTGGCTGATTGGAACTAGTAAATGAAAATTCTGCTACTATTTTGCAGGATCTAATTTTAAGGCTAGGATTAAAGGAGAGATTGACATATTGGGCAATGGACTGGGTGTCACTTACAGTGATACAAGTAGTTTCAGAGAATATTAAACCAGTATTTTGAATAAGTAACAAAGTAGTTTCAAAGGATACTAAATCAGATATTTTGAGAAAGTAACAAAATATATTTATTTTAGGGGGGAAAAAAAGGTGACAAACAAAGATGAAGGCAACAAAGAAAAAAGAAAAACATCCAAAACAATGAATGCTGAAAAATAGAGCACTATGTGGGGGATAGAGGCAAAAAATGAAGAACAATTGCCGAGGAAACCTAAAGCTGTGGTACCATGTGCGATTTCTGAATAGATTTCTAAATCTGAATCACATAAAGAAGGAAGCCTATCAGCTACTCTAGGAAATTATCCTATTTTGATAGTAAATTTCTACTTTCTAAAGCAAGAACGTTGTAAATGTTTTACAATAGGAAACTATAAACAATCAAGAAACTAAGAAACATTAATATTAAATCAAATCAAGCAGGACCAGGACAGTCAACTTTGTCTAACTTCTCGCACTAATTTGGCAGTTTCCAATGATTTTCAATGCATTTCATTTCATTTTATCATGTCATTAACACCAAAAAAAGCAGGAAAAGAAAATGAATTATGAAGCAGAAATTGAAGCATGAAAAAGACACTAACAAGGTAAAGCTCAAGAGTTTCCCATTGACCATTCCCCTTATATTGGTGAGCAGCAGCAATGTTGTCTGGAGAACCATGAACAACCACTTCATCTTTTGAAGATGTTAGCAAAAGACCATGTGTTCTGAAATCATTCCATGAAGTTGTAAGTCACAATATTACAGACAAACATGCTTCAAAGATAAATGAAGAAAACAGGAACAAATCAAGTGAAACTTAATTACCCGAGACATGCTGAGTCTACTTTGTTTGGACAGCATTTTAATGACATGGCAAAGAAAACTATCTCCAGTTCCCTAAGCAAGAAAGCCCTAAATGTTATGTACTGAAAAGTCAAAGGAAGTATTCACATTATGCAACCCATGCATGGAAATCATACCTCTTTAATCTCGAGCCCTTCCAAAATTTCAAAAGAACTGTGAATGCCATATCGTAAAAATTTGTCTGGACCAGGAGATCAACCAAATCTGATGGGACTTCGTTAATTCCTGAAAAAGAATATCAAGATACAATGATTTCTTGAACATAATCTTGAGACAAACATACTGCAAGGGTTGATAAAGAAAGACCTACTCTTCCCTCATCATCAACGAATTTGATGATTTTCTCATGAAATAAAAATCCCAAGAAATTCAGTTCCTAGGAATTCCAGATACTCATCACTTTACATGTGATACCCATGTATGATACAGAGAGATTTTTCCATTTTAACTTAATTTTATTTAACTGTATTTAAAGAAATTGAAAACTAAATTCACGATAGAAAAGAAAAGAAACAGGCATAGATATACTAAATTGACGATAGAAAAGAAAAGAAACAGGCATAGATATACAGGTTAGCTGGCTGCATGACACCTTGATAACAATCAAAGGTACATTAAGAGCCTATTCGTTTTCTAGTCTGAAGTCTAAACATGATTCCAATTTAGTTCACTTATATGTTTTTGGTTGTTTGTTTTTCAAACTTATCACTACTAACATTTTTCACTAGAATGAAAACATTTTTTGGCATTCAACGTACGCATCACCAGTATTCAAGAGATCAAAAGGCTTTTGGTCTCCTCTTCTTTACCATATCACAAGTATTAACCCTTTCCTTTTTTCGGCTCAAAAAACAAAAAATGAGAAAAAGGAAAAAAGATAGAAGAATTTTAACCTTAGTGGGCACCTTAAATCTCTAAATCACACTTGCCGATTCCAAAAAAGAAATCATAAAATCATTCACCAAAAGGGCAACAAAAGACTTACATAGAAAACACCTTAACACTCCCACATGCATATCCTACCATCTTCCCTCAAACAATTACTTGCAAAAAATATCAATCAACACCAACAGAGCAAACAACACATTTTTGCTACGTTTACTAAACTAGAATTGGAAGGAGCTAGAATCGGGACGGAAAGAAATGGGAATGGGCTGGAATGGGAATAGGGAAGGGGAATCAGAATCAATTGTTTACTTGAACAATAGGAATTAGAATTGGAATTGGAATCAGAATGAGTTGAATTACCATTAATATGTTTACTTTATCTTAGAATAAGAATCAGAATCGAAATGAATTAGATTGTTACAAATTACTAAAATGTCCTTAATAATGATGACAATAATATTAATTAAAATAATAAAATTAATAAATAATAATAAGAAGAATAAGAATAAAAGAATAAATTAATAATTATAAATTTTAATAAAGATAATATTAATAAAAATAATAATAACAGTGAATAATAATTAAAATAATAAACTTAATATATTATTATTATTATTATTATTATTAAAGGGGGTATTTGAGAATATTGAAATGTAAATGGGGGCAGAACAGGAAGTTCAGGGAATGGGAGACTCATTCCCAACCCCCCGTGAGAATCAATCTCCCATTCCCCATTCCCAAATTGTGGCGAGCCCCACGATTCTGATTCCGATTCCGATTCCGATTCCCACCTCCCTTTTGCAAAGTAAACGCCGTTACTGATTCCAGATCCGGATTCCAATTCCCTAATCCGAAAAGTAAATGCACCATTACTTCATCATTCAAATCCCTAGATAAATTATAATTCCACCTCTTTGTCGTAGATGATATCCAGCCACCATATTTTTCATAAGCACATTGGAGAAAAAGATAATTAACGATATTGTGACCCATAGATGATTCCAACCCAAACATTCTCTGAAAAGCGTATCTTATCACCACTGCCAGCTTTTGCAATAGAAAAAGAACTTGCTATATTGTTAACAGTAAACTTCCAAGTAATTAAACATAAACTTCTAAAAAATAATTTTTTAGATAAATAATAAATAGGTAAACTGAATATGCTCAATAATTAAGATTATAAATTTGGTCAGACACAAAAATTCTATTCATATCTTGTTGAACAATTTAACTTTTAAATATTATGTAATTAGCGCCTAAGAGGGTATGCATGTAAAATATATTAATTTTTAGTCATTCTGATTCATAAAGTTGAACACTTACAGCAGATGTTCAAGAAAGAAAACAATAAGTGCATGAATTGATTAGATTATTGGAACCCGAGAGAGACTTCAACCAAATTCAGACTTATAATTTAACTAAAAATATATAAACTTTCATCTCATTTTAAACATAACTTAATGTAGAGCTCTCAAACATGTTACCATTAAACGTCCACTTCACATTTCTCGTTGATAGTAAATATTCAGCTGAAGTGAGCACATATTCTTTCTCCAGTTTATCTATATCGATGTATGATTGCAGACACTGGGGCTGAATATCACTGCCGACCACTACAGGAAAGAAGCATGTTATTGCCTTGAACTAAATAGTCAAATGCATAATTGGTAAACCACAAAGAAAGATCAGTCATAATCAAATTCATAACTCACTGGCAGAAAGTAAGATGAAAATATAAGTCATAACAAGAATAACTGAACATGAGTCGAGAGCAAGATTAAAATTCAGTAGTTACGAGAAGAACCAAAGCTAAAATCTAGTAGAATAAGTAAGCATATATTGTGTTTCAACCACTTACATTGTTCTATCACGGTTTTTTTAGCCTTTTTTCTTGGATAATGCTCATTTTGAATAGAATTTTTCCCAGAGAAAGGATCTATCCAAGCATATGCTGGATGAACAAGATGCAATGCATTAATAGCTGCAGAAAGTCCATTCAGCCTTTCTTGTAGTGCAGATAACATATGCTGGCTATCCTTTGGAACTGGTTCAGTTCTCAAACGAGCTGAATATAGATACATGTAACTTGCTGCCTTTCGCCAATTATGTCGTTGCATTTCAAATGCATAAAGCAACTCATATGGGTTTGGCTTGGCTAAGATATCTGAACGGTCTGCCTATTTAGTGGAAAAATGTTCAAGAGAATTAGAATGAGAGATAAAATTTTAAGAAAACAAAAGCCATGAAATTTGAATTTAATCTTTGCAACAAGAAGATACCTTCCAACCAAGCTCTCGCTCAATCTTCTCTGCTATACCAATGAAAGGTAGTTGGCCATCACAAAGAAGCTGCGGTAAACGAAGATGAAAATCTTCCAATAAGTAATATGTTGATTGGAAAGTTAATCTTAGGAGAAATGGATGAATAATCTATAATGGCTACAAATTATTGAATTGGTTCTCACAGCATTTACAGGAAATATTACAAAGCCCAACTGTGGTATTATGGCAAACAACAGGCAAATTACATGCATAAATAACATAGCTAGTAACGACAAGTGTGCAAAGTTGAAATGAGCTTGTCAGGCACTGTTAACTCCAGCATTTGAGAAACACAACCACCCCTAAGTTTACAAGTTAAATCTGGCTCAACAGAATCTGCACCATCGCTCTCAAGACAAAAATCAAGTCAACATACAAATTTCCTCATTCCTAAATTTCATCCCTCAAAATTACAATAGAAGAATATGATTTGATCAATCACTTTCGAAAGACATAAAGCAACAACCAATATCAGTAACAAACAGTGAAGAACAAAAGGAAAATTTATTTTATTTGGTAGAAAAGAACAAAAGGATAATTTATTTATTTGGTAGAAAACCTTTGCTGCTTTGCGCTCATACAGAACTATTATGAAACGCCTGAGGCAGATGCATTTGCTCTCCTCATCAGGATTTGAGATTATTGCACAGTATGCATCATGCAAAAGATTAAGATCTAAAGTAAACTTGAAGACATTAGCCCAAAGTCGTCCTTTGATGGTAGCGGCTGATTCATTGAGTGGATTTCCACCATGGCAATCATCTTTTGGACTAAGAGCTTCATCAACTTGCTCGAGTGCAGCAAGAGCAAACTGACAAGCACCTTCACTAACACCATATTGCTCAAATATCTGCATTGCCCACTGATAGTAATGAAGCTTCCATGCCGCAGAAGATAAGCAACCATCTGTGCACATAAAATTAAGCAAAAAAATGAAATTACCCTGGCCTTCAAAGGATGTAAAATAGTTTTGAATTTTGTAAGAATAACTTACTAAATCCAAGATTTGGTAATCCTGCTTCATGAGACAAACTTTGCAAAGCCTGAAAAGCTCCTTGCCCAGATGCAGCTCTGAAGTACAAAGTTTAAGTGACAATCATTAACCACTTCGGCAACATATAGCAAATCAGTATTTGCAAAAATGTAATGAACTTGAAGCTTTGTACAAAGATAAAAATAACACTACATATTGAAAAAAAATATTTAAGAAAATTACATTAAAGAGGTGTAAAAGGGGATCATTTTGGCACATAATTTCAGAAGAAATTGCCATGCGCCTTGTGCAAAGAATTTGGGGAAAAATTAAGGAAATATTTAATTATTGAAAACTACATTTTGCAAATCACTGTGATTATTGAACCATCAAGATCTGGCTTGTAGGAAAATTATGAAAGTGTTGTCTCAAAAAATAGCACAATGCAGAAGTATACAAAGCATCAATTTATGACGGTATCCAACAAAGATTCTACACAAAATATTCACTGTTAAATTCGCATCTCTGAGATCATGTCACCTGCAGGTAATTTGACATTCTAGGAGTACAAGAACAATGTTATCAACCATCATCATTCAGTCAAATTCTTACATCAAAATAACGCTCCCTTACAATTCTTCTTAACATTATTGGACAACATTAAGATTTCACAAATGCTGGATCACAACATTTCAAGTTTGCGATTATTTCTTCTGTAACTTGTTTTGTCATCAATAAAAATTGTTTTACATTGCTCATATTTTTTTTTTTAAAAAAAAAAAAAAGAATCCCATAAAGAGCAAGTTTCATAAGTGCTTTCCTTCTCATTCTTCTCAAAAAATAGGAACATCATACCGTTATAAAATTTTGAACCATAATAAGAATCCAAAATCATAGTGTAAAATGAAGTGAAAGATTCACATTCTCTTCAAGTACTGGAAAAGTCAGATTCCAGTGGCCCCTCTGGAGTTTCCTTCATGGGATATGTGGTGGAAAGACATGATTATAGCAACTTATTGGAAAATTTCATATATACCTGAAGAAACAGCGAACTGCTTCACAGACTTTCTTCTCCTTCAAAAGTCCATGTAATTCGCATTGTGCCTGAGCTAGAAGGCAACATCCTAGAAGATGTTGGAGTACACACCAGTCACCTTCACTATCTTGGATACTTCTAAATGTTTTCTCCTTTTGTAAATTTGCCTCCGTGCCAGTAAGTAGGTACTTCAGGTAGGGCATAAAAAGCCAAAAATAAAATTAAAAAAATTAGCAAAACTCACTCAAAATATCCATACAAGTGTGTATTTATGTTTAATTGAAGTGTCCAAAAGAACTATTAATGCAAGAAAGTTAAAGCCCAGGATTTACCTTAACTGCATCATACTGGCCATGTTTAAGGAGGATAAGTGAAAGCTGAGTTGAACGCTTCAAGAAAGAAGAAGATTCTTCCCAAGTTTTGCCCCAAATAACCCAACTGGTAAAGCCCCGCACTGAACTAGTAACTTCTTGTGGGCTAGGGAGACATCTTAAAGAAATGTGACTAGGGTCTCCTGAGGAACTTTGAAAATTTAGCAAAAGTATAAACGCTAAGGTGAAGTCACATTTGCCGAGCTTGTCATTCCATGATCTTTTGCCACCATTGCTACCTGGACCATTATTAGGATTATTATCAAACTGTCACATCAGCAAAATAATTTTATCCAACAAGGGATAATCACAGAAGGTATACAAGACTAGGCGATAAGAACAGAGTATGTATCTGATTCCAATAACATCAAAAGATGTGGATTGTGGAAGAGTATAAAATAATGCATATTGCTTTCAACACAAAGTAACCTGGACCATGCGAGTAAACAACAAAACTGAAATTGTTCTGCAGGTATGTATTTCATTTATGAAGACTCAAACTCGAAGCATTTCATACATTTTTCCTATTTTCACATACAATGTGGATGCCTCCTCATAAAGAGTAAGTTTATCCATTTGGAAGAAAAGGAAATGGCAAAATGTGGGCCAGCAATTTCATTACGCAAAAATTGAAAATAGATTTGACATCTAAACAACTAGCACATATTGTGACCTTGCAGAGTGGACTAAACATTCTGTTTCTTATCAAATATTTAGTATAAAATGGAAATAAAAAACCCCACCAATAACCATAATGGAAAGTATATTTTTGTTTTCGTATACATATATAGTAACTTTATTTAATATCACAAAAAAGCTTACCAATTTGTAATGATGAAAGCTGAGAACTGAAATCTTCTAAAGTAGGTGACTCAGATGGAGTGGTGCCAAAAAATAGAATAATAAGCCACTCAAAAACAATTTCTTGAATCATGGGAATAAATTCAAGTTGCATTCTCGACATGTCATCATGCGATATACCAATCTGTACGCAAAACTGAGTTAAGTTACATGCCAACTTAATAGATGCACTTAAACATATCACTAAAGGAAAAAATTACTGATAAACACAGATGGGAAAACATAGAAAAAGATTAGAAAATGCCAAAAACTAAGTATCATTTTTATTAAAAACGGGAAAAAAAGATAAAAATATCTTAATATTTTAATCATTAGTTATCAATCGTCATCAAATTCTATGACATCAAAAAGGAAAATACATAATAGTCACTAGATAACACACATGGAAGTCAGGTATACAAAACGGTAAAATGGAAATTGTAAACATTGAAGCGATCGAACATCATCAAACTAGAATACTAAATGATCCGTCTAATGTAAGTATTTCACCCATGTAAAGAGTGAAATGTCGGAACTCCTCTTCCAAGTAAGTGAAATCACCTGAGATACGTGCATGGAGATACCAAGAGATCTAGCAGTTGAATTAATATTTTTTTTAAAAAGAGTTAAAAAATAAAAGAAATGAAAGATTGTACATAACAGTTGAACAATATCAAACCCTGCATGGACTATTACAATTCCTTACTACAGAAGGAACCTTGGCCATCAAAACCATTAATTCTAGTTTCTTTTCAAAGGGCGCACGGGTGATCATGTTAAGACTCACACAGGAGGAGCAAAAATAAAGGGAAGTATCAGAACTCAGGCAAAAGCTTAAAGGTTGCAATAAATAGTTTTCGACCTCCATGAGCAGAGACAATGTGTTTGAAGGTCATTCTTAACAATAAAAAACCAAATTGGAACCAACAGAAAGTTATTTTCTTTCCCGAGTTCTAATGGGAATTCTAGATGGTAGAAAGGAAAATGGGTTTAGGAATTTTATCAGAAGGATAAAAGGACCAATAGACAGCAATCCTGCTTATGATACTAACATGAAACATGACATTTTTTAACCTTCCATCAGTAAAAACAAACAAAAAGGAGTTATTTGAAGTCTTATTGGCTATAGAAATTCTTAAGGCCATGATGAATGTGCACTAAAGGGAACTTGTGTAAACATGATTGATAACCATAACAGGTATATTTTTCCTATAAACCCAAGGGGATATCATAGTTGGTTAGAGTTATTTCAGTAGGGCAGCACACTAGGAATCAAATGCCGCCTCACACCAACCTGGAAGGTAGATTCTGTTAAATTTATGTTTGCAAATGGAAGGGGAAAGATGCAGTGCATGATTAAGTAAAAAAATAAATAATAACAATAATAAAAGAGAAAAATTCCTTATAGGAAACAACTTTAACTTATACATAGCTTGTATATTTACTAAGGAGTAAGCATAAAAAAGATTTAAGTTAAACATAATGATCATTATACGAAGTAGGTTAAGCAAAAAAAAAAGACAAATCAACAAAATATTAGGGTGCATTCGGTATTGTTTCCAATTTCTATTTTCTGTTTCCTAAATTCAGGAAACATTAAATATGTGTTTGATAGATCATTTCTGAAAACATTTTTGGAAACAAAATTCATTCTACATTTTTAACAAAGGAAACGGGAAAATAACTTTTTCTTGTTTTCCTTATTTTCCAATGTTATGCTCCAAAATGAAAACTTCTTCTACCAACTCTCAAAATAACAATAATTACAATAACAGCATCATCAATAATCATATTATCATAAAGAATTATTATTGTTATTGTTGCTGCTGCTGCTGCTGTTGTTATATCATCTAAACAATCAATTTCCTTCACAATAATATTTGCTCTTTTATACAATGGAAAACTTATGTTTTTGTGCATTAATTAAATCAAATATGTATATAGTTTATAATTTTACTTTAGACAAATAAAATTAATAAGATCACCAAATTTATTCTTAAAATTAAAATAATCAAACTAACTAAATAATAAAAATGACTAACTATTATTTAATATTCAGTTAATGAAATTATTCCAATAATAATTCTTTGAACTATTCCTACCGAACGTGTTTTACTTTTTGTCGTTCTCAAGATTATTTTTGAAAATGATACCAAATGCATATTTAAATTTTCAATATAGCATTTCATTTTTGTTTCATGAAAACAGCAAATGGAAAATAATACTGAACAGGCCCTTATCAATTTATAACTTCAAATGTTAACCTTGCTTTCTCAAGAGTCAATATTTGGACAAAGGAAAGCAACATAAAATGCTAAATAATTTTGACCAATTCTTAGTAGATCATTTAGCATTTGATGATTTCCTAAAAATTATTAAATGGTTTTCTAAACAATAGCCAACATGAGAAAAGGTAAAAATAGTCTGGTTGAAGCATACTAGAAGTAGAAATACAAACAGACATCAAGCAGATGTCAAAATGTAGCAGATCACAATTTAATTTTGCTAAATACAAATTGAAATTACAAGGAAAAGGAGAAAATCTGACCTGGCCACCGATGCTCAACAGATAGCTTATGAATAGAAGAACATCCAATGCAGATTCAAACATCACCTTTGCAATTTGAGAAGTAGCCTGAACCAAGATGGAAGTACTAATATTAAAAACAGCTCCAGCATCCAAATCTTGTAAGATCTTGCGAGGCACAAGAAACCGTAGATAGCTTTCAAGGACATTCAGCATTCTATCCCATGATACAGCCTTTTTGCCCAGAGCATGAAGAGATAATAGCATGTCAATGGAGAATTTTCTTAGATTTTTGTGATTTGCAAGTTCCTTCTCCCTGCCAACATCAGCTCCAAGATCTGACATATTGAGTGCCACTACTGAGGAACTATATCCTGTTTCTAGAATCTTCAGTAAGCAAGGAACAAGTTCTTCGGCTGAGATAGTCGGTGTGCCCACTAGTGATTCATAAAATATAGCAGAAGCTGATTTTCCTAATTGATGGCTAATACTGATAATACATCTGAGCAGTCCAAAAAGAATCTCACGCTCAGAGAGATCATCTGAAAATTCCAAACCGAAGCTTACAAGATCACCAAGTTCATCTGAACAACCTAGCAAAATAAGGGAAATAAAAGTCGTGTTACGAAGTTTATAAAAACCCCACAGAGAGAAAGAGGGGAAGTGAAGCCTAAGAATGAATAAATGCACAAAAGCAAATAAACATAATATCTCATTCCACTTTGCATAGAAGCACGAACCTTTAACATACCATCAATAAGCAGCTCAATGCTTTCCAGACTACGAAACACGGACATTGAATTCTTTCTGAGTAAACCAACTGCACCTGTTGAGGACTGAACAAATAAACCATATGGCTCATTGTTCTTGCACCAGTGGTGGAAATAACGCGTGCAGAAGTTCTTCCATCCATAAAATATTGACAAAGGACTTTCAGCAACAGCCTAGCACAAAACATAACATACATCAGCTTGCTAACAGCACATCATCCAGAACCCCTCAAAAGGAAGATAATGGTAATCTTCAAAAAGTACTATCAGTGAGAGTAAGTGCAGAAAATAAAACAGAAATAATAAAGCCAACGGAAACCTCATGTTCAATCAGTGAAATGATCTCCTTTTTGAGCCCGTCAACAGTTAAGTTTTGAAACTCAGAATCAGTCCAATGCCTGTTATAGTCCAGCAAAGTCGCACGAAGCACGATATTATGATGAACTCCAGGATGAAGCAGCCTGCGAAAGAAAATAGAAGATACAAATGACACAACGTGATCCTGCAAAATTGTAAAATGGAGCAAACAATGTAAGCAACACTACTTTCCAAAAGACAACAGTCAGCAAGCAAAACAAGCACAGTAAAGCATTCTTTTTTTCTTTTTCTTTTTTTGGGGGGGGTAACAGGCACAAAAAATAATAAACACTCATAATGAACACTTGTCATACGGCATAATACTAAAAAGATAGAAAAAAACAAATCAATTTGCTCCGGCCTGAGAGGTATGCATTCTGAAAAACTAAAGTCGCAACTATGTAAAATTTTTTATTTTGAAATACTTTCTGCTAAAAGAAGTGTTAGATTGTCGAGAGGGGGGGGGGGAAGAAGAAAAAAAGTAAAACAAGAAAATCCTATATTTGTTCCAATGAAAACAAACTTAACTTACAACTCCACCACAATAATCCATCAATTTTTATGGAAAGCAATTTCAGTCACGCACCTTGGGAGAGGTAACCAATGAATGGGTGATTGACAGAAGATCATCAGATGAACATTCAGAACTTTGAAACAGCTGTTCAGCAACAAATTCTTCTTGCATAGCATAGCAGCATGGTTCTTCCCTAACAATAAATGTAGCAGAAACAGCTTAGTTAGAACAAAGATATATTAGAAGAACAGCTTAGTTAGAACAAAGATATATTAGAAGTTCTTATTCCATGGCGAACAGAAAAAACAATTACAATAATAGAAAATAAAGAAAGGAAATGTTGACACAAGTACATACAGAAACTGGGGATTAAGCTATACACATATACATATTGAATCAGAAAGGAAAAATCGTAAATGACAGTTTGAGAGTCCTGAATTAACATAAGTATGTTATAGTTACACGGATGCATGCTTCTCATTTTTCCATGGACATACTATGCCTAAAATGTAGGAACTACACAAAGAGTTAAACTAACATACCATAGAGAAAAATTACACATTATGCCAACATGATGCACTAAAAACTCACTCAGTGACATCATTATCTGACAAATTGTGAAATATCAATCCACTATCCTTCAATATCCATATCTTCTTTGAAGTAAGTTTGACATCAATGCATGCGCCCTGACAAAATAACAGCAGCAATTTTAAGCTATTAATAAAACTTTCAACTTCAAAATCAGAATGAAATAAGGTATTCTGTGTTTCTCTAAAATTAAGTTGGGCCTTTTTTTTCTTTTTAAATATCTTTAACAGAATCATTTAACAGGAAAATGTAGCATCGATTACCTCGTCCAAAGGAATATCTTGAATTGAAGACTCCAATGACAGTAGCAGTTTGTCCCCCAATTTACAATGTAGACTGAAGACATAAATCATCTCCGTGCCAACTTCCTTCATCAAAATATCATTCAAAATGGTTGCAAACGACTTGCAAGGTAATCAATGATAATCCTTCAATTGAACATAGAACAAACTGTTCCCTTACCGGAGGAATCAAAAAGCTAAAAGATTAGGACATAAAGAAAGCTAAAAGACTTTATCAATGTAATTTCCAGCATTACTGCAGACAAACGCCAATAATGCAATGATAGATGAAATAATAGGTACCCCTTCCAACTCTCAGGAAAATAAACAACACCAAAATGCAAAACACAAAAAGAAAAAAGAAAAAGAAAAAGGAAAAGAGAAAAAGAGACGGTCAAATAGATAAAAGGAAAAGAATGCTGCCTACCTATGGCAAAGGAAAGGTCCGATATAAAAGATGTGTCAAAAGAAACAAATGCCTCTATCACAGTGAACCAAAGATATAATACATCCTAAAGGAATAATGCCTGAGTGTGTTTATATGCATACCAGAGCGCGTTTATACAAGATTGCAAAAGGAATAATGCCTGAGCTGCCTTTAGCTTCACCCACCCACAACCTCATAGGTAGAGCTCCTGAAAGTATATGGTAAAGAACAAATAATGCACAAAGAACAATAATATGAAAATCTTAAATAAAAGCCTTTAATCTAACATGAAGCTTTCTTCAACAGCATTGAGGGGAAAATGAATAAACTACACATCCAAATCAGGGGTGAACATGATGGAATCAAACATTAAACCACTAAATATTTAGCATAATGTAGAAGAGAGACGAGATAGAAATTGCCTTCAGAAACTTGATTGGTCATTGTATGACTAAAAATCCTGCTATGAGAAGAAAGGTCCCATACTCGGAAAATGCCATCAGAATGAAGCACAAATAAAAGCATTTTTCCCAGCACCTCCACTATTACCAAATCCTGCACTGGACCTAACATCCTACCCCTGCATCATCATGACATGATTCAAATGCAATCCCTTAGATATATTGGCTAAGAAAGCAGCAAATTAAGACGTTTCTATTGAACAGAAAATTAAGCATACAATTATATACATGTGGGAAAAAAAAAGGGTTACCTTGACATTAAACCCCACAAACGACCAATTCCAGTATCATCCCGGAGCTCCTGCTGAAAGCCTAACGGCCAAAAAAGGGACATGAAGAAAATGAAAAGCAAGTAAAGAATAAGAATAAAATAGGAGAATAAACAGTAATACCAGGCGAACCGGGGTGAAGAATGCCAAGCTGGAAGGAAGCAACAGATCCATCATTTCGACCAACGACAAGGCATCCAGCGGTTGCTGCTACTCTTGTTATGGGTACGATTCCATAATTGACCAAATTAAACTCTAAAATGTCTTGATTAGGGAAAAGAGGAGTGGACTCATAAACGGAGAAATTAGATGAAAATTTGAGTCGGAAAGCAATTCCAGAGACAGTTAACACATGGAGCACATGAATATTAGTGTTGTTGCTACTGCAGATAAAAGCAAAAGGCGACAGGGGAAAAGGGAAATTGATACGCAGACCCAGAATGGTGAATTGATGAGAAGAAGAGACGTGTAGTAACTCAAGAGAAGTTGGAAGATTCTTATGAATTCGCCAAATAAGATACTGAGAAGGATTTTCAAGGACGGAGCATGAGGCGCAATCCTCTGTTAGAGGAGCAACATTATCACTACTAATATTATTATTATTAGAAGAAGAAACTGAAACCTCAATCCACTTGACGGAATCGCTGCTGATGAATGGCACTTCCATTCCCGCTAACCTCCACTTACTCGCCATCTTCCCCTCTTACTAAACCCTAGTTCTTTTCCAGGAATTTGTCGGTGCTACACTCTTAAACTACGTTATTTATCCAGATGCACCCTCATAATTCAAAATTTCCCATGTATACATTTTTCTATGTGCAATTACTAAATTATCCTAATTGAAAACCTAATTTCTCAAAATCATACACGACCCATCGCGTTCATAGGGGTTTTTAATTAAATATATCTTAAAAGTAGTGTATTTAGTTAAATATACCTCATGCTTGAAAATTATCTAAATATGTCTTTTTATATAGTACATTGTCTAAATATATCCCTAAAGAAAAATATAAAACACACACAACTCACAACACTCTTTACTTCTCACGTATTTATCACATATACAAAAACTCACAACACACTCAAAATCACTCATAAACAGCTAATGCACTGAGATTTTGGTTTGCAGCTGGGTGTATTATTCATCCTATGAATAAGGTATTTGAAACTTTTTTTATTTTATTTTGGGCTATCTATTCAATTTGTTGACATTATATTATTTTTAAGGTTTTGTTTGGTTTGTGATAAACACTAAAGCAACTCATATTTTCATTACATTTGCATCATATGACTGTTATTTGATGGATTTTATAACTACATTCATTAAAACATGAAGTTGTTGTCAAATTTTTTTTCCAGGGATTTGTCCCCGCTATACCCTAAAGGTTAGGTATTTATCCAACTACACCCCCATAATTCAAAATTTCTTTTATATACCTTTTTCAATGTGCAATCACAAAATTACCCCAATTTAATTCTTCAAATTTCAAAATCTGCCTTCACGAGCTACCATACACAACGCCTGTCCTGCTGCTGCAAGTTCATGCTCCTGTTGCTGCAAGTTCATCCACCACATTAAAGGCTACAAAATCACCGAATTAAAGGCTGGAAATTCACCGAACTAAAGGTCATTAACCACATTTACACTTATTTTTTACTTTATAAAGAGAATTTATGGTGCATAATTGTTAGGGTTATATGCATTAGGGTTTTAAAAAACAAATTACCCACATGATTTTGGTCATTATCTTGCTTATTTACTGATAATCTTTCTTGCTGGTAATGTAATGAAGCTTCTTTAACTTGTGAATTTGAAATTGAAGAGAGTGAATTCATAGCTCTTTAATAATGGTTGTGGGAGTTCCTAATTAAATATTATCCTTATGAATTTTCGGTTATGGCTACACTAGTTTATGCATTAGATCTTTATATAATTTTACTTCTTGTTTGTAGTTGAACTTCATCCATGGGAATTATATATCAATTTTCTTCAGCTGCGTATGCATTCATTATGCTACAATCTGGGTTTTCTCTATTATTTGCTGTAGAACCTTTATTTTGCAATTCTAATTTATTAACAATTTGCTATTTGTTTCAGCATAAAACTATTGATAGTACACTATTAATAAATGTGTTTTGAACATAATAATAAGAATGATGATTTTTAACAATTGATTTATATGAATTTTTTTAGTGGTGACTGTGGAGCATTTTTGTTGCGGTACTTGGAGGTCCTAGCCCATGCACTTGATGTCAATTGATACTGCCAACAAGATCATGTTACACAATTTCGACAAGCCTTGGCTGTCAAATTATTTTGGCATAGGTCATGGAAAAAAACTTTGTAGTGTCATTTTTTAGACTATGAGATGTAATAGTTATGATGAGGATGTTGTTGATATTTGATGTCATTAAAGATAATTGACAACATTAATATATTTTATTTCTTTGTTAATTATGGACAGTAATGATAGATAAGATAGTTTGTACAATCTATGTGATATAACAGGATTGCCATATATGCACAGGGAATACACTGTAAGAAAATACACGACTGCAGTCGGGTATTTGCACAGATACACGACTGCAGTCAGGTATTTGGAAATAAACATGACAAGCTCTCTGTGACAAAATACTCGACTGCAGTCGGGTATTTGCACAGATACACGACTATGGTCGAGTATTTAAAAATAAACATGACAAGCTCTCTGTGACAAAATCCTCGACTGCAGTCGGGTATTTGCACAGATACACGACTGTAGTCGGGTATTTGGAAATAAACATGACAAGCTCTCTGTGACAAAATACTCGACTGCAGTCGGGTATTTGCACAGATACACGACTGCAGTCGGGTATTTGGAAATAAGCATGACAAGCTCTCTGTGACAAAATACTCGACTGCAGTCGGGTATTTGCACAGATACACGACTATGATCGAGTATTTAAAAATAAACATGACAAGTTCTCTGTGACAGTCGGGTATTTGCATAGATACACGATTGTAGTCGAGTATTTAGAAATAAACATGACCAGTTCTATAACAACCAAAATACACGATTGTACTAGGGTATGTGCCCAGAATAAAAACTCTTTTTAATCATTCATTATATTGATGACACAATCAATATAGATTTTAAACATATCAAACTTCAAATAAATGAAACTAACTATAGTCCGGTTGCCTATCAAATAACATAAATCCAATACTTATTGAAATCGTAAATAAGTCGTAATACAATAGAAGTTGTTTAACATTCATCTTCAATTTTTGGCATATTCAACCCAAACACTCGGTCTATATTTTATAAGCCTCTGGTCGCCTCCCTTCAATACTTATTCTTAGAAAGCCACACAAACACGGTTATTCATCTACGAAACTAAAAGATAGAAATTTATCACTAAATATGAAAGATATTAAAAAAATTAAAACAACAAAAATTAACAAGTATATAAAGTAAATAGTAGTACATGTGCTTGTTTATGTTTCATTCGGTCTAACTACGGGCTCATTGCTAGACAGTGGGATTGGTGCACTGCAAGTTAGTCGATTATGTCCTCGAGAACCACACCTACCACACTTACGGCGCAACTTCTCTTCGCCTTGTGATGGTATCCTAATTTGTTGTGGCCGACCCTTTTTCCGCTTTTCCACAGGGGGCAAAACCTCATTACTTTGCACTTCTTCTGAAACCTCCCATTCTTCTTCTGTGCTAACAGAATATATTGTTTCTGCATATGCTGCAACCCATGCTTCACTGGAATAATAACGAGAACACATGTCATATACAGACAATGTTTCTCGATACCTACAAACAGCTAATGCATGTTCACAAGGTAATTGATCGAGTTGAAATTCCCGACAACTGCATGTCTTGTCAAGAATGTTGACGTGACCATTAAGGTCACCATCTTTAACAATAAATTCATACATATTTAGTGGCACCACTTTATATATACGGGAATTCTCAGATTTTGTTATCCCATCAACATCATCATGAACAATAACATTCACATTTTCCTCATTTGACCTTCTATCATTGGGTTGTGTTTCAGGAACAAATTAGAATATTGACTGATCTTCAACAACAAAATTGTTTGGGCTTAAACATTCACCTTCGACATATGGCTCAACAGGTTCTTCTGGACAGCTATCTAGCCCGAAATTAGGGTCCACATGAGTAATAGGGGTCACCAAAATCTGTTTTCTTTGGTAGGTAATGCAAAGAGGAATCTTCAACTCAGCTCCACTAATTGTTTCCTCTAGAAAATAATCTACATCATCATCATTCATAATTGTGGATCAAATGTTTTGAGCTTAAACTTCATTTCAATATCAAATTCAGAAATATCAATACAAATAACCCGAGATACTTTTTCTATCAATTGTGCATACGTTGTAGAACGGGGCACCATAATCCCTCTTGCCTCCGTACCATTAAATCTATAATGGCCGTTTTGCTCAATCCATTCACCACAAAACATAATAGTCACACGTACTGAAGTCATTTCCTGTAATAATACAACAGTTGATTATACAACAAATACAAAAATAAAATCAAACAAGATTTATAATGAAGTGTGGATCTGTCTGCCTATTTACACGACTGACGTCGTGTAATTGATAGTTTACACGACAATAGTTGTGTAACTTGCTAAAATACACAACTATAGTTCTGTAAACAGTCAGATGATATATTTAATAAAATATAACTGTAATCTTTGTACTAACAGAATGCTAAGTGTCATAACAACTACTATATCTTTCAAACTTGCACGATTGTTGTCGTGTAAATTCATACATACATGACAGAAGTCGTGTAAGTTACAAAAATACATGACTCAGTAAATAATCAAAGGACATATTTCTTCTTAAAAAAATGTTGGGATCTCATACCAATTGGAACATTTTACATATATACACAATTATAGTATGTAAGTTTATACGTACACGCTAGTAGTCGTGTAACTTATTAACACACACGACTATAGTCCAGTAATAGTAAAATGATATATATAGTGTAAAATATATATTTTTTGAACCAATAGAATGATAAGGTGTCATAACTCCATGAATTTTTTTTTGCACATTTTCACGGCTACAATCGTGTAAATACATACATACACGACTGCTGTCGTGTATGTCGGGTGCAGAAAAAAAATTTGACAACAACTTCAGGTTTTAACGAATGTAGTTATAAAATCCATCAAATAACAGTCATATGATGCAAATGTAATGAAAATATGAGTTGCTTTAGTGTTTATCACAAACCAAACAAAACCCTAAAAATAATATAATGTCAACAAATGGAATAAATAGCCCAAAATAAAAAATAAAAAGTTTCAAATACCTTATTCATTGGATGAATAATACACTCAGCTGCAAACAAAAATGTGCATTAGCTGTTTTGTGAGTCCCGATTTTGAGTGTAGTGTGAGTTTTTGTTGTGTGGAGTTAAAGAGTGAAGTAAAGAGTGTTGTGAGTTGTGTGTGTTTTATATTTTTCTTTAGGGACATTTTAGACAATGTACCACATAAAAAGGCATATTTAGATAATTTTCAAGTATGGGGTATATTTAACTAAATACCATACTTTTAAGGCATATTTAATTAAAAACCCCTTTTTTTTCTGCACCCAACATACACGACAGCAGTCGTGTATGTATGTATTTACACGACTGTAGTCGTGAAAATGTGCAAAAAAATTCAATTATTATGACACCTTATCATTCTATTGGTTCAAAAAATATATAATTTTCACTATATATATCTTTTTACTATTACTAGACTATAGTCGTGTGTGTTAATAAGTTACACGACTACTAGCTGTACGTATAAACTTACATACTATAATTGTGTATATATGTAAAATGTTCCAATTGTTATGAGATCCCAACATTTTTTTAAGAAGAAATATGTCCTCTGATTATTTATTGAGTTATGTATTTTTGCAACTTACACGACTTCTGTCATGTATGTATGAATTTACACGACAACAATCGTGCAAGTTTGAAAGATATAGTAGTTGTTATGACACCTAGTATTCTGTTAGTACAAAAGTTACAGTTATATTTTATTAAATATATCATCTGACTGTTTACAGAACTATAGTTGTGTATTTTAGCAAGTTACACAACTATTGTCGTGTAAACTATCAATTACACGACGTCAGTCGTTTAAATATACAGACAGATCCACACTTCGTTATAAATCTTGTTTGATTTTATTTTTGTATTTGTTGTATTATTACAGGAAATGACTTCAGTACGTGTGCCTATTATGTTTTGTGGTGAATGGATTGAGCAAAACAGTCATTATAGATTTAATGGTACGAAGGCAAGAGGGATCATGGTGCCCCGTTCTACAACGTATGCACAATTTATAGAAAAAGTATCTCGGGTTATTTGTATTGATATTTCTGAATTTGACATTGAAATGAAGTTCAAGCTTAAAACATTCGATCCAATGCCGCCCGTCCCAATTATGAATGATGATGATGTAGAGTATTTTCTAGAGGAAACAATTAGTGGAGCTGAGTTGAAGATTCCTCTTTGCATTACCTACCAAAGAAAACTGATTTTGGTGACCTCATGTGGACCCTAATTTTGGGCCAAATAGCTGTCTAGAAGAACCTGTTGAGCCATATGTCGAAGGTGAAGGTTTAAGACCAAACAATTTTGTTGCTGAAGATCAGTCAATATTCTAATTTATTCCTGAAACACAACCCAATGATAGAAAAATGTCAAATGAGGAAAATGTGAATGTTATTGTTCATGATGATGTTGATGGGATAACAGTTAGTGATCCAACACTGGGGAATGTAGCACATTCCAATAATAGATATATGCCTAAAGTTAATTTGTTTGCATGCAGCAGTTCATTCGACACTGATAACTCGCATTCTAATACTATTAACTTGCCATCTATGGAAGTTGTTGGTGATAGTGATTGGTTAATGGGAAAAAAGGTTGTTTAGTTCGAAAGAAGAGTTGCAACAAGTGCTTTTTATGGAAGCTCTAAGGAAAAATTTTGAGTTTAAAACCTTCAAGTCAGGGAAGAATATTCTTGCTGTTAAGTGTGTTGACGATACTTGTAAGTGGCGACTTCGTGCTATGAAGTTTGGAAGTTTGAATATGTTTAAAATCACAAAGAATTATAGTGTCCATAGCTGTGCACTTGATGTCCGTAAGAGAGATCATCGTCATGCTTCATTTAAACTTATAGGACATAAGATTTGTCATAAGTTTGATGGTGCTTCATCCTCATATAGGCCTGGTGATATTAGAGAAGATTTTCAGAAACAGTTTGGGTATGAAATAAGTTATCACAAGGCATGAAAAGAAAGAGAATATGCAATGGAGAAAGTTAGAGGCACACCTGAGGATTCATTCAAGTTACTCCCTTTATACATGGAAATGTTAAAGAAGAAAAATTCGGGCATCTGCACGTTTCTTGAAGTTGACAATGCAAATAACTTTAAATATTTTTTTATGGCAATTGGGGGTTGTATACATGGATTTATTTCATCAATAAGGCCAGTCATTGCAATTGATGGCACGTTCTTGAAGGGAAAATTTAAAGGAACTTTGTTCATTGCGACAGCATTTGATGGTAACAATCAATTTTATCCTGTTGCATTTGGTGTTGGTGACAGTGAGAATGATGCATCATAGGGATGGTTTCTAATGAAGTTAAAAGTAGTAATAGGTGAAGTTCCTAATTTGGTTCATTTCTGATAGGCACCCAAGTATCCAAAAGAATGTTAACATCGCATTCCCAAATGCTGCATATGGTATTTGTACGCACCATTTAAAGCAAAACTTACGAGTTAAGTTTAAAAAAATCGAGGTGGGTGCAATTGTTGAACTAGCTGCAAAAGCTTATCGACCACAACATTTTAATTACTTTATGAATGAGATACAAAAGGTCGATAAAAGAGTTGTAAAATATCTTCAAGATGCAGGGTATGAGAAGTGGGCTCGTTCTCATTTTGATGGGTTGCGTTATAGTATTATGACAACAAACATAGCAGAATCCATGAATTCTGTTCTTAAAAACCCCCGACAATTGCCCATTCACAAGTTATTGGATTCTATCATTGATAAGTTACGGGAGTGGTTTTGTGATAGGCGAAAAGAGGCAGTTAATTGTCACACACGACTTACAAAATGGGCTGAAAATGAGTTGTTAACAAAATCTGAGAATTCCCGTACATATAAAGTGGTGCCCCTAAATATGTATGAGTTTATTGTTAAAGATGGTGATCTTAATGGTCATGTCAACATTCTTGACAAGACATGCAGTTGTCAGGAATTTCAACTCGATCAACTACCTTGTGAACATGCATTAGCTGTTTGTATGTATCGAGAAACATTGTCTGTATATGACATGTGTTCTCGTTACTATTCCAGTGAAGCATGGGTTGCAGCATACGCAGAAACAATATATCATATTGGCACAGAAGAAGAATGGGAGGTTTCAGAAGAAGTGCAAAGTAATGAGGTTTTGCCCGCTGTGGAAAAGCGGAAAAAGGGTCGGCCACAACAGATTAGGATACCATCACAAAGCGAAGAGAAGTTGTGCCGTAAGTGTGGTAGGTGTGGTTCTCGAGGACATAATCGACTAACTTGCAATGCACCAATCTCACTGTCTAACAATGAGCCCGTAGTTAGACCGAATGAAACATAAACAAGCACATGTACTACTATGAACCTTATATACTTGTTATTTTTTATTATTTTTATTTTTTTAATATCTTTCATATTTAGTGATAAATTTCTATCTTTTTGTTTCGCAGATGAATAAACGTGTTTGTGTGGCTTTCTAAGAATAAATATTGAAGGGAGGCGACCAGAGGCTTATAAAATATGGACCGAGTGTTTGGGTGGAATATGCCAAAAATTTATGATGAATGTTAAATGTTGAGTGTTAGAAAATGTATATTTATAAAGGAGAAAATCATCATTTTACACTTCAAGTTTTACTAACACCCTTACTTTTATGTATTTAACCTTCTTTTGATTTAATTCCGTGTGTTTTATTTTAATTAAGTATTTTATGTATTTTAGGGGCATCATAGTCATTTCATAATAAACGAGAGATCAGACGGCAAAACGGACATCACTTTTGAACTCAGGACGGTCGAAAACCTTAGGAGCAGCATAAAAGGAAAAATGACATTGTTCACATGTACGGTACTATTCATGTGTACGGTACTATCTACGTTACTGTTCACATAGACGGACGATGATGTGGCATTGACTGATGAGGTGTCACGATCCTGTTGGACTAAAATTCTTATGTACTGTTGATGGTGACGTGACAGCATATCAGTGGACCAAAAATCTCGCGTACGGTACATACATCACACAGGATTATTTTCAACCAAACCGCGTTACTGTTCAACCCGGGTCAAACCGTGTTACTGTTCATCTGCGTGGTCAAACCGCGTACTGTTGACTTATGACGTGGCGCAATCCTGAGCGTCCAAACTGTTTTTAATCCGATGGCCATGATTTACTCCATGTATTTATAAAAATGGGGCCTCCCCCCCTAATTTGATATCTCTGAATCCATTTTTGGACTCCATTTTCTGTAATTCCTTCTCCATCTTGTATTTTCTATGTATTTTAATAAATTTCCATTTTGCCCCTAGTTCAATTATGAGTAGCTAATTTTCTTTCAAGCTTGGGTTGAAGGTGAAGTCTCAACATGTGTCATGGGCTTTATTTGGTAAATTTATTTTCTTTTCCCCCCTAATTTTGTGGATGATTTGACTCTCGTCGACAAATAATAATAATCTGTCTAGATACCGCCTTGGTTACACCGGCTCTCTAGTACAAGGTTATTATTATTTGGCACGATAAGTCCTTAGCACCATATTGATTAGAGTGTGGTTCATGAGGTGTGGATTCCCCCCTCATGATTTAATTGGTATTAATAAGGAATATTTAGCCAATGGTGCATGTTGATACGGATCCAGATACCCAAGTACGTCAATTTAATAGATTTTCACTTCAATTTATTCTCGTCATTTCAATTCCAATTTTAGAATTATTCTTGTCATTTCAATTCCAATTTTAGGATAATCTAAGCCACCTTCACCACAAAATCCAACCACCCATTTACAAAATTAATTCTATACAAAATTAAAATCCACCTCCTCGTGGGATCGACACTCGTCACCATTAGTCTATACTACAATAGATTCGTGCGCTTGGGAGTTCAACAAAATTTGCACAACATTAAACAACTTCTATTGTATTACGACTTATTTACGATTTCAATAACTATTGGATTTATGTTATTTGATAGGCAACCGGACTATAGTTAGTTTCATTTATTTCAAGTTTGATATGTTTAAAATCTATATTGATTGTGTCATCAATATAATGAATGATTGAAAAGAGTTTTTATTCTGTACACATACCCGAGTACAATCGTGTATTTTGGCTGTTACAGAACTGGTCATGTTTATTTCTAAATACTCGACTACAGTCGTGTATCTGTGCAAATACCCGACTGTCACAGAGAGCTTGTCATGTTTATTTCTAAATACCCAACTGCAGTCGTGTATCTGTGCAAAAACCCGACTGCAGTCGTATTTTCTTACAACGTATTCCCTGTGCATATATGGCAATCTTGTTATATCACATAGATTGTACAAACTATCTTATCTATCATTAATATAATTAACAAAGAAATAAAATATATTAATGATGTCAATTGTCTTTAATGACATCAAATATCAACAACATCCTCATCATAACTATTACAACTCATAGTCCAAAAAATGACACTACAAAGTTTTTTTCCATGAACTATGCCCAAATAATTTTACAGCCAAGGCTTGTCAAAATTATGTAATATGATCTTGTTGGCAATATGAATTGATATCAAGTCCATGGGCTAAGACCTCCAAGTACCGCAACAAAAATGCTCCACAATCACCACTAAAAAAATTCATATAAATCAATTGTTAAAAATTATCATTCTTATTATTATGTTCAAAACACATTATATATATAGTACATACCCTGATTGTTATTGCGGGATGTCACGCACTCGCACGATGGGCCAAGGAATTTTTGATATAACCTAACTACAGTCTAGATGTGTTTCGTGATATGCTATCTTTTGAAGTACTAGAGGTATCATGTCTGCAACAGGTAGCAATTGTCTCACCAAAACTGAATCCTTTGTTAAATCTATCATGGAGTCATAAATAGAAATCTTGCCCCCAAGTATATCGACCACACCAAGAACCCAATGATCATTCATGAATATTCGCAAATACACATACAGAATACAGACAATATTCTTAACAAGTAACGACAAATATATCTACGAAATGCGGTAACTGTTTTTATCTACTTGCAGTGCATATGATGTAAAACTTACAGTGGAAACATTTTTCCAAGGAGTGGCACAATCCAATTTTGTACCATTAGCATAATCAATGCAGTAACAATCCTTGTCTCACACCCTATCTGGGTCTCCCAAATACACCTTGTGTCTGTCCCTCAAATTATTCTAGAAATTTAACAATAATATATTAGCTATTATTGTTCTAAGAAGTTAAGGAGTAGGCTACAGAAAAATGACTATACCAGAAAATTACTGTCCATAATGGCACAAGCTTGTCCATTCCGAGTCGGAGCCTTGGACATTTCTTTCCTTAAGTAGTAGCAGCCAATGTCGATGTGCTGAACATAAAGTGTGAAATAAGTAAAAAAAATTACAAATATTTATCGTAATAATCACAACAAAATTTATGACTTACGAGATTAGACAGCCACATGTCCGGTGTATATAATTTACGGAAAAATTCACGGTTAACCTCCATAAGAGTCAAATCGATATATTTACTGCATATAATCGATTATAAAATTAGTAAAACTATTAAATAAACATACAGTATAATTATCTGGAGTTAAAAAAAAATTAATATCATAATATGAGATAACTCACGGCTCTTTTTTATCATTTTTTATGTCCATCCATCGCTACAGCTCCAATAACTCCTCCTGGAGTATAAGGGGACACACTTCGAAGCTCTTTGTCTCTTGAGGGTGCACCTCAACATCCGTTGTCTCTCGCGGCTTCTTTAAAGGATTAGTGTACGGTGTCCGTAAATAAGTGGAAGTTTTCATATCCTTTCTCTTCCGTAAATTGTACACCAATCTACAATCTTTTTCTTCCGTTGAGACGATAATAGGATCCCTCTCTGTACCATGAGAATCATCTGGCGTCATCATGTCTGTAGCCCTTTCTGTACTACAAATATTGACAAGCGTCTCCAAAGGTTGTTGCATAGGTGATTGACCCGATGCGACGTCCATGGGATCGTTAATAGGCTGTAGACATAACAACCAAATTGTTAGAGAATTAAATAAACATATATACTAAATGAAAAAATATTAATACTTTTATATATCAAACCTTAAAATCAACCCCCTGAGGTTCTGAGGTTGAAGACTTCTCAATTAACTGAATAAGCCTATTCAATTTATTGTCGATCACGTTAATATGATTGATTTTCCCCTCTATGTTATCAATCTTTGTGTCCATATTCTTTATGGTATTTTCCATCTTGGCAATATTTTCTTCAATGTTTTGGATGCAACAACCAAGATGATTAACCTTCTCCTCGAGAATAGAACCATCAAACGCACGGGAGGCATGTCGAGATGGACCACCCTGACATGTATAAAAAATTTCAAAATATTATATTAGCCTTGATGTAGTCGTGTACAGTCGTGTAAGGTATTCATTACACGACCACAGTCGAGTGAAGTATTTATTACCCAACTGTGGTCGTGTACAGTATAAAATGAAGTAGTGTAGCAAAAATATTGAAGCAAATATATATTTTTGAGGACTGAGAAATAAAAATAAAAATAACCATAAACTAAAATCATTTGACTCAATAGAAAATGAAACAAATATTACAACAACAAAGCAATGAAATCAAAAGTTCCAAAGTCGATGCTCACAAATAGGTTGCAACTTAGTATTTTTTTTACTAAGTAATGAACTTATTGGATAATAAATAAGTTAGTATCGCAGTATTTTGTTACTTACTCCCTTCATAACAGATATGCATAAATAGGTAAACAATTTATAGCATAATTTACAGCATAATTTAATAGAACAGTGACTTACCTTTTTTTTGTGACCTCAGCTGGTATTGATGCTGATTCATTTAAATGTTCTGGAGGCAATGTTCTTGGAGCACTGGAGGTGGGTGCACCATCTGAATCACTATCATCAAGAAAACCATCAAAACTATTTAACTCACTATCATGTGATTCATTATCTTCATGTGAAGGATTTTCCTCTGGATGACTATCTGACTCAATAGCATTATCATTCTCTTCACCGATCTCTTGAAGCCACTCATCTTCACTAAAATAACTCATGTAATGCTTATTTGCCTCGACATCTCCGGTAGCATGTAATTTTTCTATGAAAACCATCCTGGAGGCTTTTTTTATTCAATATCTTCATTTGAATCTCTTCAAACTCTTTAGGCTTTGTTGATTTCCATCTCAAAATCCTTGGAAATAAATCACCATAACGCTTTGCACATTTATCACCGATGACGGAAACAGCTTCATATGCCCACACCTATATAATCAATGACACATTTATTTTCAGCAAAAAAAATTGGTAAATTATAAATAGAAAGATGATGCTGACAACTATCACTGGTATAATATGAATACTATCATGGATTGAAATTAAGGAAGAAGTAGCTTATTGAAGCAATATATGAAAAATAACTTAAATATTCTCAGATTGGGAACAAGAAAATTTTTAGGCAAAAAATGATTGAAGTAAAATAAAGAGCACTTATTCAACAACTCAATAAGCGATTAATAAATTAGTTTAGTTTTGTTACCATAAAAGCATGGGGGAAACCATGCACACTGCTTCTTAGGCTTCGCCACACGCTGTGCAACGCCTTTTCTCAAACTATCAATGGTCATCTTGAAAGAAATGCGTCCCCAGGGAAATTCATTAAACTCGGTAAAATTGTCCACAAGGAGTATATTAGTTTCATTTATATAATTTATATTCTCCTTTCCAAGTAACATGGACTCAACAAAATACAACATGGCCAGCTTGACCATTTTCATGTCATCATTTGACTTAGCCCGCAAGAACTTTGTACGAAGTTCTTTTATTGTGATTGCACAATTTCCATCTAGGAACTCATTAACTATTCTGTAATCATCATCATTATTTTTAGTATCGGGCTCATACGATGAACTGCAATCTAAGCCTGTCACCAAAGCAAACTCCTCCAATGAAAATCGAATATTTTTTCGTCCAATCCTAAACCACATTACATTTTCATCTGATTTCACTTCTCTCAATAATATGTTGTGGAGTAACTGAGCAGAAAACTTTAACTCTTTCACATCCAAAAAATGATCGAAACAAGAACGCCTGAAAATATTTTTCTGTGCCTCAGAGAGTCTATCTTTAATGTCCTTCACTGCCTCTAGTGATGATCGGTTTGAAATCTTTGCTTTGAAGTATTCAGATTCCTTGATCTTCGGTTCCATCTGCATAAATACAAAAACAATTATCAATCAATATATAAAATGATTAAAAAGTTGCATAATAATATATTTTAAACCAATCATAAAAATTACACGACATACCAATCGAGTAAATCATTCATTACACGACTACAGTCGAGTAAAACATGCATTGATCTACAGTCTACTATATAAACCATAGATTTTTTATAACATTGGAAATAAAGTGTTCATACCCTACGCATGTCCAGTGAAGAATTCTTTACAAACTACAGTCCAGTAAAGAACTAATTATGCGAATATAGTGGAGTAAAGTGTTCATACCCAACTACTGTCGAGTAAAGTATTCATCACACAACAACAGCCGTGTAAATAATTCTTTACTCGACAGCATTTGTGTATGAAATTCTTTACTCGACAGGTAAAGAAATTCTTTACACGACAACAGTTGTGTAAAGAATTCTTTACACGACTTCGGGGTAGAAGTCAGGTAAATAAATGCTTTACACAACTGCATTGGAGAATTCTTTACACGACTCCAGGGTAAAAGTCAGGTAAAGAAATTCTTTACACAACTGCATTGGAGGCTAGATTATAATAATAACTAAAAAAAGGAAATTGAGCTGCAAATCACAACCATAGACTACACATAGTATAATACAATTAATTGAACGAAATCAATAAAAAAAATATAAACAAATTAATTGGTGAGATGTATCAACAGTGAACTGTTCAGTTTGTGTACTAAATTCACATTTGAAATTTATGAATGTAATTTTGTAAACTTAATGACGAGATGTATCAACAATGAACTGTTCAGCTCCTGAATCAACTTTAATTATGGCTATTTTATGTGATTTCAGCATTGAAGTATTTGCAGGTACTATACAGAGGCATTATAGTTCCCAATCAAGAATATGGAATTTGTCTCGACAACTTGAATAACAAATCTCCGTACTTCCCAGTTTCAAAGTACTGGTAACAGAAACACATTTTGGCAGTAACACATTTTTCCAGTTTTTCCATAGTTCTCATCACCTTGTGACAAATTTGTAAACCACAAGTTATTCCTCTTTTTCTCTTTCCTAATCTAACATTATTAATCAAATAAAATGTAATGAATTTGTTCAATGACTTTATCACAGCTTCATGAACTAATTTCAAGACAACTCCTAGTCTAGAAGTTCACGAAAAATGTAAAATATCTCTTCTGCAATGTTAAAAATTTGTTTACTGTTGAGCTATTGAAAAGCTACTCCTGAATTCTGGAGTATGCCAGAGCAATCATTTTCAAGATGAATATACAACTCCTCATGGATGGAAAGCAAAATCCTAGTCCCACCTAACATTTCCACAGATATTAAATTGATAAATTACCTTCAAAGCACAAGGGTTACAGTCAATTTCTCGTTTGACTTGTTTTGCCGCGTTTCGACGAGAGTGTAGAAGAGTTGTTGTAAAATGGCAGGGATTTGTAAAATGGAGGACGAGACGCTGAAGGAGAGTGGGGGAATTGCAGCTACTGGTTTGCACAGAAGCGGCGTCGTTTTACTTGTTTTGTTGCGTTTCGGCTAGAGTGTGTAGAAGAATTGTTGTAAAATTGCAGGGATTTGTAAAATGGAGGAGGAGATATCCAGAAGAACGGGCTGAAGGAGACGCTGCTCATGAGAGAGAATTGGGGGTTTTGTTACACGATTGGTTGTGGTAGCTTGGTTGATTTAGGTTTTTCATTAGGGTAATTTCGTAACTGCACGTTAGAAAAGGCATATACAGGGAATTTTTTAGTATGGGGGTGTTTTTAGATAAATACCCTATTTTTAGGGTATACCACAGACCAATCCCTGGCGTTGAATTCGTCAATCACGACCAGCATACATAACGTCCAAATTTCCCCAATTCATACAAACTGAATTCGGTCAAAACAGATAAAAGTGAAGTTGTTGTTGAGTATAACCAAGTTGGAGGGTTTGGGTTTGATTTGCGACAAGGGAAGAGAATTGTTTGGTTTGAGAGAAATTGGGAAAAGAAACGAAAATGGAAGAAAAATTTGGAGCTGGGAGAGACACGAAATATTAATGATCCTATAGTTGAAACTGCGCTCATCAGTTGGATATTGTTTTAGGTTAGTAGTTTTATCATTATTTATACTTCATTTTTGCAAGTGAATGACTTTATTAGTTGATTGTTTCTTAATTTATAAGAAAATTGAAATATGACTTTGCTGTAATTATGTATGAGCTTACAGTCATTTAGGGGGTGTTTGGTACCCCTCATTACACGGGATTGCATTGCATTAGCAATGCAGCCCCATGTTTGGGGTACCAAATAATGCACCCTAATGCAGCCATTGGGTGCATTAGCTAAACCTGACATGTAGTCGAGTTTAGCTAATGTGTCCAGTTACCGCATTAGCTTTAACTTCCTTTTATTTTTTTTTACTTTGTAATAATAATAAATGAATATAATTTTTAATTTAATATTATATTATATTATTTTTACATTATAATTTTAATATAAATTAATAAATTTATTGTAACATCATATATGGTATTAGGATTGCTTCATCGTTCATCTTAAGAGTAAGAAGCAGTTGCTGCAATAAATTGGGCATGCGTTTTGTAACTTCAAGTACATGTTGGCAAGAAAAGTACATTGTGCCATTCCCACGAGACTGGAAGAGACTATACAAACCTCCAATTAATTATCCCCAAATCAAGAAAACTGTTTGGATAAAGTTTGTCGATCAGCGTTTATCAGATGCCTTTCAAGTTAGTATCTTCGACATACGCTATATGTTTGACTTAATGTTTTCTTACTTGTTAACATTTGTTGGACATATACAAATAAACACCTTTAGATTCATATGAAATTATTCAGAAAGTTAGTTGTGTTAATAAGGAGAAAAGAGCCTCCAACAATGTTTTTCGATACCTACAAACAGTTAATGCATGTTCACAAGGTAGTTGATCGAGTTGAAATTCCCGACAACTTCATGTCTTCTCAAGAATGTTGACATGACCATCAAGGTCACCATCTCTAATAATAAACTCATACATATTTAGTGCACCATTTTATATCTACGGGAATTCTCTAATTTTTTTAACAACTCATTTTCAACCCATTTTGTAAGTTGTGTGTGACAATTAACTGCCTCTTCTCGCTTATCACAAAACCACTCCCTTAACTTATCAATGATCGAATCCAATAACTTATGAATGGGCAATTGTCGGGTGTTTTTAAGAATAGAATTCATGGATTCTATTATGTTTGTTGTCATAATATTGTAACGCAACCCATCAAAATGAGAACGAGCCCACTTCTCATACCCCGCATCCTGAAGATATTTTACAACTCTTTCATCGACCTTTTCTATCTCATTCATAAAGTAATGAAAATGTTGTGGTCGATAAGCCTTTGCAGCTAGTTCAACGATTGCATATACCTCAATTTCTTTAAACTTAGCTCGTAAGTTTTGCTTTAAGTGGTGCGTACAAATACCATATGCAGCATCTGGGAATGCGATGTTAACATTTTTCTTGCTACTTGGGTGCCGGTCAGAAATGAAAACTAAATTAGCAACTTCACATATTGGTTCCTTTAACTTCATTAGAAATCACCCCCATGATGCATCATTCTCACAGTCACTAATACAAAATGCAACAGGATAAAGTTGATTGTTACCATCAAGTGCTGTCGCAATGAACAAAATTCCTTTAAATTTTCCCTTAAAGAACATGTCATCAACTACAATGACTGACTTTATTGATGAAATAAATCTATATATACAACCCGCAATTGCCATAAAGAGATATTTAAACGTGTGGGTGCCGGGTTTTTCTTCTTTAACGTTTCTATGTATGCAGGGAGTAACTTGACTGAATTCTCTTTCTTTCCATGCCTTATGGTAACATATTTCAAACCCAAACTGTTTCTGAAAATCTTTTTTGATATCACCAAGCCTATATGAGGATGAAGCACCATCAAACTTATGATAAATCTTTTGTCCGATAAGCTTAAATGAGGCATGACGATAATCTCTCTTACGGACATCAAGCGCACAACTATGGACACTATAGTACTTTGTGATTTGAAACATATTCGAACTTCCAAACTTGATAGCACGAAGTCGCCACATACAAGTATCATCAATACACCTAACAAAAAATATATTCTTCCCTGACTTGAAGGTTTTAAACTCAAAATTTTTTCTCAAAACTTCCATAGAAAGCACTTCTTGCAACTCCTCTTTTGAACTGGACAACTTTTTCCCTATTAACCCATCACTATCACCAACAACTCCCATGGATGGTAAGTTATTACCATTAGAATGTGAGTTGTCATTGTCGAATGAACTGCTGCATGCAAACAAATTAACTTTAGGCATATATCTATTATTGTGGGGCAGAAAACTCATATTGCAAGGTATTACATTCTCCACTGTTGGATCACTAATTGTTATCCCATCAAAATCATCATGAACAATAACATTCACATTTTCTTCAACAACAAAATTGTTTGGGCTTAAATCTTCTCCTTTTACATGTGGCTCAACAGGTTCTTGTGGACAGTTATCTGGCCCGTAATTAAGGTCAACATCAATAATAGGGGTCACAAAAATTTGTTTTCTCTTGTAGGTAACGCAAAGAAGAATCTTCAACTCAGCTCCACTAATTGTTTCCTCTAGAAAATAGTCTACATCATCATCATTCATAATTAGGATGGGCGGCATTGGATCGAATGTTTTGAGCTTGAACTTCATTTCAATATCAAATTAAAAAATATTAATGCAAATAACCCGAGATACTCTTTCTATCAATTGTGCATACGTTGTAGAATGGGGCACCATGATCCTTTTTTCTTACGTACCATTAAATCTATAATGGCCGTTTTGCTCAATTCATTCACCAAAAAGCATAATAGACACAGATACTGAAGTTATTTCCTACAATAATACGACAAATGATTATACAACAAATACAAAAAAAAATCAAACAAGGTATATAACGAAGTGTGGAATTGTTCGCCTATTCACACGACTGTTGTCGTGCAATTGTTAGTTTACACGACAATAGTTGTGTAACTTGCTAAAATACACAACTATAGTCCAATAAACAGTCAGATGATATATTTAGTAAAAAAATATAATCTTTATACTAACATAATGTTAGGTATCATAACAACTAGTATATCTTTTTAATCTTGCACGACTGTTGTCGTGTAATTCACACATACGCGACAAAATTCGTGTAAGTTGAAAAAATACATGACTCAGTAAACAGTCAGATGACATATTTTTTTGCTAAAAATTATTTTTTTTGCACTGATAAAATGCTAGGATCTCATAACAGTTGAAACATTTTACATAAATGCATAATTATAGTATGTAAGTTCATACGTGCTCGATAGTAGTCGTGTAACTTATTAAAACACACTACTATAGTCCAGTAATAGTAAAATAATATATTTAGTGAAATAAATTATATTTTTTGTACCAATAGCTAACTTTTCCATATGTGATTTTTTTCACCAAAATGTGAAGCCAAATATTTGCAACACCCTAAGAATTATTAGTTTTAAAATTTTGATGCCCTCACCTCACATCAGGAATAAATCATTGACAATAAAAATAAATTTGTTGACTAGAAAATGCATTGATTTGACTTTCTAGATTTTTCTTTTTTTGACCAGAATTTTCTTTTTCCGCATGGGACTGTATTAAAAAAATGAAAAAAAGAGGAAAAAGAAAAAAAAAAAAAAAAGAAAATAGAAACAGATGTTTCCTTCTAGAAAAAGGAATATGATTTGAATGAGTGCTGTGCTGGCGTGGAGCACAGAGAGTCCGAGCGAGGGGAGAGGAGGCATTGGGCAATGCTTTTGGTGTAAGGTCAGTCTAAACGGTAGCCCCCGTGGCCGTTAGGTGGTGGGCGTTTTAATTTAATTTAAAGTTTTGAAAAAGTTTAGGTAATCGTATCGAATTCACCAACCATAACCACCCACCCATCCGTTGAAGTCTCTTATCTCTTATCTCTATCGTCGGCTTGCTGGCGGCATCTCCCGCGGCCTCAAACTAAGAGCAAGAGGTAAAGTGTTTTTATTCTTTTGATCTAATTCAATCAAAATTCTATCTGAAGCTCTTGCAATTCTTAGTTTTTAATTTTTACTTTTTCCTTTTTTGTTTCAGTTCTTGCCAACTAATTACAAACCCGATTCATTGAATTAGGAAGCAACCTACTTAATTTTATTCTATTATCTAACTAGTAGATAAAATATATGAGCCTCAACCCTTTTTATGCTTTGCATAGAAACCAAAAGAAACACCTTTTTGAGTTAAGTTTGTAGGAATTTTAGCTTTAAACCGATACAACACTATTTTAGTGTTTCTTTTTTTGTTTCTACACCCATTAAATGAACTCTTCTACTTCTTTTGGGGTTTCTTGAAACTGTAAACCACTGTAAGTTTTTTTTTTTCTCCCTCTTCTTTTTGGGCGAGATTTTGGGAGAGCTAGGTTTCTGGCTTTTCAAGCCTCATCTGGGTTTCATTTTTCAACTATTTTTGTCATATCACACTTTGACTAGTCGATTTGACAACGGTTTTTACATGTGCTGGTGTCAAGACATTTATTTTGTTATATGCTTGCATCAAGCCACTTGATTCTTAAAGTAGTAGTTTTTGTTTCATGCAACAACCTTCTGTGTCTTGATGCAGATGCCCAATTCATCCGAGGAGTTGGGGCTACACGGTGAGAACTCTGTGCAGCATGTTAAGGAAGACAGTGAATATGTTAGGCTGGTTATATCTGATGACCCAAGGCCTGCTGAAGGTGACACCTTACAACCTGAGCCAGAAACAAGGACTAAATCACTGATCCGCTGGATCAGAACCTTAGCACTATGCATTCTTCTTGTTATAATAATTCTCATTTTCCTCAAATGGGGAGTCCCTTTTCTTTTCGAGAAGGTACCTATTGTTAGTATATCTTGCTCTTACCATTGTATCGGTTTTCTTGTTTTCATTCACCATTCATGATTTTGTCATTAAACATTACTTCTATTTGTACATTACTTCTATTCGTAAATTGATGGATTTCAGGGTTGTTGGGACTTAGGGATGCACTGGATATTTGAAGTTGATAATTTCCTGATTGTCTAGCTAAATTCTTCGCATGGAAATATCTAAAAATTATGTATACATTCAAAACGAATTATTCTGTCGGAAACATAAAATGAGCACTTTCTTGAAGGAATTTTAAGTTGAAAAAACAAAAAATATTTATTATAAGGTTCTGTGAAATAGAATAGTAGACTCATTTTCTTTCCTTTGTCATATTGTGTGTGAACTTTTCAATTTTTTTGTTTAACTTAATGTGTTTTTTCAAGATCCTTCCAAGTTTATAGTTTGTGAAACATGGCACATCACATTCTGATTAGGGTGTCTTTGCCATATTTATGCCTGATATTAATTTTGATTCCGAAACTTTTATCAATTTATTGCAGGTTCTTTTCCCACTCATGCAATGGGAAGCTACAGCCTTTGGTCGTCCTGTTCTCGCCATAGTGCTCATCGCTTCTTTGGCCTTGTTCCCTGTATTTTTAATACCTTCTGGCCCTTCAATGTGGTTAGCTGGTATGATTTTTGGTTATGGACTGGGATTTGTGATAATTATGGTTGGTACAACTATTGGTATGGTCCTTCCCTATTGGGTTGGACTGCTGTTCCGTGACCGCATCCATGTAAGATTTTGATGGCTTTAACTGTGAATTAATTATTGTCTGCTTTTACAATTGAGTGTCCTTTATATGTGTCTTTGGTTGAGTGTGCAGCAATGGTTAAAGAGGTGGCCCCAGCAGGCGGCTATGCTTAGACTTGCAGCAGAAGGAAGCTGGCTCCATCAATTTCGAATGGTTGCTCTCTTTAGGGTTTCCCCATTTCCATACACAATTTTCAACTATGCAATTGTTGTTACAAGTATGAGATTTTGGCCCTATTTATGTGGGTCAGTTGCTGGAATGGTGCCAGAAGCTTTCATTTACATCTATAGGTCTGTTCACTGTTCTTGGGATTATTTTATGAAAAAAGGATCTTTTTCCTGAAAATATCCATGGGTTTAATTTGAGTTAGTCTTATTATGAAGTTGCTGACACAATTTTGTCTGCCGTGTGTCTTATTATGCAATCTGCTTTACTTTTGTTGCAGTGGTCGATTAATAAGGACATTAGCAGATGTGAAGTACGGGAACTATCACATGACTACTGTAGAGATTGTGTACAACATTATTTCCTTCATTATTGCAGTTCTTACCATTATTGCTTTTACCGTGTATGCAAAAAGAGCTTTGAAGGAGCTCGAAAGGGGAGAGGCCAATGGAGAAGAAACCTCTACTTCCACTGGTAGTGGTTTTGAAATGAATAAGCTTCCACTAGAAAGAACCAAGCACCCAACTTCCTCATCTTTTCCATTGTAGCTTGGGCAATGGACAGACTTAGTATCTGTAAAAAGTTAGGTATGTTAACAGGGGTATTAAAATCCTTGATGCTTGTTGTAATTTTTTTTTTTCTCTCTTCGTTTTCTTTGGGTGGTTTTAGGTCAAATCTATGTAACTGCAAAAATAGAAAACAGAAAAGAAAAAAGGTTGTGGTGCAAAGAAGGTTCACTGACCAAATGTTGTATCGTATTAGTTGGAAATGCTGAGTTTTGTAATTACATCTCATTGTACATTGAAACACAGTAAACTTTTTGTCTGCAAATGGAATCTTGGGATGAAATGCTGAGTTTGGTTACAAATAATGTTCTTGGAATTTGCACGAATGAGAAAAACTTACGGCACAGAAGAGAGCTTAGTTATGGATATTGTTGTTTCTTCAATAGGAAGCATTTCTTGAGCAACATGAGCATTTTCATTGGTTTCTTGGGTGGTCATCTTCATCAGCTGTGTTCCAGTGACATCTGAAATGGAGCCCTGCCTCTTGCTTGTTTCCCCCTTACTCTTTGAGCTTTCTAGCCAGACGTCTAAAGATGATTGTACAAAATCATCGAAAATCCCTTTCTTGAACTTTCCACCCATCTGGGTCACGATGGCATACAGAGGTAATGTGCTGTAACTGCAGAGAACCTGAACAATCGCACTGCATAATAAGCAAGAAATGTAACAACAATATCAGCAAACAAGCGTGTGTTCTATTAATAGTGTGAAGGAGAATGACTTCTGTGATTTACCCTATGATAAGTCGTGGGATGATGTAACCAAGTTTTTCCATAATGCATGATTGGAATCCGTATGTGCACTGCATTGACAGAAATTGAACAACTTGAGTGCGTTGATCAAGTACATAGATGCTTTGAAATTTATAGTCATTGGTGAATTAGACTTTGCTTACATACCCAAATCCAGACGACGAAAGCAATCTCAAATGAATTTTGAAATAAAATGAAGTGAATCAAGTTAAGAACAATGGCCGGGCGTTGAAACCAAAAGTATTCATCAGAAGGTTTCACTCGTCCTGCGTCTTGCCCCTGCCTTCTCTTTGGATCAACGTCCTGAGCTAAGCGGGTGATAATGTGTTCTAACTTAGCACCCACCAGAAGTAGAAGCTGTCACTCGATCCAACTCAAAAGTATTTGGTTACTGTCAAAAAGAACTTGATGAAAGGTAATGGAAAAGCATATTGACTTACAACTAATGGTAAAAAGGCCAACCAAAAGTATGTATGCCATCCTGCATTAATTGTAACACAATCAAGGGACTTGTTAGAAAGTCCATTACTATTTTCCATGGTTCAAGAAGAATCAGCACTAGATTGAGATTACCTTCAATATTCAGCAGCAAGAAGAGGACAAGAAATAGCCACAGGTACCACCTTAACATTTAGTTGATAAATTGTTAATAAAAATTCAATTGAGTGTTTCAAGGATCTGCCATGATTTTTGTGGTTACCTTATGCCAACAACCTTTCGGAAATCCCATTCAAGTGTCCTCATCATGTACTTGTGAAAATCAAAACTAGTGCTTGTAGGGCAATGAGCCTGCTTGAGAAAAGGGGGGGAAAAAAGCATGTCAAGAACTCGTACCATACACAGCAGCAAACTTTGAAATGGTTTAGGAAGTACTAGAGATAATTTCAGAGGAATTTAAACCATTATAAATCCTTGTCGAAGTGATATGTAATCTGACTTGGTCACAGAACCATAAAACTGTTTGAAGAATGATATCTGCAAATAAGACATTACAACTAAATGAGCAATTGTATCAACAGATGTGCTTTATAAGAAAGAACTTCGCCACTCACCAGCCAGCTTACAACAGCTGCCTTTCTCCAATATCCAATTGCACGTTTATTTAAAAACTCAAAGTGATGTTGTCTAGGAGTTTCCTTGGTTGGATCTGCAGCAAAATGAGGCACTTAAATCTGTTGTAGATAAATCGATCAATATGTTTTGGACTTTCAAATTCATACCTCTTTCTAACTGAGGTTGATTCCTTACAGAATCTTCCCAATGCTTCCATTGCCTTATCTGCATGACAGAAAAACTGAACGCTTCAAAATTTTGAGATTCAAAACCATGTGAAATTAGCTAATTCATCCATTTGCAAATTGTACTTTAAACCATTTTACATATTCTATTTCTGAAAAAAAACCCTCTAGTCTTAACAGATTATAGAAACACTGAATACATTACCTTCGCCCCTGCAAGAACCATTGTGGTGGCACAGAAGATCACATGTGTGACTGCTAATACAAAGATAAAAATGTGCAGCTGGTGTAATGCTTCCAGCGATAACAATGGAGTCTTCCCCTGAGTAAGGAAGGAGAAAGCCAAATTGTGATTGATGAATATCAAATAACCTTTCTTAAACGGAACACTACACCTCGTATGCAACTTTGCATCAATATGAATCATCTTTTCTCTTTTCATAGCCATCTTTATCCGTGTAAAATTAAAAAAGTAAAGACATTTAACCCATCGCTTTCGCTAGAAAAATTATTGTTTATATGCCAACGTATGAAAATGCACCTTGTTCATGTTCAACTTCCTTACTGGACAATGAAAAATCATTCATGTAGGAGGAGAATTTCTGAAAAGGAAAGCATATTAGCACACCTTTTTTGCACAATGTTCTGTGCTAGTGTCTTCGGACAAGAGCTGGCGTCGATTGTTTATAGTTCCCAGAGAAAATTTTTCATGTGAGACAGAGTTCATCTTGCAAGGAAGCATGTGGGAAGCAAGATAAGTTGGAATACACATGTGGCTTATCACATCTTGAAAAACCGTTAACAGAAGGGAAATGAACCCTAGAAGCATCAATTCTGTTTACAAGCATCAGCAACACATTGATTAGGCCTAAAAGCATCAATTCTATTTATAACAAGAACTGGATTTGCAGGGGTAAAAAATGCTTTTTCTCGTTTTCCCTTACCTGCAAGTATTCATTATCCAGGAAGTTCCTCAAATTTTATGTGGCATTACAGTAATCAAGGATTAAAATAAGGCAATACCATTGCCAATTTTTCCATTTCTTAACATTCTATTAATGCCTTTTATATGATCAGCAACATTGTTTCCAGAAAGATAAAAAAGGGCAAATAACTATGTATAGGAAGTAAAAAGAGAAAGAGACACCGGCGACAAACCCTCTTTTAATTTTTGCAAGGCTTCAAAGAGTGCGTCTTGCTTGTTTTTCTTCAGAAACTGAATTGTCAAAACAGAAGAAAAAACAAGAAAGAGAGCAAGTTCATTCAGGGAATTTCCATTATAAGATAGTAGTAAACATCTTCAAGAAAAGAGTTTCAGAAAAATAAAAATATCCTCATGAAAGATCAAGCCTACAGACTCTGGTTAGAACTGATGTCGAACAACAATAATTTAGATTACATAGGAGTTCACCAATTTGGCCTTCTCCCAAAAATAATGCAAAATCAATTCATGGATGAGAGAATCAGCTCTTTTAATAATTTATTTTCCTCGAAACATTCTCTATAGAGATTGTATATAAACTGGAAAATAAGCTCAATATAGACACACTCGGTGAAACTCGATGAGGTTATGGCATAGAGTTCGGCCATATGGAAGAAATACGGATGAGTGCATTCGGGATAAGCCTAAAGTTTCTCAAAATATGTAATGGCTGTCTGGGTACCTTTCCAAGTTCGTGAAGACCACGCTCGGCACAAAAGGATATGAGAACGATGACAAAACACACAACAGCAACCACCCATGTTGGTGTATGCTCCAGAGAGTTTGACGACGAAGACTCCTCTGCCATATCTTGAGACACTCGAGTTAATTTGGTAAAAGCTGAGTGTTACGGTGGCAATAGAATGCAAATGTTCCTTTCAGAAAAGATAAAAATATATATCTATCCTTTTAAGAATGTGAATAGATGGAAGGAATGGCTGCGACCTTTGGGGAGGCAAAGAATCAGCCTGTACCAAATATAAGGAAAAGAATGTAACTGACAGCGAGTAAAAGGTAGAAAGAATGAAGTAATGTGCAGGAGAAGTTGCCTTGTAACCGAAGCAAAGCAAAGCACAAAAATGTAATTTGGTGGTCATAGTACCGATTTGATATTTCCTGCTTTGTTAAGATTACAAAGAGGCATTTTGAATATTCAAATACAATTATCTAGACCTTTGTTGGGCTGACGGCAAAAGACTACCATACTGCTCGAAACAGACGCTAAGATTAGCGGATCTAAAGGGAAAAAAAATTTATCCAGCAAGAATGTAACTGAGAGAATTATGTGGAAATAGTTGTAATAGAATTCCAAATTGTTCCAAGAATACAAGCTTATGTCCTACATATTGCCTGTATTACAAATAAAAATAAATGTGTCTGGCCCAGGTAAACGAATTCTTAAAAGCAAGCAAGTGTCCCCTACTGTGTGGTTCTAAGGTGCCGGAGATGGTGATGGTTATGGCGCAGGAAACATCAGGGGAACCTCAGTGAAAATGGTGCTCTTGTCGATACCACCAGTGCTCTTTTTGCCTGACAAAGCCACAAGGGCTGCAACTAAACCTGCATTGTCATGCAGAGTTGGCACCGTGTAATTGTAATTACTACGGACGTCATGGAAACCGTCGTGTTTGTGAGGACCAGCAACCATGGCTCCCACGAGTGTATTTGGATTTGGCTTTGAAGAATGTCTCCATTTCCATCCTCCTTTGCAACTGTATTTTATCTTATTCTTAGGGATAGAAGCGCCTCTGTGGTGGACATATTGCGGGTATGGACTACCAAAACCCACAAGGTAACTCATTTTCTGAGGATTGTTGCCCAGGATGTAATCGATCTGCAAAATATGAGGAGAAAAATAAACTTATCAGCCGTAGTATATTAAACAAATAATAATAATAAATAAACAAAAATGAGCAAAACCAAATCCCGTAGCCTAGACCTTGCAGTTCAGGATAAAGTCTGTGCATACCTGGGTCTTGGCAAACCTTCGCATCACATCAGTTGTTATCAAATTGGGTCCACAGAACCATCCAAGTAAACCAGCAGCCTCAAGGCAATTACTGAATAAGGACGCCAAGAATGCCGCGTTGGTGACATATTGGAGAGGCTGAGGCCTCCCATGGTTTAATTGGATCAAGCCTCCTATGAAAAATTTCAGAAACAGTAACCGTGAATTCCTGAAAAATAACAATTTACTGACTGTAAAAAGAACATGACAGTTTACCTTTGGTTCTATTCCAGCTTGAAAAATTTGGAGGGTACGAGTAAATAGTTACGGCAGTTTGATTGCGAAATGCCCTCAACATTTCTTCATATGATACTCCAGATTTAAGAGTAATGTTAACCGGCTCAAAAAAGGTTAGAATCAAATAGGTTATATCAGCAGTAAACAGCCACGGTAATCAAGAAATTTTTAAATTATAATTAACAGTCTTACATTACCGAAAAATGTAATGAATCAATAAAATTCAAAGCAATTCAAAGCTTTTAGATAAATTCATGTAGGTGAAAGTACTAAAAGCAAAGTAAATGAATATGCCATCGATAGGGATTTACTCAGACTCGAAGTTCTGCGTCCAAAAATTTATTTTCTAAAAACAGGACAGCTTTTAGATAAGGTAATGAATCAATAAAAGGTTATATTAACAATTTACTGACTGTAAAAAGCAAATGACAGTTTAGCTTTGGTTGCGTTCCAGCTTGAAAAATTTGGAAGGTACGAGCACATAGTTATGGCAGTTTGATTGTGAAATGCCCTCAACATCTCATCGTATGGATACCCCAGGTTTAAGAGCAATCTTAACCGGCTCAAAAGAAGCTAGAATCAAATAGGTTATATCAGCAGTAAACAGCCAAGGTAATCAAGAAATTTTTCAAATTATAATTAACAGTCTTACATTTCCGAAAAGGTAATGAATCAATAAAATTCAAAGCAATTCGCAGCTTTTGGATAAATTTATGCAGGTGAAAATACTAAAAGCAAAAGTAAATGAATATGCCATGAATGCCATCGATTAGGACTTACTCCGACTTGAAGTTCTGCGTCCAAAAATTTTCTAAAAACAGGACAAAAAAATATATTTATATATATATGTGTGTATATTTTTGGCTAAAACATATTATTTTGAAGCACGCCATTGCACTTGACCCCAAAAAATGTTTTAAACCAGTTTAACATGCGGATACATATAAGTGAGAATTACAGGTTAAAATTACAGGTTTGCAACGTGAATGCCATGGCGGGCAGCACACTAGAGCACAAAATTTGATCACATTGGTCTTATACAAGTTAAGATGTAGAAGGAAGACGGATGAACTCACCGCGGTACCTGCAGGCATGTTGTCCCAGCTAAGTAAACTGTTGTCCAGAATTCCCCTGAAAATCCCGGCTTGTTTTCCGAGACCTGTAGTTGTAACGAGCTTAAGATAGGAAGAATTCCCAGTTGCATAGTACAGCCAAGCTCCACTCCAGGTAAACTCATCCCAGTAGCTTCTGGAATTATAGAACCAGCCAGCCTCTACACCACCAGCACTGTATCTGCCTCGATATTGCCTTGAAAACTTAAAGATCATTATGGCACTATGGATAAGTTTCTTTGAGTATTCCTCGTTGTCTTTGAAAACAATTGATGCAGCAGCCATTTCAGCAGCAAGATCCGAGCTACTGGTACATTCTTGAACCGGACGGTCATAATCAATACCCTCAGGGCGAATCCAACAATAGAGATCATTGGGAATTTTATTCCCACCAGATATATCCCCTACTCCAACCTATCGAAAGGTATGAAAATGAATTGATCAGAGTAGCTACTTCTTTTATATCTTGTTTTGTAGGGAACAACAAAAATCTTTATTACAATCAAAGAAAAGGATCTAAGTTAGCGAACCCAAAGTCTTATTGTCTGTCTACACATAAAATACCATGAAGGGGACAGGTTCATGCTGCGATATCTTCTTTGAATGTTGAATCTTCTCTCGAGCTTAAGATCAAAAATAAAAAAAACAAACCTTTTCAGGCTACATGACCTTTCCAAGTCACATTTAATCTAAAGCTGAGGAAATTGCTCATAAACAGAGCCATTTTCTATCCCCCCATCTCCCCACAATGGAATTTTCTCTCCACTTCCCACTTCCAAGTCTATGGAAGAGATACATTGGGATGCTCTTTAATGATGGTGGCTTTCCAAGGGTTTATGTAAGAACTGATTCTCACCTATTTTTAGTCATATCTAATTTACTTGCTTATGATAATCATAAGCGAAAGTTAACCCTCATCTAAAGGAAACCTCAAAGACCAATTCCTAAACCTCATTTATTTTTAGGCCCATAAGTCGCACCTCAATTTGTAGGATCAGATTCTCTTAATTATAACTTTCTCTGAGAAAGTGTCTCCACGTAAGGGATCAGGGATAGGAAGTAAATAAGAATTGAAGACAAAACCGATTGAACTCATTAACATGGAAATAAAGCAAATCATTAATCTTTCCTTATACAATGTCTTAGCCACTAGCAAATAACATAGAAATATGCTCTAATGCCTGTGCAATGATCCTGGAAATAGAATCGGCAGAATGATTGAAGGTCTTGAGAAGGTAATCAGTACCCCACTTGATAATTTCTTTAACATGGTTAAGCTCCCCAGCGGCTTCATATTTGGCCCTGTACTCTATCACACTCCAGCTCAACATTGTCACGTTGAAAGATGCAGGGAAATGAAACTTAATTGCATCTCCAGCATCATAATATCCCCCGAGTAGATCATTTGTAATACCAGAGGAATCAAATTTTCCATCTGTCAGACAAGAATCACCCTCCACAACACATTATTATTCTTTGGTAGCTTCCCAGCTGCAATTAATCAATCTCACGGTTACATAGTTAAATTTTAAATAATAAATCAAGTAAAAGAGGAAATGATGCAGTTCTTAGGTGGGTTGATAGCAATGTGAAATTAATTGCCAGGAAATAAGTCAAACCCATACTTATGCTAACTATGACTTTTGAAGCAATACTAATTAGAAAACTAAAGAGAAAGCTCTGTCCTAAATAATTAATATAGTAAAAGTAGCACTTTTTAGGAATTCTAATACTTGACATCAAGAAATAAGAAAACTAAGATGACACAGGCATTACTTACATCATTGGGCATTGAAGAACATGAGGGCCTTGTGTCAAGCGTGTAATTCGGTGAAAAGTTATTATGCTTCGGTATCTTCACAGCTCTAGTTAATCAAACAGCCAGAAGCAAAATTGTTAATTTAGAACTAAAAACCGAAGTAATTAGTGGGGGAATTTGAGGGATAACATTACATCGTTGAGACTTGAAAAACCCAAGGGCCACCTTGTGCAAATTGAAAGGAGGAGAAGCATCAATGTGTTGAAGAGTGATGAAACCAGCCATGAATCTGGAGACGAGGAGCGTCCAACTGTCAAAACCAGGATCTTGCAGCGGCGTTTTTGTCTGCTCTTGTTTCCGTCATATTTGGGAGAGATTTCTCTTCATTTGAATCCTGCAAATCACCCCAGTACACACTCATTTTCACCTGGTTCAATCAGTCGACAAATAGTCTCTGCTCTGCCTCCGCCTAGTGTATCAATAATGTGCGTTCGTGTGAGTTTCTACTCCTTGACATTCGTTCTATATAATTAAGCAGAGACCGTGCCTGGAACAAATTACTTGATCAACAAGTACAGCCTGTCTGCTCTCAGTCAACGTAACTGTTCGTCAACAAGTTGATGCGGATATACTGCATCAGGCAACGCAACTCTTCATGAACAAGTTGATGCAGATCTAGTGCTTAAAACGAAGGAATATTAAAAACTTTCGTTCACTCACGTACGTTAACATAACAGTAACTGTTAAAAAAAAAAAACACACAGCGAATTAAGCAATATCAAAGAAGAAAGAATGGGAATTTATCCAACCAGAAGGTGACTGTTAGAGATTATGTGGAATTTATTGTTCGAACAATTTCAAATTTCAAATTTCTCATGTTTTTAAAGAATACAAGATTGGTATCATACATATACAATATTTATATCACAAATTACAAACAAAAGTCAAATTCCTAGATACACCAACTCTTTAATGCTTGATGTCCACGATATGCTGGTTCCAGCTCATACTTGCATAATCTTTTCCTCCAAGGTGATTCATGTTCCAAAAACTACTACTGCAGCAAAATCATCTGACCATTAGTCACACAACATATACTAAATGAAAAACATCGAGTTTCCTATAGTGTGTCTCATGGTTTCCAGGGTGCCGGAGGTGGTGGAGGAGTTGGAAACATTGGTGGAACCGCAGAGAAAATGGTGTTCTTGTCAATGGTGGTTCTGCTCTTTTCGCCTGACAAAGCCACAAGTGCTGCAACTAAACCTGCATTGCCTGCGAGAGTTGGTTCTGTATAATTGTAATTGGTACGAACATCACGGAAACCATCGTGCTTGTCAGGACCAGCAACCAAGGCTCCCACAAGTGTATTTGGGTTTGGCTTTGAAGAGTCTCTCAATTTCCATCCTCCTTTACAATTGTATCTGATCTTATTCTTCGGTATAGAAGCACCCCTATGGTGGACATGTTTAGGGTAATGATTACCAAAACCCACAATGTAACTCATTTTCCGAGGATTTTTACCAAGGATGTAATCGATCTGTCAAAACACAACCAGAAAATACAGTTATGAGCAACCATATGGGAACATAATCAACAAATGTACGGAATGATACCAATCTCCTAGACCATTAAGATTATGGAAAACTAACAACCACATACCTGAGTCTTGGCAAATTCCCGCAAGGTATCAGTTGAAAAGAAATTGGGTCCACAGTACCATCCAGGTGTATCAGCAGCATCAAGATAATCACTAAATAAGGTTGCCAAGAAGGCTGCATTGACAACGTATTGCAGAGGCTGCGGGTTTCCATGGTTTAATTGGATCAAGCCTCCTGTGAAAGGTTCCAAAGAAACTTCCAATGAGATCGCTAAAAAAAAATTATTGCAAATTGATCATGGTAGAAAACAATAGGTACCTCTGGTTCTATTCCAAGTAGTAAAAGTCGGAAGGTAAGAGCACATAGTTATACTGGTTTGATTGTGAAATGTCCTCAACATTTCTTCATAGGGATATCCGGGGCTCAAGAACAATCTCAATCGGCTCAAAAGCAGCTACAACAAAAATATAGGTTATATGAGCAACCAAAAGGCAGGGTGCACCAAGAAAACTTTAAATAATCCATAATTAACTTCAAAAGTCCAATTTGTTAAGTGAATCAAGCAGGGTCAGTATACATAAACTAAAATGCTTAAATTCCCAAGAAGGCAACAAATGAATAAATTCAAAAACAACTCAACAGCTATTATCTAAATTAAATACGAGAAACTACAGAAAGGAGTATATGAAGACATCATTAACGGACACTTACTCGTAGAATTAAGAATTTTGTGTCCTACAAGAATCAAGGGGGCAAAAAGAGGACAAGAAATTTTTTTTTTTTAAGACATAATTTAGGAGCACATTATTTCACCTGATCCCAGAAGGATTTTCTAAACAAGCTCAAATTAAATCAAAGTGATCTCAATTCATAGGAGTATTCCCTACCACTTCGAATTATAGGTTGCTCCCATAAATCTCACAGTGAGCAAAACGGGAAACCACATAATCAGATCACATAGCTACTTTAACAATTTAATAACAAGTAGCAAGAAGACAGATGAACTTACTGCAGCACCAGCAAGCTTGTTGTCCCAGCTAAGAACACTGTTGTCCAGAATTCCCCAGAAAACACCAGCATGTTTTCCAAGACCTGGAGTAGTAGCAAGCTGAAGATAGGAAGAATTCCCTGTTGCATAGTACAACCAAGCTCCACCCCAAATAAACTCATCCCAGTAACTAGTAGAATTATAGAACTTAGCAGCTTCTGCACTGCCAGCACTGTATCTGGCTCGCTGTTGCCTTGAAAACTGAAAGAGGGTTTTGGCACCATGGACTAGCTTCTGTGAGTAGGCCTTGTTGTCTTTGAAAACAATGGAGGCAGCAGCCAAAGAAGCAGCCATTTCAGCAGCGAGATCCGAACAACTGCTACATTCTGTAACAGGTCTATCATAATCAATGTCCTCAGGGCGCATCCAGCAATAATGATCATTGGGAGTGGTGCTCCCACCTGAAGTATCCCCAGCACCAACCTAAAAAAGGTAATGGATCAGACGAGCTATTCCATACTTGATCTACTCCTAAACAAAATCACGAGTCACTCTTCCACAAATCTGACGTCAAGGAAATCTGGGTTTTTGTGTTTCTTTTATGGGTATCAAAGAGATCATATTGGACGTATTAACAAACATATGAATAACATTGAAAGCATAGATCTTTGGGAACAAAATGCATAAACCGCAATCATCAAATTCAAATGACGTGAAAAAGATTCAAAACCTGAGCAACCATCCTAGAGATGGAATCAGCAGAGTGATTGAAGGTCTTGAGAAAGTAATCAGTACCCCACTTGATAATTTCCTTAACATGGTTAAGCTCACCAGCAGCTTCGTACTTAGCACTGTACTCAATCACACTCCAGCTGAGCATGGTAATAGTAAAAGATTGAGGAAAATTAAACTTAATGGCATCCCCAGCATCGTAAAAACCCCCAACCAGATCCTTGGAAATACTAGAGGAAGCCGATTTGCCATCCTTCAGACAAGAATTTCCCCTCCAAGAAACGTTATTATGCTTGGGTAATTTGCCAGCTGCATTTCAGCCCAGAGAACGAAATTCATTACAACGTTAAAGCTTAAGGAAATGAGGATAGGATAGGATAGGAAACTACGTACATCGTTGGGCATTGAAGAACATGAGGGCCTTGTGCAAAGCGAGAGTATAATTATCAGGGCGAGCATGAGAGTGGTGATGACGCGGCACCGTTTTGACAATAAGAGTGATGAAGCCGGCTAAGAGTGCGGAGACGAGAAGAGTGCCGACAGTCCAGACGAAGATCTTACGGCTGACGATGATGCAACCCAGATCTACGTACTTCTTCTTCTTCTTTTCGGTGGGACCCAGAAGCCAGCTCTGCTGGGTCTCATCCAAGGGCCGAGACAGAGCTGCCCTGTCGAAATCCTGAAGGTTCCTGCTCCGATCGTCGTCAGTGGCTGAGTCCGCCGCGTTGATCTCCAGTGGGCCACCCCACGGATCTCTTCCAAACATACTCATTGTTTGTTACCAAATCAAATCTCACACTCACTCACTCTCCCCTCAGCTAAAGATATGTTAGATCTCTTTCTCTCTCAAGAATTAAGATGGAAAGTTTGTACTGTGAATGCTCCGGTCTGGTTTTGTAGAGTTGTGTGGTGTGATTTGGTGGTGACGGTGGTGCTCTGATCTGGCTGTCAAATTACTTGCTGAATTTTTCCATAACAATAATGTATGCTTTGTTGTGTTATATCCGCATGTGGGATTGTAATTGTAGGGACGGGATTGGATTCTTTTTGTCAATTATTTTTTTAATTAAATTTGGTACTGTTGATGACACTAACCAGTCCACTAATCGACATTGACAGCCTGTCCGTCTAATTTGTGACTCTATATATTTCATCTCATTATTCAGATCTATCGTCTGGGTCCCAATACTTTCACTTTTCTCAACTAATTACATAATTTGTTCACTTCTAACACATAGATCCGTGACTCTGTTGGGCTTACATCAAATAGACAAATGTAAATTTCAAGTTGGGGTTAAAGAATTTTGAACGTAACTAATTGAACTGGTCCAACTTGAGAAAAATGCCCACTCCCTTGGAGTTGGGATTCTTGGGAATATACTTTTAATTATATTAATTAAAAATAAAAAATTGATATCACAGTAACATAATTTGTTCCTTTTTAATAAGATGTTATCAAATGTATTAATTTTTTTAAAGTCAATTAAATAAAACTGTTTAAAAATCACTCAATTGAACTTCAAAGAGAAACTAAACCACTTGGGCTTAGCCCAAGTGGCTAGAGCCATTCCCTCACAAATGTGAGGGAGGGGGTTCGAGCCTCCGCAGACGCATTGTAGGGGTTTAATTTAAAATGTTCTTCCTTGGAACTCAGAACTTGAGTGAAGACAGTCTTTCTCCTAGGATGAGAGTTTGACATCCCTCGAATATTTGAAAGGGTTAAAAAATCTGAGCAGTGTCATATCAGCATTAATGTCAACAGGACTCAATATATATATATGATTATACATATCAGTTATACTCTCATATAATATGAGTTGTAATTTGAATTGTAATTTGAGCAATAATCTCATGCCATCAAAAAAAAAAAAGAAAAACTAAAATATTTTTTTTCTTCTTCAAATAAATAAATAATAAAAAACAAAAACATGGTGAGACAGAGTAACAAAAGGTATAGATTATAGAAGCAGACAAAAATCAAATCAATTTCTTAACTCCTACCTCTTAAAGATTACTCGGCTAAGTCATGGGACAAGATAGGGCCTATTTAATAAAGATTGAGTAACTTACTTCTTTATTTGAGAAAATGTAAAAATTCAGGGATCCAAATGATATTTCCCTTTTATTTTATTTTATTTTATTTATTGTGTAGAGTGACCTGTAGTGTTAGTTTGGTTTTGCAATGTGTTCCTAGAAAAATGTTTTGCTTGATTGCTGATTCGGTCCAGATTTCGTTGAAAGCTCATTTCAACCAAACGGTAGGTGTGAATTATGATCATAATCTAGGGCTAAGCCCTGCCCTTGCCTTTCCCTTGTGATAAAATTATCATTTTCCATCCATTAGTTGGCACGATAGATTTTCCCTTCCTTTTAACCTATGGGCCTTTGACAACTGCCGCGCCACCGACAATGCCTTCAGTTTTACCGCACACCTTTTTTCTTTTTCAAGATTCAACCGTAACGTTTGCCGACACTCCAAGATATCTGTCCATCACTAATAATAGTTATTGCCTTTCCTTAGCTTCTCCGTATTCTATATTCTATTCTATTTTGTGTGTCCGAACTTTAATGGCACTGGCAGTATGAGTGTTACATACAATGAGTATTTAGGCTTTGGCTTTATGCTGCTATACTCAATGCTGAATGGATGGTAATGGGTACTGATAATAGGTCTAATTTGTTGCGGATTTATTATTATTTAATAAAAAATTTAAATTATTAAATTCATCCACGATTTGCAGTTACTTTTTATTTTTTAAAAAAAAAATTATCTGTTGCTAGTTTTAACAATTATTAAATTCACCCACTGACTCGTAATAATTTTTTCTATAAATTTTCTCATTTAAAATCATAAACATTAAAACAAACACTTTTAATAATATATAAAAACTTAAATTATATAGTTTAAACTATAAATTTATAACAATAACTTAAAAAATCTTCATATAATACTCAAATCTAAATTTTATCAAGGTATAAAAGAAATTAAAATTTCACCATTAAAATATATACACAAAATATATCAATCTAACACAATATATTTCTATTACAGGCAATTTATCATCATTAATATCAATGTCTTACTTCATCTTTTAATCAATATATAAGTATTGTCAATAATATTAACAAGTAAATTTTTTAAAGCTACCATTAACAATAAATTAAACAAATAAAAACCTAAATTTAATAAAGCAATTATTAGGTTCAAGTCATTAAAGTAAACAAACAAAATCAATCAAATTAAAATGAAATAACTGTAATGTTAAACTTGAGAGCTTATTTTGACTCTCTCTCTGTGTATACTGCAATGAGGCAAGTTTGGTTTAGGAATTAGGAACTTTAACTTATATGTACTTATGATTAAATTTTTTTTAATGTAATTTCTATGATTAAATTAAAAACATAAATGGTTAAAATAAATATGTGGGTTGGCGGATACTCACACGAGTATTTGATGAATTTTTTCTTAATACTAAATCAACTCACAATCCGCAATGAATTTAAGTTTAAAATATCAAACCCATCCATAATCTATAAAATTATTCGCATCGGGTAGGTTTAGACAGACTTGTGGGTTTATGCGTGATTTTGCCATCTGGTGCTCGTGCTTTTATACCCTTCTCCATCACAATGCACAACATCATATATACATTATTTTGTCAACAATTGTTCTACACTCCACAAAACAACCATGTCTTAAAGTCCATTGAACCTGTTACCCCACTGTTCATGGGCCTGGCCAGCCTCTTTCTGTACTCATATGAGTATGAGATGAGTCACTTCGGCGCTAGTCTCATCTACTGTATACAGAATGTCTTTTGTTTTGTAGTTTTCTGCTTACAAAGAAAATTGTCATTTTGTCAGCTATATTGTCATTTTGGATTTGATTTACACTCTACTCACCAACAAACAAATATAATGACATTGAGCTTTGCATATGCAACCGCAAAGCTAAGAACCTACTTAGCTCAGAGGGAGGACATTTTGGTGGATATTACCGCAAATCAAAAGTCAAAACTACATATGGCTGCTGAACTGATAATGGAGATAGGGTGGCTACTGCTTGCTTCCTATTCTCCTTAAATACTGTTACCTGCGTTCTTTAGCTACACCTGCCACTGAGCCCGCCACCATTTGTCTATATTGAGCCAAAATTTTCTGCAGAAATATAAAAACGAAGCCATCTAATTTGACTAGATAACCTGACTTATCACTTGTGGTATCTTTGATTATTACCAGTTAAAAGTACTAGGACCAGGCATCAGTTGCTTATAGCTCATTCTCAAGTCAAGATGTATAATCGATAATTCAACGACATAAATCACTGTAGTTCTTCAGTATACATTCTCAAACAAGGAGGAGAAAAAGCACTGGTCCGCATCCATAGTAAAAAATTCCAGGCATAAATCCTTTTTCAGCACCATATGAACCTTACATATTCCCTGCCTTTCTGTTCCAAAGATTCCATTGCACAAACCGCATGATGAAAACCAAGAAAGACCAATGCACTTACAATCAGGCATGCCAAAAACAAAAGCGCGCTTGGACTACCAACATGATTCATATCAGTGTTTATGCAAACAATGCCTTTAAAACCCAAAATTATAATAAAGCCAGGCCATATCTCATTTCATATACCAACTACCAACTGAAGTAGATATCTGTGTCAGCACTTTAGATAAGATTTATCTACATATTATACATAGGAAGTGAAACATGTCAACATATAGATACAACTTCGAATTACGGATCCCTGTCATATATGCACATTCATATATGCAGCTAGAGTAGTCCACCCCTGACAGGATCATATCACGCCGGTATTAAAATATTGCGGTTAAGGGAGAAGATGTTGACTGCAGTGGCTACAGATCAAAACTATGGCTGTGGAAATGGAAGATTGGATCGTGACATTCTCTCATTAAGCTGTGTGACCTGATTTCTTTAGCAACACTTGACTGAAGAGATGGAGGACCACAAACGATGACACCCACGTCAACATGGCCCCATTTCTTTGACGTGGATCCAAAAATCTCTGCAGTCAAGAAGATGAACACAGCGTCAAGAAATGCTGGCAAAAATTCACTAAATATTTTAGATCTCAAACTTGTGTGTCTACTACAGAAGCAGAATCCAGGCAATAGAACACCAGCTAGCAGGACTCTGTAGAAAACAAAACTTATCTACATCTAAAATAATTAAACATTAGTACCACCAGCAATGGTTAAGTAGATGATAGATTTATCAGGCGTTGTACTGCAAAAAGATAAGGTAGAGGCATACCTTTGAAGTCTGGTCTTGAACCATACAGAATATTAGTTGAACTTTTGGTATCCTTCTTCCTTATATCATTGTGTGCCATAGTTCCAACATTCTGAGCATTATCAACCTCTATACTATCATCCTTATAATTCTCTCTTGCAGAACTTTTTCTTTCCCAAAGATGCCAAAACCCAATCACAGTACCTCCAAAGATTAAAACACCGCCAACCATGCAAGCTAAGAAAAGAAGCCCTTTGTACCACCATGAATGTATGTTGAAGGGGTTTACATATAAAATATTCAACAAAGCCACCAAAATTATAAAGCCTACTGTAGAAGAGATAACATACAGTCCAGACCATACGTTATTTCCTGTACCAACCAAAACCGACATGGCACAACCACTGGGGACAGGGTAGATAGAAGAACTCATAGTCTTGTGAAGCTCACCCTCTTCCTGCAGTAAAAAATGAAATGGAACAAACTGATCAAAGAAATTTTATTAAAACAGTTAAAACAAAAATCAAGTAGGCAGTGGTAAATACAATGTACTTAGAGTAGATAATAAACTTACCAATGGAGGTTCTGTTTCTCGTGTGACATAAATGAAAGTCTCAAGATTTAGTTTGTCAGAGAAAAATGGACAAATTGACTCCTTGTAGAAATTTGAAAGAAGAGAGAGCTCGTTAGATTTTTTGACAGCCCAAACAATCAAAACATTTCTTGGTAGACAAGACTTCCCTTCGTTGATACGGTGGAGAATATCACTTAAGATAGCCAGGAACGGCGAAATTCCAATGCCTCCAGCCACTAAAATTAGGTTCTCATACCTAAAAGAACAAAAGGACAAAGTTAGTTAATCAGAAATTTGATGAAACTTAAAAGTAATTCTGGCACGAATCTTTTCTTTTTAACTTTACTGCTCAATACAAACATCATGAATTAGAGAAATATAGAGCAACTACCAATCCACCTTATATTTAGCTGAACATTTTGAATTAGAATTAAAATAATCACAATGCAGTACGTAAAAAAGGGATCACCAGTTGGCATCTACAATCATGCAAGCCAAGGTGTGAGTACATACATCAAGTGGTATGGTACTTCATGACCATATGGACCCTCAACAGAAGCTGTTATCTTGGTAGGAGGTAGTAAAGGGTGCCTTGATGGAGGGGGCCTTTGTGGAGGAGACCCTTGTGGAGGGGGAACTGGTGGAGGGGGCCCTACTTGTGGCTCTGTCTCCGATATGCCTCCTGCCACTACAATAAGGTTCTCATACCTAAATGAACAAAAAGCACACTTAATCAGAAATTTGATAAAACAAAAGGTCAATCAGGCAAAAATCTCTTTTTTAAAAAAAAAATTTCTTATGTTCAAAACCTACATCATGAATTAGGAAAATATAGAGCAACTCACAATCCACAATATATTTAGCAAAATATTTTGAATTGCCAATGCAATACATAAAAATAGGGATCATCAGTTGGCATCTGCAAGCATGCAAACCAAAGAGTGAATACATACATCAAGTTTCCTTTTGGAGGGGGAAGTGGTGGAGGCGGCCCTTGTGGAGGGGGAACTGGTGGATGCGGCCCTTGTGGAGGGGGTCCTTCCTCTTGTAGAGGGGGACCTGGTGGAGGGGCCCCTTGTGGAGGAGGAACTGGTAGAGGGGGCCCAACATGTGGATTTGCCTCTGATATGCCTCCTGCAACTAAAATTAGGTTCTCATACCTAACAGAAATAAAGGACAGTTAATCAGAAATTAGATAAAATTAAAGTCAATATGGCAAGAATCTTAAAGTCAATATGGCAAGAATCTTTTGTTTGTATGCTCAATGCAAACATCATTAATTAGGAAAATAAAGAGCGACTCCCAATCCATGTTATATTTAGCAAAATATTTTGAAACAGAAGTAAGATAATGGCCAATGCAGTACGTAAAAATGGGGATCATCGGTTGCCATCTACAAGCACGCAAACCAAGGAGTGAGTACATACATCAAATTTCTAACAGGTCCTTGTGGAGGATGCACTGGTGGAGGGTGTCCTTCTGGAGGAGGAACTGGTGGAGGGGGCCCTACTTGTGAATCTGACTCTGATTTGCTCAATATATAATCCCTTAAATTTTCTGTCCATTCTCCAAGAACCTTTATGAGAACAGATGAATGATATTTTCCCTCTAGCGGACTAGATGATACACTGAAAGGATGCCACTGCAGCCAAGATAATTCTCGAACTTGAAGGAAAAAGAAACTCAGGGCATTGTATCGTAGATCTAAATTAACAAAGTTGAACAAAGTCAATTATGTAGTAATTACAAATTTCAAGAAAAAAATTAAATTGCAAAATCTTATAATTACTTGCAGGTTTTGATAGGACCAATTCCACAGTTCCACATGGAAGGCACGAGGCTGAAAGTACATCCACTGTCCTTCTTGATTGGCAGAACCGCAGAAATCGATCAAGTATGAAAAGAAATATTCCTCCAGCAGCTATACTGAATACAAAGTCACCAACATGCAGCGCCAAGAAGACAACAAAGACTACGTATAATTGATGAGTGTAGAAGAATAACTGAAAAAAATGCTTTCTCACTGGATGAAATGATGTCGCCCACATCATTAGACCAGCTAAAAGGCTGATAACTCCAGGAAAATTGGCAATACCGATATTTCTCCATGCCAGCAGCTACAGTTAACAATCAAAACATGAAATAAAAGATTAATTTATTATCTTTAACTGATTCACTCCCACTTCTTAAATAATTAAGGAAGAGAGAGGAGAGTATATACAGAAAATAAAAGACATTGACGGTATTTTCAATATTTTGATTAAACATTTCTTAGTCTGCTATTTCATGTCATGCCATTACTAAATTTTCGCGCATGAAGAGAAATAACTGTAAGATGTCATAAAAGTACAACTTTTAGAAGTTCACAAACAATACACAAGCCAGAGCATCTATATCAGGCTTCTGAAGCAGATACTTAAGCCAGTCAAGAGAATCAGAGTATCCTTCTTTAATGTGAGTAGATTGATGCTTCTTCCAGCAGAAATACAAATACATGTTTCATGAAGGACTTGCACTTTCACACACCCACACCCATCCAATTATGTATATCAACAGATACAAGAAAATGCCCAGAGTTTGAGGACTCACTTCTTGCACTAGGCGACCTTGAATGTCCCAAGCAATCATATAAAACAGCCCGTGAAGCGTAAAGAGCACCATTGTAAGATGTCCCAGCCATACATGGTATCTTGTAGCATGCTCAAATGGGATATCTATAAGCCGGAGAAGAGCAGAACCTCTTGCCACTGGGAGAAATAAAAATGCCATGCAAAGTAATCCAATCATACCTAAGCGAAGTCCCGTCAGTTCCAACATCCAAATGCTGAAATCAAATTCATTGAAAGCCGGAAAGTTAGCCTGATGATAGCCCTCTGCATATAAAACCTAGAAAACTTGCAAATTACCGGCACCAACACTGTGAAGGATATGAGTTTTTCATCTATATCTTATTATATATGACAGAAGCCTACAAAATTTTATCAATCAGGCATGCTGAAGGCTTATAAATGGATTAAAAAAATTAGGAGGAGAAGAAAATGTGAAGAATAAAACAAAAATGTTATGATTTTTTTAAAATTTTCTAGCAAACTAAATCAGGTTACAAGTTTCTAACGGAGGAAAACATGAGACCTAACAGATAAAGTGCATCAAATTCTTGGCATTTAAATAAATAAAATCCAGCACATGAAGTTATGAACTTGTACAGCAGTCCAATCATGAAATTAGTGAATCTTGAAGGTTTTAAATTCTAGTCAGATCATATTTGGAACGATAAACGGAAATTCGGAAATCCAAACAAAATCTGCTGGTCCCAGAAATAATTTTATATTAATTTAATTTACACAGACCCCCAGTCATTCCAAAAGTGTTCAGAAGAAAGGATAGCATGCTCTAACCAGTCAAAGCAGTTCAATTAAAAAATAAATTAGGGAATCTCAAGAACTACTAGTACAAGAGGATTGGTCTGGAACTATTCTAAATTAAACTAGAAACATATTATATCAGAGGAGAGGATAAGTGTAAAGAAGAAAATTGCTGACTTCAACAAACTAAGTTATAGTGAAGTAGAGTGGGAAACTAATTTATAATAAAATAAACGACAGGCTATAGAAAGCAGGAACATAAAAATATCTTACCTCTGCTCTTTAGTTGGAATCCGAAATTCAGATAGGAGACTGATATTCCTCATGGTATAAGTATAGACAGCCCAGAAAATAAACACAACAAAGAGCACAATTCCAACAAACTCAGCAGCAGAAACAACCCCAAATGGTCCATCAACAAGAACCGGGAATGTCCACAGACGAAAACGCGGATGTTTTGGAGCCTTCTTCCTATGTATCACCAAGTTTCATGCATGTTACAACTTACAAGACGACTCGTATGATTATCGGCTTAGATTCATTTCACAGAATTGCAGGCAGTAGTAAGTACAAAAGGTCATACCTTTCGAAATTCTCTTCCCCGGAGATAATAAGATGTGCTATGGCAAGAAATGCGATAATAGCAATTGGTCCACTGAATATGAGGAACATACTTCCTGCAATTGCAAGTATTATCTATCAAACATGATGACAGAAACAATGAATATAAGATGAATTATCAAGTAATAAATAAAAGAAAAAAAGTGGTTTGAATTTTCCAACCTGTAATCCCAAAGATAGTTCCAGAGGTAGCTCGAGTGAATTTCTGAGTCAGTTCACTGCCAAATTCCGATGGGTATAGAAAAATGAGAGCAACCCATGCAACAAAAATCACCCACATTAAAATCTTGAGAACCCATTTCAACGCTGACACATACAGAGGTGTCTGCTTGTAGTGAACAGCGTCAACACTTCCATTAAGAAGGGGTTTATGAACAGAGTGTTCGTCCATGGCAACAAAAATTTTTTTTTTCTTTTTGGTGCTGTTTTTCAGTATGTGAATACTGATGACTGAACCTCTGAGGCCTGCCAGATATATAAATGCGAATGAAGATAAGAAAAGTCCAAAATATGTGGAACCCCGTACTATGTTAGCCAGGTATATTATTATGGATTTCTCACTGCGCACATCAAAATTCGGAAAAAAATCATACCACTAGTTGCTTAAAATCTGATGAGAAATTGATTCCCACCAGAACTAATATGTGTTTGTGGAGTTTTGTAGTCAATACATGTTGGGAGTATAAAAATAAAATTGATTTTTACAATACACACAAAAAATACTTGAACTTTAGGTATATTACTAGCAAATGCTCTCACTGGGGTGTACAGTGAAGTGATAGGCTTGTTGGGAGCATTAATTTGATGTTTCAATAGTTTTCTTCTTTTTAAAAAAAAAAAAAATTGTAAAATATAGGTAGATTTTTTTTTCAATTTGGTAATGAGAATAAATCAAATTTAATCTCGGTAAAATATTATATTATATTTTAATTAGAAAGTTAAGTTGTGCCTTAAAGCAACATGCATCTAAACATAATTAATGAAGTCAAATTCTTGTTTCAGCGACAACGAATACCCTTCTTAGAATAGAACCTAGGTTAAATGAGTGCGTCAATTTATTATAATTATGATGATAATAATGATGAAACTAAGCATGATTGATGTCCCAAGAGAGAAATCTCTACGATGAGTGCTCTCTTATTCCAAGATTTTCCAGAGCCTACGGTAGCACAGCCGAGACAGCGATGGGTTCCCTGCAGAAAACGCATTGGAAAGTTACGTGGTGGCACTAACGAATGTGATTTGCCAAAGGAAAAAGGACGTCCACCCATTTTTTCAGCCACAAGCAGTTGCTACGTAGTTTTCGAATTCGACTGCTGTCTGGTCCTATGTAGTAATAGTATATCGTTTTCGATCCCATTTGTCAGCTAATTATATGCATGCCTCATGCCTGCTTCCAAACTCCTGAGCATCGGCAAAAAATTTCAATCAACACGGGACCAGAACATAAAAATTTATTTAAACGCATGAGAGCCACTCAGACGACACAATTCCATTAAGAAAATATCTTCACAAGAATTGATTCCCAATTTCCCACTAGATCGGAAGATTAGTTCAAAAATTTAGTCCCTAGTAAGGAGATTTCGAACTATATCCTTAATTTTGTTGAAGTAATTATATGCCTCACAAGACCGAGGCTCTTTGCGGCCTTTTTATGTGGCTAATTGAAGATTTACTGTTGCGTTAAATAAATAGGAAACAACATTGATATTCAAACTAATGTTCCGTTTACTGAAACTACCGAAATTATTATTATTTTTTTTTTTTGGGTGCTAAAATCAAACTGATGAATCATCGCCAGGCAACTGTCCTTGGAGGTTGCCCATCTCATATTTCTAAAAGCCAATTAATTATCACCCACTACACGGAAACACTTCAAGTTACAAGGGAAGCGATTGCTTTATCAGGAAAAAAATGAACGACCCCAATTTTTACAACTAAAGCATGATATGATTGAGGTCTGGAAAGAAAAAGACAACGTATGAAAATTCAGTGGTGGTGGTCCCTGTGAATGTTTTTTTTTTTTTTTTTTTGATAAGGAATGTGATTTAAACAAAGGAGAAAGAAGTGTCCACTCAATTTCTGTGTACACACTTGCTTGCAAAGTAGTTTTCGGTCCTATTAAATTGCCATCTAATTCTACATTGGCGTATATAAATAAATAAATTAGCTAAAAGGTCTTTTCCCTCTTTAAAAAAAAAAAAAAATCATCAGAGAATACAGGTGTATGATTAATTACGTGGCTGCTTCTTGAGCACTGGCGAAAACTTTTAAAAAGTATCATCACGGTACCCAAACATAAAAATTTGTATGTTTACATAAGCTTCCTGCTTCCTAAGTTACATGGAACAAATCATATACATGTGTGTGTGTGTGTTCTCTAGTGAAGATGTATTAAAAAATAAAAAATACACTGAAATCTTTTTTTATAGTTTATTAAAATTTGTAGTTTTTGTCTATTAATAGGATTCTCACTTTATTAAATATATAAACAATCTCTAGTGAGGCATCTTAAACTTTGTTAAAGTGTAAATGTCACTAATAAACAAAAAAATACAGTTTCCAATGTATTAAAATTTGTGCTTTGAAAGCTTAATTTTTTTCATATTTCAATGTATATCTTCACTGGATGCCCTCTCTAGAGAATATATATATATATATATATGAGCAAATTCAACATGTGACCAGTAGGGGCTAAAAAAATATGAGAATAAAAGGAAAAAAATATTTTAGATTTCTAATTAGCCCCCCATTAAATCAATTAAAATAGCCCCTATAAATTTGTAAACCCATAAAATTTAAATTTAATTTTAAGAATTATAAAAGCCTATACTAATTAAAAATAATGATAGCCACCACCCAAAATATTTTTCTGATCCCAAAAATAGGATTAATTCTACTAGTTTCCATAGTAATAGTAGAGCAAAAGTTTTCAATAACGAAATTTGTGAACAATCATCTTTAGAATTGGATGGGATGAATAACAATTTAATTGTTTATGTAGAAAATAATACATTTAATAACATTAATAATGAGTCTATTTCATAACATTTTCAATATATAAAAATTCATCGAGAACAATTATAAATGTATTAGAAAATATTTTATATATTCAAAGTTTTTGTTTTCAAATTTTGCTATTATCCATTTTAACCCTAGTGAATTATTTTTCTTGATTTGCCACTATATATATGAAACAAATTTTTGAGTGATGTTGTACATACATAGTTAAAATTTATAATTTGTAATCCAAATGATAAGGTATAATAACATGTCATCATTTGGTAGGTGGTGGTATTATCATACTAATGACGAAAAACAAAGTCAACATATGTATATTAATTAATAATTAATGACACGTGAATTGGGATCTAAATTATGTATCATAATTATGTGATTCTAGTATTTTTGTAAATTTCTGGGCATTAATTTAAGTCTTTATATAGCTACACCCTTATTATTGAATTTAATTTTATGAAAGAGTTACAAGCAATATTGTCCACAAATTGATGGGCAGTTTTCAGGATTGTCAAGTGTTGTGTTACGTATATTATCACTTCTTGTTGTTTTTCTTAAGGGTGAAGGTATTTGCACTTTAAAATTTAGGGTGAAGCTATTTGCACTTTAAAATTTATTTTGAACACTCTTATTTTAATAAAATAATTTACTACAAAATTACTCATCGTATAAATTACTATTAAGGATAATTTATTTATGAGCCAGTACAATTTAATTACTTTAAACACTCATATAATACACTCATTGTTTAACATATAACCTTTTATATCTAACATCTTAAAAAATAATTCATTGAACATGCGGCAAATCAATATTTTAAATAATTTTGAAGACAAAATATTTGTAAGAGTTACATTTTTCAAGAAGTAAAATAAACTGAAATTATCGCAAAGGTGCTCATATTTTTTTTTATCTTTGATTTAAAATAAATAAATAAAAGCACTCTAAACCTAGTAACCCAGTCAACATCTTCTTCTTCTTCTTCTTGTTCTTTTTTTGTGTCAGATTGCAATTTGATTTTTAATTATTATTGGGATAGTGAAAGTCCATACTTCTTGATCTTAAAGAATTTATAGGTGCAAAAATTACTATGGAATACATTCTTTAATTAATGAAAACTAATAAATAAAATTATTTTAAAAAATATGTTTAAAACTTGACTAAATTCCATTGTTGCAAGTTATGCTATATTTATTAAAAAAAATTTCTTTGAGCATGCTAAATATTTTTATTGGTTTTTTGAGTAAATTAATTAAAATGATAATAAAAATTAATTTTTCAAACTTAGTATATAAGTGTATGGAGTAATATAGAGTTCAGAGTAATTTTTAAAGTGTAAATAATCCCACCTTTTTCTTAAACATATTGAAAAATAGATTTTTTAAATAAACCATTAAATGATAAAGATGAACAATTCTTAAATTGATTTTTATTCCCTGTCTCTCTTAAGATTCAAACATGGGGTGTGACCATTGAACATAATTTGATGAAACAATGATACAATTATATGAATGAAAATTTCGTACGACCCATTTTATTTATTGTTATTTATATTTTCATTCAATTAATTATGATATAACTAATATATCAGTTTATACAAAAATAATTTATAATCGTGTTATTAATCTTTTCAACGATAATATGCACATCGTTTGTGTATATTATTTGTAAAAAAAAAAAATTTATTTTATCACAATTTTTACAAATAAGATTTTTCTTTAACATAAATGGAAACAGTTATAATTTAATATTGCAACGCATTTGTTCTGGCAATTGTGAGTTGATTTCGACGAGGGCGACGCAGGTATGACTCCTCCGTAAATGAAATGAATCCACAATTTCAAGAAATGCATGTGGTATAGCAGTTGGCCAAGTAGTCCACGGGATGCATAATGCATTCTAGAAATTGGACAAGTGATAAAAAGCTGTCCATGAATGTCAATTTCCTTACTGAAAAAGATATTGATTAAATTCTTGGGCTCTTGTGATTTTCTTTTTTATTTGAAAACCAAAGAAAGAGGTCTGTTTCATTCTTTCATACCAACAATTCAATATCTTAAGTTTTATTCAATAACTTAAGAGTATTTAACAATAAAGCTTCTCTGTACTTAATTTATACAACTTTTGAATTGTTGTAAGTTACAATATTATATAATTAACAAAAATTTAAATTTCATTTTTCTTATGGATGTTTGTGGCTGAAGATCATATATATATGTGTGTGTGTGTGTAGAAAGAAATGCTTTCAACAAACACCAAGCATTTCTTCTAATATTTCCCCAATTCCTAATATTTAGCCACTATATATATGGAAATTAAAAAAAAATCAAATTTCATTTTCGTTATGGATATTTGTGGTTGAAGATAAAAATAAAATAAAATATAGAAAGACACTCTTCGTACTTTCAACAAACACCAATCATTTCTTCAATTTTAAGATAAGAGAGTACATAAAAAAAATTGGAAATACAATTTTTTATAATTTTTTATAATTCAAGAGAATTAAAATCCATTTTTTCTTACCTTTTAGTGAGAATGAGGAACATATTTATAGGCGAAATTGATTTGACTTGAGTCCTAGTTACTTTGATAACAAATGTTATTGTTCTTATGACGTTTGGCAACATTTGTCTTTTAGTGCTCATTTTGATTGACACATGGATATGAAAACTTGTCTACGGATTAAAGGAAGAAACGTTTTATCCTTAAGGTTATTTTTACTAAGACCTAGGGATCATAGGAGCCTTCAAACTTAGGAGCTTTGTCCTAAGATAAGAGCCTAAGATCTCGGCACCTTTTGGGCTTTGAATTCTTGCCACCTAGTTGATTTATCCTAGATTGTTTGTTTTAGGATAGAAACCTAAGACCTCGGCACCTCCCCTTTAGAAATGAGTCTCCCATTTCTCATTCTCAAATTGTGGTGGGCCCCATGATTCTGATTCGATTCCCGACTCTATTTTGCGAAGTAAATATTGTCAATGGTTCCAATTTCGAATTTTGATTCCCTAATTCGAAAAATAAACACAATATAAGTGTGTTTGGAATTGAGATTGGACAGGTGTGTCTAGGGCTATGGGAACTTCAGGTTTGGTTGGTTCAAGAAATAATATTATATGGCATGTTATCTCATCTACCGTACGCCTTATAATTTTGGGGGCTTTGTTGAATATCGTCCATGCATGTAAGCCCCTTCAATTAATATATGTAACTTCATGGTGGTACAAGGGAATTCTTTTCTTAGGCTTGCATGGTTGGTGGCATTTTAATCTTCGGAGGTAAACGTTTATATTTATCTTAATAATATATTTGCATTTATTATAAAATTTTAAATAAATCTTTGGGTTATGTAGATTTTAAAATTAATGAAATATATGTCAAGTATTTAATAATACTAAAATTATTTTATATAATATTTGAAAATAAATTATTTTTCTATATTTATTTTAATATTATATTTCTTTATTGTAAATGGAAAATTGTATAATATTAAATATAACAATGTTCACATTAATTTTTGTGAATTTCTTAATTAAAATAATACAAACTAAATAAAAATATATAATATTAAATAAAATTAAGAGCTTAGATACACTGCCATAAGTAACAATTTGATAGCTATCGGTGGCTGCTATATAACATCGTGTTTTGCATTAAAATTTGGTACCATTAGAATTCTTATTTTTGGGGCTATGTCATGGTTCCATTATTATCGGTTAAAAAAAAAACTTTCATTTGCCATAAATTTACAATAAAAATTTTGAAAACCGAAATTTGGCTGTAGATCTGCGGTAAATGAGAGTTCTTTTACCAATAATAGTTGCACTATTGCATAGGACCGACAATAAAGATTCTAATGGTACCAAAATATAATTCAAATGACAATAAAGTATAAAAATTAATATCATAATTTTTCGTTAAGTATAAAAATTATTAAAAAGTATAATGTTGGGCTACTACAATTCTGGAAGCTGCTTTCCAGAATTGTGATTGCTAATGATAAAATTAGTTTAGGCTATTAAAAGGCTTTAGAATGGCTTATAAAACTTATATTTCTATAAAATTATGAATCATCTATGATTTAAAGTTTGTTTGACTAATTTGCATTGAACTAGCACTAAGTTATGAATTTTTGAAATGCAGAGTACAAACCTAAAAGTTTTTGGACAGGTTTGGTGGTCTCTTAATATAAATTTGTTTAAAATAGTTTTATATCTTCAAAAATTCTAGAAATTTGACATATTATTGCTTAATGTTTCTACTGTTGTAAAATCAAGTGGTCTAATTTTTATGAGTTTTACTAAATAATTTAACAATTTTCTAATTCATTTATCTTTATTTTCATCATTGATGGACAGCATGGACATTTACAAGTAAAATTCTTTTTGCAATATGTTTATGACCTTCATTCATTTTTTTTGAGTTTTTATATGAAATGCTACACATGTTTATGATTTCTTTTGTGATTTTTATAATTTTCAGACATATAATTATCTTAGTAAAAATCAGCTTGCATAGGATGGTCAGGTTTCGACTGCCTTTGATGGTTTAGTATTTATGACTAGGCTTGATTATGTTGGATTTATATCAAGGTCAGAATGAGCAAAAATATTGATAAAAATGTGTTTGGATATTTTAGGAAGAGAGTGATGTTGTGATTGAGGTTACCGTTCTTTTATTGCTAAGGATCGAGATAAGTAGATTCATGCATGGTACATGTATTTTACTATTAAATTACTTTTGATTCAAGATATGTATTATGTTGAAAGAAAAGTATATGAAACTGATTTGTTTAGTCTTTTTTAATATTTTGTTAAGTAAAAAATTCTTTAAAATTATTTATAACAAAACTTTATTTATTGAAAACTTGTTTTATAAATTGTCTTAAAAATGAAGATCTTTATTAAATTGTTTTAAGTCGAATACTTTGAAATAATTATCAATTATTTTAATGTAATTTACGGAATTTTACAAATGATTAAAAGTTCAAGGATGATTTTATATATTTTGGCTCATTGTCCGTAGTGATGTTATGTTATGTTCTTTTATGGAAGGCTAGCCGGATTATGTGCAAATATGATATTAATTTTAATGATTCCCACGGGGTACAGCACCCTGAATGATGTTACATGGCTGGGTTACCAGGTCTACAGGTGATACTATGTGGCATGAGCTAATTATGTTTTAAGTGCTTAAAAAGTCAAGTATGTTTTATGTGTTTAAAATGCTTTTGTTATGTTTAAAGGATTGAAATGCCTTTATGATGATGTGATTTATTTTTGCTAAATGATGATTTACAAAGGTAATTTCTCTATTATTATGTATATCTAAGAAGTTTTATTAAATTATATTTTTAATGATTTTTAGTATTGTGTATGAATTTACTCACCGAGTTAATGGCTCACTCCTCGTTACCACATTTTTGCAGATAAACTTAGATGAGGTGAGTTCATGGTCTTAAGAGGGAGAATAAGAGCTCTATTGCTTTTGGGGATTAATGTGACGTTGATAATATAAGAACAATTTAGCTTCCTTGGAATGATATCTATTGAGGATATGTTATTTCAAAATTTATTTATATTCATATTCTTTAGAGGTTTAGAACATTTATTGTTGGTTATTACTTTTTACAAATGCGAATGAGGAAATGCAGTTTCATTTTAATTTTACTGTAATGTCTTGTTAGTAGAATTAGGGTGTTACAATTATGTAACATGCTGATTGTTTTATTAAGTTATGTTCAAAATGCGTTTTAACTCCTTCCTTGTTCTTTTCATATGTAGATATGCGCTTATAGAATATTTTTGTAATAAAAACACTACCCTCACTGGGTTAGCACTCATCCCTATTTTAATATTTTTACTTACTTTTCCAATCAGTCGTTCCAAGTTTAAATAAGCTGTGTTGTTCATTTTGTAAGGTCGGTTACTTCATCTTACAAAGGCTCTCATTATTCGTTTTTTGTTATAAGTTTGTTTTAAGCTTTGGGACTTCTAGTTGTTAAGCCATTTATAATAATTTTCCTGATTTGTAATAAGTGGAATTCTAGTTGTTTAAGCTTTGGGTCTTCTAGCTGTTAATTTAAGATTGGGTTTATTGGGATCATAAAACAATATTGTCTTCCTTCCTTGAAATTATGCAATCGGATACCCACATTATATGTGTCCTGAGTACTAGATTTGATTGGCTTATGATGATTAATTTGCCATAATTGTAATTTGGTTGGATCAATTTCAGTATGCATGTGAATGTGTATCAATTCAATCATTGAAATAGGTTTTGTTGTCTTTGCCCTATAAGCTAGCCTGCTTATGTTGAAACAACTTGTAGATTGTAGATGATATGGAAATTGTGGTTACTAAAAGGATACCGAAAAGTTGATAAATTTATGGTGAATCTTTGAACTAAGAAGAGAAATACTTGAGCAAACATATTGGAATGGATTATGAGGAGATAAATTTGTCTCTGTTGAGTCTCAATAATTGTTGAGTGATTGCGTAATTATCAATTGAGGTATGTTGTGCATATAAGTTTCCTATTTTGGAAAGCATAATTTTTTTTTTTTTTGTGGTTCTTCACTAGGTAAGAATGATGAGGTAAAAATCTTGAATTGGTAGTTTTCGAACAAAATTGGGTACTTTAGGCTATATTCACTAAGAGTGGTTCGTGAGTTGTATTATCTTAGAAATGAGAAGAGGGAAAAGGGAAATGTGTGTTATTGAGGATTGTATGAGATCATATTATATATGATGCTAATAATACTTGGATGAATCTAAATTGCTCAGTATTTGGAATTATGGCTACTTTGTTTTTTGATTTTTCTATTTTGTGTTTAATATTGTTGCTAATATTGCCTCTACAGTGCTTTGCTTCTTTGCTGTAAGATGATGCATTTATATGGCATCAGATTACAATTATCCAATGCTTCACTTTTGTGCAATTGAATTTTAAATTGATCGGATCCCTTATCTAGTTATTTAAAGGAGATAATTGAGGGTGAAGCTATTGGAGAGATTAATAACTAAAGCGCAAAAGTGGATAAACTAAGGAAACAAAAAAGGGGGAAAAGCTAATAGTTTCAAGACATTGAGAAGAGAGACAAATGTCACGGGATGAGTATGTTGTGCAGTCACACGAACGATACTTGGACAACATTCAACACAAAAGTTATTAAGTAAGCCTGTTGAACTTCTCAAACTAGCTACGCAAAGAAACTTGTGAGAAAGCTAGAGAGGAGAGAACAATGTAGTCAAAGAGAATTTTACTATTTGAAAGAGAGAATACAAAAGAGCTTTTCAAAGTATGCTTGAGTTGGTTGCGCTTAGTATGCGGTGTGTGCACTTTAGTTCGCTTCTTAGCGTACCTCGGCTCGTTAATTTAACCTCCTTTGGTAGGAAATTTGAGCGGCCCATTACACAAAGCTTTGGTGAAGCTCTGGAACTCAGGATGACTATTATCACTGAACACCAAATTACTATGAATCTTTAAATATAACTTTTAAAAGTTATATTTACACATACTGAATTCTTTAGCATCATTTTTAACACTTATGGATTATATGGATTTACGTACCACGGTCATCATTAACTTTTTTTTATCTTATTGGGAGTTATCATTAACTTAACAAATAATAACAATAAAAATAATAATAATTTGTATGCCAGAAAAACATTCTTACGCTCATTTAGGGCCAGTTTGGTATCATTTTAGAGGCCATATTTTTATTTTCCTTTTCTAAATTTAAGTTAGTACGTGTTCGGTGGCTGGATTTCAAAAAACAAATTATAAAACAAATAATTTGGGATTCACTTTTATAACTATCAAAGTGAGAACGTGTTTAGCATGTTCTCGACATATTCCAAAACTAAACTAAAAAATAGATCAAAAAACAAACTCCAATGACTCTCTCTTCATCCTTATCTCTTCGGGCTTATCTCTTCAACTCTCTTTCTCCCAAGTGGCTAGAGCCACTCCCTCACAAATGTGAAGGAGGGGGTTCGAGCCTCCGCAGACACATTGCAGGGGTTTAATTTAAAATGTTCTTTCTTGGAGCCCAGAGCTTGAGTGAAGACAGTCTTTCTCCCAGGATGAGAGTTTGACGTCCCTCGAATATTTGAGAGGGTTAAAAAATTTGAGCGGTGCCATATCAGCATTAATGTCAACATGACTCAGTATATATATATGATTATACATATCATTTATACTCTCATGTAATATGAGTTATAATTTGAATTGTATTTTGAGCAATAATCTCATGCCATAAAAAAAAAAAAACTCTCTCTCCCGATCTACTCACAACGTTTACTCTCTCTCGGTGTGCTTTATCTCTTCGACTCTCTCTCGCGATCTACTTATAGCGCTTACTCTCCCTCGATGTGCCCAAATCGACTGTTGTACTCTGTCTCCGCCGCTGCCGCCGTCACTTCATTGGGCCACCGCTGTTGCTCCATCTCCGCCACCATTGTTGATGTCTCCACCGCTGCTCCGTCTCGACTGCTACTGCTCTATCGGCTCTGTCTCTATTATTGTGAGTTGTTTTTTTTTATTTGAGTAAATGCCCGCAGAAAGCCGTCGCCGCACTTCGTCTTTGCTGCCTGCACCCTGAACTTGTTCAGCTTTGCCGTATAAATCTAGGCTGCAGCCTCCGGACTCCATTGATGAATCCTTCACTGGAGCTTCATCACACAATTGTAGCAGAGTATCAAGGTAAATTACTAAATTTTTTTAATTAGATTTTGAATTATTTTAGTCATGGTGATTTGGGTTTTGGATTATTTTATATCTCATTTGGGTTAGGTTTACCTAATTTACATGATAGCTTTAATCTCGTTGGACCTATATCATCATCATATATGTTGGAAATTTTCAATTATTATATCAGAAGAGAAAGCTATTCAAATGCGTTATTGAATTTTGGTGGCATTCTTGGTTGATTTTGAACTGTTAGCTAGCCTTTTGGCTGCACACAGATTGTTTAAACTTCATGTTTTCTTTGCATTTATAATGTCCTGCTGTAAAATTGAAGGATGTAAAGGGTGCTGAAATTTTGCACTCTGTTCTACTTAAATCAGTGTCCTTTGATTTAAGACTTGGTCAAGTGTGTTGCTAAGTTTTGGAGACAAGAATATGCCAGTGTTTTCTTAAATAAAATAGAGAAAGTAATTAAAGCTTGTTAATTATCAAGATTTATATAATTAAATCTCTATTTTCTAATATTTAGGCTTCGCGTTTGGTATTTCAGAAACAAGTGTTGAAGCAAATTGAAGAGTCTGAACTATTCAAATCAAAGATTTGTAAAAGCTGATGCTTGTGAAATTTGCTTGTGCAAATGCTTGAAATAGTTGCAAATGCTCAGGACTGTGGACTTTGGATTGGGAAACCGAAGTTAGATGAAACATGCTGTAAGGAACCAGACGTGACATTTGTAAAAGTTGATGGTCCAGAGCCTATGACATTGGTTTCATGGAAAGTAAAAGCTAGTGGCATTGATCAAGGAATTGACATGTTAGTTCTTTCATCTCCAACAAATCAACTTGAAAAATTTACTGCATTGAAGGATGTAAATGGTGTTAAGAATTTACTCTCTGTTATTTAGCTAGCCTTTTGATTGGGGAGCATGCATTTATAACTTAATAATGATATTTTGCAATAGTATTTGGGCATGTGGTATATACTTGGATTATTTAACACAATTCATATTTTATGTGATTATATTGCAACTATTATATCACTTTATTATTTTGTGACTATGTTGTAGCAAATAGAAATGTGTACACTTTTATGCTATTATCCGAAGATGACTTTCAATGAATTTTGTATGTTTCAACTATTTATTTATGTCAGTGATATTTTTTTGGAGGTTATTTGGATAAATTATTTGCTTGGATTTTTATTTTACAGGGGAAAATTGCTACAAAAATAAATGTTATGTTGCCAAAAATTTTAAAAGTTGCTTAATTTACGTGTATTCAATGAAGAATAAGGATAATTTTTTTCACATTTTTAGTAAATAAATTAATGTAAAAATTCTTAAATTCTTCCATATTTTCTTTTTTTAAGTACTAATAAATATATAATTTAAATTAATCACCAAAAATATTTAATACAGTGTTATGTAGTGAAAGACCAAACATAGTATAACTAAAAATTAATATAATTTTTTATTAATGCTAATACTAAAACTTTATGATAATTTTTTTATAATTATTTTGTTTAAATTATTTATGGTTTGTTCGTCTATATATTAGTTAAACAATTATTTTCTAACTATAAGTATGAATTAAATGTTTAATAAAAACTGGTTTTGGAAAAAGCATTACCAAACGTATATTCTTTGTTTTTATCATTTTCAACTGTGTCTACCAAGCGCATATTACTGTTTTCAGTTTTAAAATATAGGATGCAGAAAATGATATCAGACGCATATTTAAATTTGAAATACAGTAACTGCAAAACACCATTTTCATTTTTATTTTTATTCTCAGAAAATACAAATTCAAAAACAATACCTAACAAACCCTTAAACTCTTTGTCAAGAGATTGATTGTACCTATAACATTATACTCTCAGGCTACATTTGGCACGCATGATAAGATTGGATTAATTATTAAGATTTAACTAGATTAGATTAAATTGAGTAAATCGGATTGGACTATGTTAAATATAGATATCAATTATTCATGAAATTTTATAACAATAATTAAAATAAATTTAAAAAGAATTAACAAGAAAATTAAATATATTGTAAAATAGCTATTGGGTAATCATAATATAATAAACAAATAAAAAATTTAAATATTTAATTAATTTTTATCAAATATTTAAAAATATTATATAAAATCAACTAATTAATGTTATTATTAATTTTCATATTTTTTAATAATTTTTAGTGATTATTAAATTTAATAAAATCAATAATGCAATAAATAATTAAATGGTTAATTTTATTGATAAATTATTAAATATACAAGTAATGAAAATTTAATCTCAAGAGTTAATCGAAGTACCAATTTAAATCATAGATAATAAATGAAAAATAAATTTTAAGTAAACCACAATAAAAAATAATAAATTAATAGTAGATATAAATAAAAAGTAATGATATAAATGAAAGTCTCATAAATGAACAACTTTTTTCTTTAATCTTATCCCAACTAAACCCATGTGTAAATTAGGATTACTAATCCCATAATTATAGGATTAAATTCAAATTTAGTCTCCCTTAGTTCAATCCAAGTAAGCTTGCCAAACATGGAATAAATATTTAATCACGAAATTAATCAAATCCCATACTTAATTCTAGCATCCAAACATGGCGCTAGATTTAATCAAGAATTTCATTTTACTTAATCCACGCTCACCTAAGTTTGGTGCCTCCCCTTTTCATCTATCATATTATGAAATAAAGAATGTATTTAACTTACTTCATCAACGATACTTTTATTCGATTGTCCTAAAAGATTTTTTCCTCAATATACTTCCTTACGCCATAGATTGAAATTATTATCTAATTTACCTCTACTATTTTTTTAATAATGTCCAAAAAATTTATAACTATCTACTTAGTCGAGTAGTGGAATCACTCATTTAATTTACATTGTTCGGAATATTTGACTAATTTGAATTGACTATATTGTCTCTATTGATATCAGCAAGACATTGAAATTTTTATCGAATTAATAAAAAATATCTAACGTACAATAAAAATTATAAGTCTTACAATCTCATTAAAAAAAAAAAAAACACACACACACTCTCTTACACTCACAGCTTCTGCATATCCTCTAGTCTAATTTTTGTATTTCCTTTTAAATGTCTATTGTCTTCTCGGTGCTTGTTAAGTTACATAATCATGTAACTTATATCAACCCAATACTTATTACCACTAACACATATTCAATTTTTATTGTTTATGTTTTTATGTTAGTGGTAGCAAGTGTTGGGTTGATGTAAGCTACATGATTATGTAACTTAACAACTACCTTATCTTAATTTATCCCAAAAAAATGATAAAAGCTCATTTAGTCCCTTTATTTTAAGATTAGTATCCATTTAGTCCTTTTATTTTTAAAAATACCTCGAAACATCTCTGCCGTTAAAGTATTGATACCCCTACCGTTACTTTTTATTTTCTTTGGTTTACTTTTACAATATTACCCTTTTATAATTATTTTTTTGGACATTAATAAAAAGAAAATAATTAAATTAATAATTTAATCCTAAAAAATAAAAAATTTATATTAATTTTTTTGCAAGCACCATTTGCACACTTGGTAGTTTGCATATAATTTTTGACAATTTAAAATTAATATATATTTTTTTATTTTTAGGGTTAAATTGGTAATATAATTATTATTTTTTATTAATGTCCAAATAAAAAATTATTATAAAAAAATAATATTGTAAAAGTAAGCCAAAAGAAATAAAAAATAATGATAAAAATATCAATACATAAATTAAATGAACACTAATCTTAAAATACAGCGACTGAATAGGCTTTTATCCCAAAAAAACTACTGTAGCATTAAAGTGAATTATCTGTCTGTGAATTCGTGTCCAAATGATAGTTGCACGGATGAAAAATAAATTAATATTTTCTTATCATAATGATATACTTGCATGCAACCTACACTTTGAATGTCAATTTCTCAAACCAGCCATGTGTTACAGTTTTGGTGACTGGCTGATGACCTGTATGTCAGGTTACTACTTCGCTTCAACGTGTATCATTATTAGCCCCAAGATAATAGCCAACAGTCAATATGGTAAAAAACAAATTATGGGGGCTGAAGAATCACCGTTGCAACCTTGCCATTAATTTAACATCTTTAAAAATGGATAAATTAGCAGCTCCCATATTTTGCCGGCTAACTAGTTAGTAGTTACCGACCAACAACACTATAGAAGCTTGAATGTATGTATTAAGGTTAATTATCTATCTAATAACTGACTGCAAACTATAAGGAGCAATGCAATCTCCATCACCAATTTGTAGCCAAACATATAATTAGAGATGGCCAATGGGTCATGCCGTGCCAACCCGACCCACCAAAGCTCGGCCTATGCATGCTCGTACCCACTATATGTTTCGTGCCATATCTAAATTTTTTTACTTACGTCTAGCCCGGCACACGTGCCGTGCTTACACGTGTCATGCCTAAGAAAAAAAGTCCAATAATTTTTTTTTAAAATTTTTTAAGAGCGCATACTAAATTATTGATGTACTTTTTCTAGGATTATGCCTTTATTTAAATTTAATAGAATTAAAAATTCAAAACTCAAGTACATATTTAATAATAATAAACTAATAATAGGAGGAAAATATAATATTAATTACTAAGTTTGACCTTATAATATTAGAATTTTTTTTAATACTTAACAACAACAATAATAATAAATTTTTTTAAGGGTTAACTTAATTGTTAATTTAGACTTACATAAAGTCATAAATCATAGTTCACAATAATATTAATGCATATTTATAAAATCATGATATTTATAATTTTATTCATTAAAATTATTATATCAATTATTTCTTTAATAAATTATAAATATAAATTAATTATAGTATTTTTTAAAATTAAGAATTGAATGAATTTAAAAAATTAATTTAAAATTATTTATAAAATTATAAAATTTTAACTTTATTTTCATTAAAAAATAAAATATATTTATTATGAGTTTTCTTATCGTGCCTAACTTTTAAGATACGCGTATATAAAATTTTAAGTCTGACATGATCCATGTGCGTGCCGTGCGTGTACCCCACTAAAATATATTCCTATCATGCTGTATTATACGAACAGATACTTTTACTCCTGCCGTCCGGCCTATTAACCATCTCTACACGTGATGTACGGCAGAGAGTGATCATTCATAGCTTTTCAGAAAGTACTTGGAAAAAGCAAACGCACACCGCGATCGATGTTACCAGCGTCTGCTTCGAGTGCAGCAAAACGCTTGTCGCACCCGTGGTGCTACTGCTGAATGCGCTAAATGGAGTACGAAAACAATGCATGTGATTATATTAATGATTCAATGACTGATGGGGATGAGACCACTCAATAAATGCTTTACTGCTTTTAATGTTTTACCGTCGGAAGTTCACCCCAAAACAATTATCGGTTTACAATCAAATTTCTTTTTTGTGACTTTTTTTTGTTTCTCTTTTATCCTAATAAGTGAAAAAGCTAATTTATCCTAATTAAAGGTGTTTTAAATAGAGAGAATAGTATTGAGACTTGAGAGAAAATGAATCGATTGATTTATTTCGCAGTATGAATATACAGGGAGTTCGCTTGCCTTTTATACAATCGCTAACTAACTTGTTAACTAAGCTACTAATCCCAACTAATCAAGTTTAAGTTAACTAATCCCACCTCTCAGTTTGTGTGCTTCAGATCACATTACCACCTGCCACCTGGGCTAAGCTGTAATTCCATGCCATCAATCTGTGGAACAATCTCATTGATCACTTCTTGTTATTAATTTTATTACGTTAATTGTTATTATTACTATCATTAATGTCATTAATATCAATATTAATGTTAAACTTTAGTAATTATTATTATTATTTTTGTCACTAATGTCATTATCATTATTATTATTGAAATATATTAATTTTACTATTTTTATTTTTATTAATTATTTTATTATTAAAATTTATTAATTATTACTGTTTTAATTAATATTAGTCATTATTTTTATTTTTTTATTTTTTTTATTTTTTTTATTTTTAATACTATTATGATATGTATAAATAATATTAAAGACAATTAATAAAGTGTATTTTAGTAACTTACGACAACACTTCATTTAATAATCGCACTATAAATTGAGCATGTGAATTGCATTGTCTTAAAACTCTCACGCAAGCCTCCATAAATCGGCATTTGATGTGACCATATTAACGGCGATTTTTCAATGGGTGGTGACCAGTCAAAAAGTCTGAAACTACGCGTGTAGTCACGTGAAATGTAAGTAGTTTTACCTCATGTTATAATTAAGGTATTTACCCGGGTCAAAAAGTTCTGCTATTTACCTCCCGTCTTCATTTTTATCTTCCTCTCTTCTTCAATTCTCCTCTTCGTTTCACCAACAGAGCACAAATTGTAGCACAAATTGCACCACAAATTACATACCAATTCAGCACAAATTGCAGAAGTTACTTGTACAACAATTCATCACAAAATACAAAGCAATTGAAAACAAAATGCAGACAAATTTGTACACAGTTTCTTCCGAACCAAAATCTCATTTTCATCATCATTCATCCTCAACACTAGGCATTAAGCACCTCAATCAAGTGCGGAAAGGAAAAATGAATATCAATTGTAATTTAACACACTTATTTTCTTAACATTTTATTTCTGAAATCAAATATGAAATCCGTAAACGCCGAAACTTAGTCTTATGTCAGAAAATTTTCACAGTTGTTGTTCAAGCTTTTGCTCGGGTGTGGTGAATCCATAAATGCCGAAACTCTATCTTGTTCAAGCTTTTGCTCAGGTGTGGTGAATCCATAAATGTCGAAACTCTATCTTGTTCAAGCTTTTGCTTTTGCCTTGTCTGAGCCAAATCATGTCACCTTCGAGGAAGATAAGAGCTTATGGTGAATCGAAGAGGAAGATGAAGAGAAAGAAAAGCAGCTGCGTTTTTCTATTTCTCTACGTTTTTTCTATTTTTATTAGGCAGAAACGATTACGTTTCAAGGAAGCAAAAAGAAAAAAAAAAAAAACCAAAACGGCGTCGTTTTGGTTTAATTTGGGGTTTGACCCGAGGAAAGTAGCATTTTTCTATAATTAAAAGGCTTCACTTACCTTACATTATTACATAAGGTACATAATTCTAAGATAATTATTTAATAAAAATTTAATAGTTGTAAAAATAATATAATATAATTTTATTATATTATATTTTTATAATCATTAAATTTTTATTAAATAATTGTGAAAAATTATGTAACTTACATATAAGATAGCGAGTTCCTAATTAAAAATATTAAAAATACAAAACGAAAGAAAGATGAAGAAAAGATAAAATAAATTACATTATAGCATTAATTAATTTTTTTTCCTATATTGCATAGTATTATATTTAATTCCATTTATCTTTTATTTAATTTTTTAATTTAAATAGCATTGCTCGTTATGAATGCGTACCGTCGAGGTTTGGCCCCAAAAAAAATACAAAAGGAAGTCTATTACTTTATCTTTTCAACTTTTGGTTCTCTAAAATTTCATTTTCATTTTTTCCACGTCAAGACAGAGAAGCGTAAGCGCACAATATATACGATGTGCATGTAAGATTCAATATCTTAAATGACATGCCATACATTTTACTGCGTATTAAATTAAACCACAGCTTTGCACATATGTCCACCTTTTTTTTTCTAAAATGACATATATGTCTAGTTAAAATAATATAGTGGCGCAATTAGTTTGGCTTATTTCAAAACATTTTTTATTTATATGTCTTATTCAATAATTATAAGTACTTATTTAATCTCATTAGTTTTATTTTTATTTTTATTGTCGTTCATTTTTTTTTAATAAAACTTTCGAAGATTAAATAAGTTATTTTACTTTTATTAACAAAACCTTAAATTTTGGACTCTTAAAAGTAGAAATTGATTTTTTTAAAATATTAAAATTTCTAAAATACAATTTACTTATTTGACAATCTTATTTCATTCATTTTATGACATAACTTTTAAAAAAATTTCAATTAAAATAATTTTATAATTTTTAATAAAAGATCTCATTGACAACTGAATAACTAATTTTTTTTGTAAATGCTCCACTTATAAAAACTCTATTTAAATAAGTTTTGTTTGAAAAATTATACCAAATGAAGTCTTAATACATGTTTTGTATTGCTTATCTAATGGCATAAAGGCTTAATTCCATAAGATATTTTAAAAAATCCTAGTCTTGTTTAGTCACTTTTTGAATAAAGCTTTTGGAGTTTAAGTCATTTTGCTTCTACTAACAAAATCTCATATTTTGGACTGTTTAAAAGGATGGGGCTATTTAAATCTACTAATTTCCTCTCTATACCCTCTTTTTATTTAAGAAATTTATTATCTAAATAATTTTTTAAGGCATTACTTAATTAACCATTTCTTTTCTTTCTCTTTTCAATTTCACAAATTCCTATCAACTCATTCAAAATATTCTTCAAGCTACAGATAATTGGTATTACTAGTTAAAAATAAACATCAATAGATTTTTATTAGCCATGAAAGTTAATGAATATTAATTAATTCAATTTTTACCAAGTACAAAAGCTAATGAATATCAAGAAAAAAAAATCTTACATATAAAAAGTATAAAATATAGATCATGATATATTAAAAAAATTGAAAAAATGAATTATAAAAAGAATGAATTGAGTATTTAGGGCTAGTTTGGGAATGCTGTAATTTTTAAAATAATTGCTATTAGCTGTGCTGTAAAAATAATTAGTTGTGAAAAGAATCAGTTAAATATTTGGTAAATTTTGTTTTCACAAGTACTGTGAGTTTTGAAAACAGTTATGAACGTTTGGTAAATTTTATTATCAAACTGCTGACAGAAAACAAATGACTAAAATATACATAATGCAGGATAAAATTTACTTATACATATAAAAACATGTACATATAATATTTTTAATTGTGTATTATAATAATTTTTACTAAAAATAAAATTTATAATATATTGATTTTATTTTTTTATCTTGAAACAATTGATAATTAAATTTATAATATAGTAAAATAAATTTAATAATAATTCAACCAACAAATTGATATTAATAAATTTATATTGATGAATTATAATAAAAAATTATTAAAATATTAATTTTGTTTCTAATTTGAATAAAGATAATTTTAGGTTTATCTAATAATTTTAAGGATATTTATGAAATTGTATTAAAGGATAGAATTGATTCTCAAAATAAGAATCTAAAAACTGCTCTTTTCCTACTTTTTAAAATTAGCTGTAAGAGGGGTTGATTTTGACGAAAGTAATTTTGATTTTTTTTTACTAAAACGTTTAAATTAACTTTTAGATTTTTAAAATCACTTTTAAGTTTCCCAAAAGTAATCACAAACATGCCTTTAGTTTATAGAATGTGAAAGTAGAGAGAATATGCAATTTTAAGATTAAAAAAAAGAAAGTGATTAACGAAGGGTGATTTTGAAATTTTAAATTTTTAGTAATAAATTTATTTTTTAAAATGGGTGTAAAGAGGAATATGAGTCCCACCCCTTTAGAAGTACCGGTTATAGAATTTTTTTTAAAACGTTAAATTTTTTAAAATATTATTTATTTATTTCATAATTTTGTTTTAGTCTTAGAATAATATAATTTTTTTTAAAATTATTTATTAAGATAATTTTATAATTTTTTTTAAAAAAGTTCTAACTACAATTAAACTAGTTAATTTTTTTAATAAAAATTCTATAAGTAAAATCTTCACTCAAATAAGTTTTGTTTGAAAAGGCAGAAGCTTGGTACTTAGTTTGGGCGTTTCAGTGCTTAAAGACATGACGTGCGTGAGGAGTGGTTGGTAACATGTATAACGAAAGTACAAAATTACCCTCGCTCATCTGAGAGGGTTCTGTTTTATAAAGTCATGCCTATTCCTCATCACTGCTTGCACTTAAAGAGAACCACCGACAGCGAGTAGAGAGGAAATTAAGTTGAGGGACTAATGGCCAACTTTAGCCCCGAAATCCTCTTTCTGTCATTCGTTGTCTCGACGGCAATCCTCTACATGATTAATAATCGGCGAAGGTCACTGCCAAATTCACCGTCACTGCCGTCACCACCAAACAAACTTCCGATAATAGGTCACCTTCATCTCTTCTACAAAGAGCGCAAGCCACATAAAAGTTTCGCTAAACTCGCAGAGAAGCTGGGTCCCATATTTTACATCCAGCTCGGCCGAGTCCCCGCCGTTGTAGTCTCCTCTAAAGAGCTGGCCAAACAAGTTCTCAAAACTCACGACCAGGTCTTCGCCAGCCGCCCAAGCATCCTCAGCGCCAAGCACGTCTCCGTCGGCCCCGCTGACGTCACCTTCTCCCCCAACGGCCCTTACTGGCGCCAAGCTCGCAAGATCTGCGTCACCGAGTTACTCAGCCCAAAACGAGTCAACTCTTTCAAAGTCGTCCTAGATGAGGAAGTGAACCGGTTTATGAGCCGCGTGAAAGCCCGCTGTGGGTTAGAAACAGACATGAGTGATCTTATTTTCGCCTTCTGTACTGATTTCTTTTGCCTTGCAGCATTTGGGGTGAGGTTCATGGAAGATGAAGACGAAGGGCAAAAGAGTAAATACTTGGCGAGTGTTTTCATAGAGGTTGAAGAGTTGCTGACAGGGTTTTATTATGGGGATTTTTTCTCGGAGTGGGTTTGGCCCGGCTGGCTCACTGGGTACACACCTAGGGTGATCAAGGGTTCTCGGAACTTGTTGAATGCTGTTGATGAGATTTTCGATAAGACTTCCAAGAGGAAGCAGCCGCTGGGTACCGGCGCATTCTTATTGCACGGTAATGAAGATTTTATTGATGTTTTGCGTAGAGTCCAAAAAAGCGACGATTTGGATGTGCCCCTCACTGACGACAATCTTATGGCTATTGTTTCGGTAATTACAGCTTTTCTTGATTAATTTAAATTAATTTCTTACAAGAAATCAAACATGTAAACGTATGTCAATGTATGATGTGATACTACTGGTGCATTCGCGCAGGACATGTTCGTGGCGGGAGTCGACCCGTCGACAGCAACACTAGAATGGATAATGACAGATCTGGCTAGGCACCCAAGAGTGATGAAGAAGGCACAGGAAGAAGTTCGAAGCGTAGTTACTGCATCTGGGAGTGGGAAAGTTGAGGAAAACCACATCCATCAACTCAAATACATGAAAGCTGTGATTAAGGAGTCAATGAGATTACACCCAGTTAACTTATTGATTCCAAGAGAGTCCTCCGATAAATGCACGCTTGAAGGCTACGAGATACCGGCCAAAACTAGGATTTTTGTCAACAACCACGCAATTGGAAGAGATCCCAAGTTGTTTACAAACCCCCACGACTTCATTCCTGAGAGGTTTCAACAGGAGGAAGATATTAAAGATTTTAAGGATAAAGATTTCAGGTTTATGCCATTTGGGGGAGGAAGACGAGGTTGCCCAGGCTATGGTTTGGGTTCGATTACTGTGCAGTGGGCTGTGGCTAGACTTCTATATCATTTTGACTGGGCATTGCCTCGTGGAGTCGGCCCCGGCGACGTGGATCTTCAGGAGGTTTTTGGCCTTGCTGCCAGGAAGAGGGTTCCTCTTGTGCTTGTCCCAACAGTTAACAAGGGTTATGATTTCAAGTCCTAATAATTATGCTTAAATCACGTATTTCTTCTCCTCTAATAAATGTTCAGAATCTTAAATAAAAGAGTTCTGCTATTTGAACGAAATGAAGTCAAAGGGACGACAGAAAAAAATTGTCATGTGGGATTAATGGAAAGGGTTAATTTTGTCCTGCCCCCAACTGTTTCAACATTTTTCGCCACACACCCATATGTTTCGAAAATACTCACTCCACACCCAATTCCGTTAATTTGACCGTTATGTTTAACGGAGCTATTTGAAATTTAAGTAAATGTCCAAAATACCCCTTATCTTGAATTAGAGAAAAATAAAATGAGATAAAATATTAATTTAATAATTAATGTTTACATTAAAAAAATTTATTTAAAGGTAATTAATAATAATTTCATCAATTAAATTATCAAATAAATTTAATTTATCATCATCAAATAATATTTAGGATATGAATTTCCAAATTTGCCCTTTGACCGTTAGAATAAACGGTCAAATTAACGGAATTGGGTGTGGAGTGAGTATTTTCGAAACATATGGGTGTGTGGTGAAATATGTTGAAACAGTTGGGTGCAGGACAAAATTATCCCTAATGGAAACAAAAAATGGGCACGTGAATGAAGCAGTTTTGTCCCTTTGTCTGTTACTTTTTGAATTTAAAGAATAAAATAATTTAAAAAAAAAAGAAAAGTAACGAAAATAAATGAAAGGGAAATTACTTTTTAGTTATATAGTTTCTCTCTATTTCTCTCTATTTCTCTCATTTGAGTACGTGAATTTTTTCCATTTGAGTACGAGAGTTCTTTGTGTTCAGGAAGGTAAAATTTAAACGAGTTTTAGTCTCAGCATCTCACAAATTTTGTCTCAGCATCTCACAAATTTTGTCTGTGCATCTCAATTATTAGAAGGAATAAATTAGATATAGGTCTACAAATAGAGGTGAGAGATGTTTAAATAGTTAGAATATTTAATTTAAATTGTAAAAATTCGTAGATTTTTATTTTTTATATATTTAAATTGTTATGAATTGTTATGATTTTTTTAATTTAAATGGTTGGAAATAATGGAATAGATTATAATAATTTTTTAATGTGTTTTATATATGTTAGGATTTTTTAAATTTAAATGGTTGGAAATAATGAAATAAATTATAATAATATTTGAATGTGTTTTATATATGTTAGGATTTTTCTTAATTTAAATGACTGGAAATAATACAATAAATTATAACAATTTCTAAATGTGTTTTATATATGTTAGGATTTTTTAAAATTTAAATTGCTGAAAATAATGAAATAAATTATAACAATTTCTGAATGTGTTTTATATACTTAAGTTGTTAGGATTTTATAATTTAAATTGCTGGAGATAATGGAATAAATTATAACAATTTCCGGATGTGTTTTATATATTTAAGTTGTTAGGATTTTATAATTTAAATTGTTGGAGATAATGGAATAAATTATAAAAATTTGTGGATGTGTTTTATTTATTTAAATTGTTAGGAATTTTCGTTACTGGACAAAATGTTATATAAGTTTCTTAATACAAATGTTAATTATTTTGTAGAAATGGAGTATTTGGAAAATGAGCATGCATTTGAAGAATTGCAAGAAACAAGAGCTAACGATGTAAATGAAATTGTGGAACCGAACAAATGTGAGCCAGCTCTTGGAATGTTATTTGATAATCATGAAGAAATGTTTGCATTTTACAAAGCTTATGGTAAACAAGAAAGGTTTCCTGTGAAGGTTCGAAGTACTAAGAAGGGGACCGATGGAATTGTAAAATATGCGACATTTGCATGTGGGCGTAGCGGCAAGTCAGAAAGTAAATCTGCTAATGCATTGAAGCCGAAACCGAATGTGAAAAATGGTTGTGATGCAAAAATTGAAGGTTGTTTAAATGAAGATGGAAAATGGGTTCTTCGAACTTTAAATCTTCAACACAACCATGGATTGAGTCCAGATAAAGCTAGGTATTTCCCATGCAATCGCAGAATTAGTACAAGCGCTAAAAAGCGAATTGAAATGAATGATTGTGCAGGAATTAGAATAGACCAAAATTTCAATTCTATTGTTGTTGGAGCTAGTGGATATGAAAATGTGCCATTCTTGGAAAAAGATTGTAGAAATTTTGTTGACAAAACAAGGCGATTACAACTTGAGGAAGGAGATGCTATGGCACTTTTAAAGTACTTCCAGAAAAAACAAGCAGAATGTAATGAATTTTTTTTTACCATTGATTTGGATGAAGAGGATCGATTAAAGAATGTGTTTTCGGCAGATTCGTGGAGTAGGGCAGCTTACAAATATTTTGGAGATGTCATCACATTTGACACTACATATCTGACCAACAAGTATGACATGCCATTTGCGCCCTTTGTTGGAGTTAATCACCATGGACAGTCTATTTTGTTGGGATGCGGATTGATTTCACGCGAGGATACGGAGACATTTACGTGGTTATTTGAGGCGTGGCTATCATGCATGTCTGATTCTCCTCCCCTTGGTATTATTACAGATCAAGACAGGGCAATGCAAAAGACAATTGAAAATGTTTTTCCTACTACTAGGCACCGATGGTGTTTATGGCACATAATGAAGAAGGTGCCTGAGAAGTTAGAGGCTTTCAAAGAACGTGAATGTATTATATCTTCCCTGCTCTCTGCTGTATATGATTCATTGAGTTCTGATGCGTTTGAGGAAGCTTGGCATTGCATGATTACAGAATATAATTTGTGGGATAATGATTGGTTAAATGGTTTGTACGAGGAGAGGCATCGTTGGGTCCCATGCTATTTAAAAGGCTATTTTTGGGCAGGAATGTCAACAACTCAGCGAAGTGAAAGTATGAATGCATTTTTTGATGGATTTGTTAACTCAAAAACAAATCTGAAACAGTTTGTAAAGCAATATGAAAATGCATTGACGAGGAAAGCTGAATTAGAATGGCAAGCAGATGCCAAGTGTTTCAGTAAAATGACACCATGCGTGTCAAGATATGAGATGGAGAGGCAAGTTGAAGAAGTGTACACCATTTCCAAGTTTAAAGAATTTCAAGAAGAATTGACTGCTCTAATATATTGTGATATCTCGGATTCTGTGGGATCAATATATCAAATAATTGAATCATTTGGGCAAGGTCGGAGAGGCTTCTTTGAGGTTGTTTTTGAAGAAGCTGAGTGTGAAGTTACTTGTATATGTTCAAAATTCCAGTTTAGGGGGATTCTTTGCAGACATGCCCTTGCAGTGCTGATACGTAACTCAGTTGAATTACTTCCAGAAAGATACATTTTATCAAGGTGGAGAAAAGATGTGAGGAGATGTTATAGTAAGCTGAAAGTTTGTTATGATGTGCAGAATTTGACCATCCAGCAAGAAAGATATGAAAAAATGTGTAACGCTTTCAGTGAGGTTGCAGACGTAGCCTCTGATGATGAAAATAGCTATAAAACGGTGTTGGATTGGATTGAGAAAGTAATGAAGGATCTGCCCAAGCAAATTCGTTGTAAAAGTGTGGGAAAAACTAATACTAGTGGAGCAAGTTGTAGTAGCAACAAACAAATTAACAGTGAGAGTGTGGAAAGAACTGTTATTGGCGAAGTAAGTTGTGGCAACAACAATGTTCAACTTGCACTAAATGATCCAGTAGTGACACGTCGTAAAGGCCGTCAACCTAGCCTGAGGAAAGAATTTTCGATTCGAAAGAAATTCGTTCAAAAGAACAAGTCCGCACAAAAAAATAAGGTATGATTAAAAATAAATATCTATTTTCTAATTAATTTGGTCTTAGTTTAATTGTCTTTAATAATCTTGTAGGATTTACAACAAACTGCCCCATCATCTTATCATGTGCCTAATGAAATCTCCACACAAGGGAGTAACATAGCCACGGTAAATTTTGTGAATTGATGCGTTTAAAATTTTCTTTTATTTCGAGGATATGTTATTAAGTATAAGATTGCACATATGTAGACGCTACAAGAAGGAAGTACTATATACGGAAATCTCAACCAATGCGGCACTATGGGCTATTATAATGTAAGAATTAAATTATTTAAATTTTAGTTTTAAGATTGCGCATATGAATTTTACATATATTTTATTATTTGATTAGGTACCTATGTACCAATCCCAATTCGGTGGAAGCAACATTTATCAGCCATTTCCTTATAATTGACATACAGTAAGTTGTTGTTTACAAATCGTTAATGAATACATATATTTTAATATTTCTGTAATGTAATATGATATTTATTTTTATGTATTATAGCAACCAGTCCCACCGTATACTTCGCAGTTGCATTATTCTTCTCCTTCGATGACTTATCAAGGATCTCAAAGTGAGAATTTCCAACAGTTACTACAGCAGCAGCAGTGTAATGAAGATAACAATGATGATACTTGATTTGTATTTTGGCTCTAAATTGTAGTGATGAAATAATGTTGTGTTAAATTGAACTTTAAATTTTTAAAATTATGTTAGATTTGACATTAAATCTTTGAAATTGTAGTGATGAAATAATGTTGTGTTAAATTAAACTTTTAATTTTTGAAATTATGTTAGAATTATTTAAGGTAATAATTTTTCCTCTTAATAATACTATAGTTGCATGTGATTGTGATGATGAAATTTTACCTACTGATAATTGATCATCACTTGCATGCATTTACCAGATTAAAAGAGGGAGCGTGGAGGTATGTATATGCTCTTACCACTATCTATTTTAATATATACCTTACTTAATAATTTTGAATTGATTGTTAGTACATGGTTCATGCATATATGCCAATTGGCAAAGTTCAACCGTATATATGTTTGCATGGCAATATATAAGCTCTTTAAAGGTTAGGTTAATTAGGTAATAATCTTTTCAATTCATACAGTTTCTTATCTTTCTTCATCTTTTGTTCTATTTAATTTTGCTATAGTTGTGGCCTCGTTGTTTTATTAGATAATTTAAAGAGATTAAAAGATTTGCTAGCCTAGATAGGTTTCATCCGCGCGCTTTCCTTTAAGCCAAGGTAATTAATTTGATTAAGTCAAAAAGAAAAAAAGTCACACTATATATTTTGCATGAAGCATCAATTCAAGCAAATGAGGAAAAACTTAGGAAATTTGAAACTGTGGGAACAATTCATACACAACAATCATTTAATTAAAAATATTTAAATTTATACATTACACGGGATACAATTTCATTTATGCAAAATACATATAGCAATGACTATCCCTAAAATACAACATACAATGGATAATATAGGTAGAATAATACAATCATTTCTTGTGTTATCAGTTTGCACAGTTTTGTCACATGTAGGCACTTCAGTTTGCACCCTCTTTTCGAGTGTTTCCACAAGAAATTTTGTAGTTTCTAACATATTAGATGTCTCTGACAATTTTTCATGCCTTTTTATGTAATCATTGTAGGCTATTTCGGCATCCAACAAAGATGTATAAGATTTATAAGAATTCCCTCTGAATCCATTTACTTGCATCTAACATTCAGGCCAAGAATTGTATATTCCCGGCTTTCGTCCTTTGAAAACAACATAACAACTTTGAGTAGGCATTTGAATTCTATATTGGAAAAATTTAGATCAATATTCTAGACTTTTATGCTAAGAATTTCAACTGCTAACAATAAGAGAAAATTTCAAAATCAAGAGGGAAAAAAGAGTAACATTTTAACCTTCTGAAAAAGAATGGGAGCCTCACAGCAAAGCACGAAGGCCAGCATCAATCAAGAAACTAATTTCTGCAACTGTAAGTGAGACAGATCACAGCAACTTGCACCAAAAGAAAACAAGAAAATGAATATCCAGCAAACATATCCAGCAAACAAATTCAGACAAAAAAACGAGAAAATGAATATCCAGCAAACAAATTCAGACAAAAAAAAACGAGAAAATTAATATCCAGCAAACAAATCCTCTTAATCCACTGGCAACTACAACATCTTGGTTGTCAAACTAAACCATCAATATCCAGCAAACAAATTCCAATCTGAGTTAAAAACAAAAAAATGAAACAACTTAAAAGCAAATCTGGTTACCCTTTTGAAAACCCAAGTGCATAGATCCAAAGTCGGAACTCAACGATCAATAATAACCAAATAAATGAATTTTCACATAGTCGAGACTCAAAAACATAGCAGTGAGCAGTAATAAATGCCCTGTTAGTATCTATGAAGACGAGTGAGAATGAAAACCAGAAGCTGAGGCTATGACATTCAGTGTCTCTGAAGAAGAAGAAGAAGCATTGAAGCAACGAATTAAATGAACACAAGGCCGTACCATGTGAGCTACGGTACACATTCACACACGCAAACAAAATCAAATCCAACACCACCAACAACAACTCACCCATGTTTCCAATTTTTTTAATACAATATTTTCAATTATTTATCTTTTTCTTATCATCTTTGTCCGATCGTGCAAGAAAAAAAGTTATAATTATAAAATTTAAAAAAAAAAAGGCTTACGGAAGAAATGCTAACACTGTCAATCTCAAAATTTCATCATCCATGACATAAAAAAATTAAAAAATTAAAAAGAAATTCTTACGGATGCAGCAAGCAACAACTACACGTCTCCAAAACAGCGACGTCGTAGTAGATCTGGGCTGGGCGAGAAAAAGAAAAAAAGGCTGGTAACGAATGAAGCCTGCTCAATGGAGGGGAGTGTGTGTAAAAGGAGGAGTAAAACGAAGCAAACTCATGTCTGGTAATGAAGCAAACTCAATGGAGGGGGAGTAAAATGAGTGGTTAGGGATTAGAGAGTCTGTGTAAAAGGGAGGGGGAGTAAAACGAAGCAAACTCATTTTTTTTTCTTGTGGGGTCCATGCAATATTAAAATAAGCAAAAATCAACGCTTGAAACGAGTGAAACGGCAATTCAAACTTGCGTTTCTGTTGTCCCTTTGTCTTCATTGAGTTTGTTTATCATTTTCCTAAATAAAATTATGAGGAAAGACTCTTACGTCACTCTCTCTAGGTGTTCTTCATATAATCATAAATAGACATCATTTCCATTATGGCGCCCAAATCACTGCTTTGTCAGATTATTGTTTGCTGGTTTTGAATGAGTATGTTGCACAGTGACACATGCCTTAAACAACTTTCAACACAAAAGTTGCTAAGAAAGGCTATACAATTTTTCAAACAAGTCATAATCTTAAGTTGCCTTCAAGTATCTTTTAATTCTTTTACAAACAATCCAATGTTTTTCAGTAGGTGCAGTAAGAAATTGACTTAACTTATTTATTGAGAAAGCAAGTTTTGGTCTTATAAGTACCAAATATTGCAATGCATCTATTATTCTTTTGTATTTAGTAGCATTAACAATCAAGTTATCTTTATTTACAGCTCTTGTTAGTTTCTGTCCTGTACTCATTGGAGTATCACTTTCTCTGCAATTTTTCATGCCAGTTTTTGTGAGCAAATCTCTTACATATTTGGCCTGTGAGAGATCTAAGCTACCCTCTGCACCATGAGTAACTTCAATACCAAAAAAAGTAATTGAAATCACCAAGATCTTTTAAAGCAAAAGTATTTCCAAGATATTTGATGAATGTTTCAATCACTGCATTGTTATCTTCAGTAATTAAAATATCATCTACATATATTAATACAACCACAATACCTCCAAGTTCATGTTTAAAGAACAAAGATGAATCTACTCTTAAGTTCTGAAACCCCCACTGCAACAGTGCTTTCCTTAACCCGTCAAATTAGGCTATGGGAGCTTGTTTCAGACCATAAAGAGCCTTAAGCAGCTTACAAACATGACCAGATGGAGACTGAATAAAACCTTCATGTTGGAACATGTAGACATCTTCATTAAGCTCTCCATTAAGGAAAGCATTATCGATGTCTTATTTTCCAGCCCTTCATCACAGCAAGACTAAGTACAATTCGCACAATAGATTGCTTAACCACTGGACTAAAAGTCTCAAAGTAGTCAATACTAGGTGTTTGATGAAACCCTTTTGCAACCAATCGGGCTTTATTCTTAGAAACAGGACCATTTGCATTATACTTAATGCGAAACACCCATTTACAACCAAAAACTTTAGTAGCTTGAGAGGCTGGTACAAGAACCCAAGTTATTGTTTTTTTCCATAAGTGCATCATACTCAGCTTGCATGGCTGCCTTCCATTTGGGATCTAAAAAAGCTTGGGAGACTGTACTGTACTGTAACATTTGTGGTTTGTACTGTAACCAATAAACAAATACTTTGTAGTATGAAAATTTAATTTGTGTTTGTTATAGAATCTCATATATGGAAAACATGAACAGCCAAGACATTTCAGAAAAGCATAGTCAGGCTTGTGTTTGAAAAGAATTTCATAGGGAGATTTATTTGAGGTTAGAACAGAAGTTGGTAATTGATTAATAAGAAAGGTTGATGTTGAGAATGCTTCCCACCAGAAACTTAAAGGTAATTTGGCTTGTGCAAGAAGAGTTAAACCCATCTCAACAAGGTGTCTATATTTTCTCTCTACTGTCCCATTCTGGTGATGTGTGTGAGGACAAGGATGCCTGAATAAAATTTCATGTTTTTTAAGATAAGGCACAAATGATCTGAATTCACCCCCCCAATCTGACTGTAGGATTTTAATGGTTGTGTCAAATTGTTTTTCAATGTGAGTTCTAAAAATGATAAAGACAGATAAGGCTTAAGACTTGGTTTTCAAAGGATAAACCCAGGTTTATCTACTATAATCATCAATAAAACTAATATAGTATTTATAATCATTTAGAGAGGTGATGGGTGCTGGACCCCATAAGTCAGTATGTATGAGTTCTAAAGGAGAGGTTGTTTTGATTTCTGTTACTCCAAAATGTAGTTTATAAACTTTCCCATATTGACAAGCATCACAAAAATCAAGAATGAGTTTTATAGCTTAACTGCAAATGTTTACAACTGGAGAGTACATGTTTCAGGACTTTTGAACTAGGATGACCAAGTAGCCTATGTAAAACATTTATTAAAGTACTGAAAACTGAACTGGAATGAGACAACAGACAATTTCGAGAATGATGTTGGACAATTTTAGCTTGAGTATCTGAACTATAATAAGGTTGCAAATCATCTAAACAATGTGACATCATAGACATAGGAACAGAACATGACTTTTTATTTACAGTTGAAAATAACGCTTGATGAGTTTTACTTCCAAGCTCAAGTTTTAGCTTATACAGACCTTTCATAGCCACATTCTCCAGCAAAATTGTCCTCTTTTTGTTGTCCTTGAGAAAGCAAGTATTTCCACAAAATTCAATGATCAAGGAATTATCAGATGTTAGCTTAGAAATACCTAAAAGATTTTTGGTAATGTGTGGCGCAAACAGAAGATTTTTTAGCAATAATTTGTGATTTCCAATTGCTAAATGAATACTTCATATATGAGAAATATTAAGGCCATATCCATTACTAATTATAAGTTTTTCATTAATTCATAAGGTTCATTGACACTAAGATTGTTGAGGTCATTGGTAAGATGATGAGTTGCTCTACTGTCTAGGTACCAGCCATCATCCATTACAGTTTCTGGCGTTGCCATTTAAGCTGACATATTTCTTTGACTATAGCCTTGATTAAACCCTTGATTATAATTGCTTTGATGTAGATACCTCATGGCTGGAACAAAATCCTTATTGAACCTATCCTTACAGATATCAGTAGTTTGTCCTATGGTGAAACACACTTGGCATCTAGGTTGATATTGCTGTGATGAAAAATTACCAGGCATTTGAGTTCTACCACCTTGATTCCAAGGTCTTCCTCCATACATATTATTTCCTCTTCCACCTTTCTTTCCTCTGTAATGATTTCCTCCTTGCTGATTGGTTCTAAAATTTCCTTGCATCATGTATCCAGGATTTTTAGATATTGATACATCTTGACTGAAAGCAAATTTTGAGTTGTATGCACCTAAACTTTTCTTCTTGTTTGATCATTTCTGAGCAAAATTTGTAGCAAATGCTTCCATAGCTTCAGCTAAAGTTCGTTATTCCAACATTCCTTCATGTATCATTAACCTAAAGAGTGATTCTGATATATCAAGATCTTGTCATTTTCTTGTGATCAACACTGCTACAGGATTGAATTCTGAACCAATTCCTTCTAACACACTCATCATAAAATCATAGTCACTCATTGGTGGTCCTGCTACTGCCATGCTATCTATTATGCCTTTCATTTTGTGAAAATAGTCATAAACATTCTTTTTTGTCACCATCATTTGTGAATTGCATTGTCTTGAAACTCTCACGCAAGCCTCCATAAATCAGCATTTGATGTGACCATATTAATGACGATTTTTCAATGGATGGTGACCAGTCAAAAAGCCTGAAACTACGTATAAAATAATGTGAAATGTAAATGCCTTTTATCTCATGTTATAATAAAAAATGTTAAAAATACGAAAGGAAATGATGATGGAGGGAAGATAAAATAAATTACATTATAGCATTAATTAAATTTTTTCCTGTAGTGCTATATTTAATTCTAGTTTTTATTTAATTTTTTTAATTTAAATAGTATTGCTCGTTATGAATGGGTACCATCGAGGTATAGCCCCCCCCCCCCCCCCCCCCAAAAAAAAAGGAAGTCTATTACTTTATCTTTTCAACTTTTGGTTCTCTAAAATTTCATTTTCATTTTTTCCACGTCAAAAGAGAAGCGTAGATGCACAATACATACGATGTGCATGTAAGATTTGCACATATGTTATATTACTTTATCTTAAATGACATGCCATACATTTTACAGTGTATTAAATTAAACACCAGCTTTGCACATATGTCCACCCTTTTTCTAAAATGACATATATGTCTAGTTAAAATAATACAGTGATGCAATTAGTTTGGCTAATTTTAAAAATATTTTCTAATTTTTATATGTCTGATCCAATAGTTATAAGTACCTATTTAATCTTATTATTTTTTCTTAATTTTTATTGTCGTTTGGTTATTTTTTGAATAAAACTTTCAACAATTAAATAAATTATTTTACATTTACTAACAAAACCTTAAATTTTGGATTCTTGAAAATAGAAATTGAAAAGCTTTTTTAAAATATTAAAATGTCTAAAATACAATTACTTATTTGACAATCATATTTCATTCATTTTATAACATAACTTTAGAAAACTTTCTATTAAAATAATTTTTAATTTTTAATAAAAGCTCTTATTGACAATTAAATAACTAAATGTTTTTATAAAAGCTCCACTTATAAAAACCCTACTTAAGCAAGTTTTGTTTGAAAAGTTATACCAAATGAAGTCTCAGAACATGTTTTCTATTGCTTATCTAATGGCATAAATGCTTAATTTCATAAGGTATTTTCATAATTCCTAGCCTTGTTTAGTCACTTTTTGAATAAAGCTTTTGGAGTTTAAGTCATTATACTTGTACTAAGAAAAACTCATATTTTGAATTGTTTAAAAGGATGTGGCTATTTGAATCTACCAATTTCCTCTCTACACCCTCTTTTTATTTAAGAATTTTACTATCTAAATAATTTTTTAAAGAATTACTTAATTAACCATTTCTTCTCTTTCTCTTCTCAATTTCACAAATTCCCATAAACTAATTCAAATATATTCTTTTAGCTATAGATAATTGGTATCACTAACTAAAAATAAACATCAATAGATTTTTATTAGCCATGAAAGTTAATGAATATTAATTAATTTAATTTTTACCAAGTACAAAAACTAATGAATATCAAGAAAAAAAATCTCACATATAAAAAGTATAAAATATAGATCATGATATACTAAAAAAAGCAAAAAAATTAATTAAAAATAGAATGAATTGAGTATTTATAGTTTGTATGTTAGCCTAAAGGGCTACACATAATGCAATTTTGATGATAACAAACATATGTATTAAGTTATTTAATAAATATTGTATTTCACATTTTCACTAGTTTTTGAAGGGTAATATTTATGCAAGTGAATCAAGTGAAATCAAGCTCAAGACACTCAACGGACAACGGCGAAATCAAGAATAAAGTTTAGAGCTTAACAGACAAATTAATGTGATAAATTCTTGTAAAGCCGGTATGATTTAATTGATGCATGATTTAGCATTTGAGAAGCTCAAGAGATTAATTTAATTAATTACTTTTCATAAACTAAAAGGTTTCATTTTCATAAGATAAAGTATTTTGTGTTTTTGAGTATTTTGGACTTAAATGGAAAGTTTTGCAATCTTTGATTTTAATAAGTATTATTTTGAATTTCGGAGTTAGACCTTTTTGCAAATATTTGAAACGTTTTGGGCCATATAATAATTTATGAACATTTTGGACTAAAGTGAAAGGTTTTGAGAACTTTGAAGAATATAGATATTATGTTAAATTTTGAAAAGGACTTCTTTGAGAAATAATAATATATTTGGGGCCATATCATAATTTCAAAAAGTTTTGGAAAGCATCAATTATTAGAAAATTCTGAAATTAGATCTATTTGTAAAGTTTTATGACGTTTTGGGTCATAATATAATTATAAAAAGTTTTAGACTAAAGTGTAATTTTAGTGAACAGTATTACTGTAGCAAAACTCAAAAATAACGATAATATCACTGTTACAAGTGACTAGCTAGATAAATCATGCGGCTAACCGCTTGGTTGCGGGAATTTGTCTATAATGGCTAGTTTTCGGGTTTTAACTATAAAAACTCAACTTCAACTTCATTTTAAGGACTAATGCAAGCAAATATAAGATCATATAACATATATTGAGCTTCCAAAACGCAAATCATTATAGATTGAATCATTGTTGAGCTATTATTTGCATATCCACTCTTAAAGAGAGTTTTTGTTATAATTTTTATTTCTTATCAAATTGTGAGTGTATAAGTGTGAGAAACACTTGGGGTGAAGAGATTAGAGAAATAATCTCTTAGTTATAAAGGTTCATTGACACATTAAAAGTCAATTGTAAGAACTTGAAGCCTTGGGAGGCATAGATAGTGAAATCATCGAGCTAGGTTGGCTTGGAGGCGTGGAAGTAGGCGGGGATTGCCGAACCACGTAAAAATCTGCGTGTTTGTTTTTCTCTTCCCTTACTCTTTTATTATTATGCTTGTTTGAATTTATTGTTCTTTATTCTATTAAGGCGTTAAATTGATTTGTTGTGCGAATTGTATTGCATAATTTTTAAAATCTCAATTCACCCCCCTCTTGGGTTGCGTAACTTGCATTTCATTGTAGAATGTGAAAGTAAAGAGAATATGCAATTGTAAGATAGAGAGAGAAAGAGATTAGTGAAAAGTGATTTTGAGATTTTAAATTTTTAATAATAAATTTATTTTAAAAGATGGATGTAAAGATGAATATGAGTCCCACCCTTTTAGAAGTACAGCTTATAGAATTTTTTTAGAAAGTTAAAATTTATAAAATATTATTTATTTATTTCATAATTTTATTTTACTCCTAAAATAATATAATTTTAAAAAAAATTATTTATTAAAATAATTTTATAATTTTTTTAAAAAGCTCTAACTTCAATTAAACAAGTTAATTTTTTTTAATAAAAATTCTATAAGTAAAATCTCCACTCAAATAAGTTTTTGTTTGAAAAGGCAGAAGCTTGGTACTTTACTCTCATTTGGGCGTTTCAGTGCTTAATGATATGGCGTGCGTGAGGAGTGGTTGGTAACATGTATAACAAAAGTACAAAATTACCCTCGCTCATCCGAGAGTGCTGTTTTATAAGGTCATGCCTATTCCTCATCGCTGCTTGCACTTAAGAGAACCACCATCAGAGTGTCGAGAGGAAATTAAGTCGAGGAACTAATGGCCAACTTTAGCCCCGAAATCCTGTTTCTGTCATTCACTGCCTCAACGGCAATCCTCTACATGATTAATAATCGGCGAAGGTCACGGCCAAATTCACCGTCACTGCCGTCACCTCCAAACAAACTTCCGATAATAGGTCACCTTCACCTCTTCTACAAAGAGCGCAAGCCACATAAAAGTTTCGCTGAACTCGCAGAGAAACTGGGTCCCATATTTTACGTCCAACTTGGCCGAGTCCCCGCCGTTGTAGTCTCCTCGAATGAGCTGGCCAAACAAGTTCTCAAAACTCACGACCAGGTCTTCGCCAGCCGCCCGAACTTACTCAGCGCCAAGTACCTCTCGGTCGGACCAGCGGCCGTCACCTTCTCCCCATACGGCGCTTACTGGCGCCAGGCTCGCAAGCTATGCGTCACCGAGTTACTCAGCCCAAAACGAGTCAACTCTTTCAAAGTAGTCCTGGATGAGGAAGTGAACCGGTTTATGAGTCGCGTGAAACTGCGGGTCAGAAACAGACATGAGCGATCTTATTTTCGCTTTCGCTACTGATTTCTTTTGCCTTGCAGCTTTTGGGGTTAGGTTCTTGGAAAACGAAGAGAAGGAAGAAGGGCAAAAGAGTAGATACCTGGCGAGTGTTTTTGTAGAGGTTGAAGAGTTGCTGACTGGGTTTTATTATGGGGATTTTTTCTCAGAGTGGGTTTGGCCCGGCTGGCTCACTGGGTACACACCTAGGGTGATCAAGGGTACTCGGAACTTGTTGAACTCTGTTGAGGAGATTTTCGATAAGACTTCGAAGAGGAAGCAGCTGCTGGATACCAGCGCATTATTATTGCACGGAAATGAAAATCTTATTGAGGTTTTGCGCAGAGTCCAAAAAAGAGATGATTTGGATGTCCCCATCACCGACGACAGTCTTGAGTCTATTGTTTCGGTAATTACATTACGGCTTTTGAATTGGCCAGTTAATTGATGTACATTTGTTTTCATAATCCATTCAAGTAATATCTCGAGAGAAAATTAAAACATGTAATATATGATACGTTAATGTATGATGTGGTGCATGCGCGCAGGACATGTTCGTGGGGGGAGTTGACCCCTCGACAGCAACTCTAGAATGGATAATGACAGAGCTGGCTAGGCACCCAAGAGTGATGAAAAAGGAGTCAATGAGATTACATGAAAGCTGTGATTAAGGAGTCAATGAGATTACACCCAGTTAGCTTCTTGATTCCAAGACAGTCCTCCGACAAATGCACGCTTGAAGGCTATGAGATACCGGCCAAAACTAGGATTTTAATTAACAACCATGCAATTGGGAGAGATCCCAAGTTGTTTGAAAATCCCCACGACTTCATTCCTGAGAGGTTTCAACAGGAGGATGATATTAAAGATTTTAAGGATGAAGATTTCAGGTTCATGCGATTTGGAGGAGGAAGACGAGGTTGCCCTGGCTATGATTTCGGATTGAATGCGGTGCAATGGGCTCTGGCTCGACTTCTAAATCATTTTGACTGGGCATTGCCTCGTGGAGTTAGCCGCGGTGACGTGGATCTTCAGGAGGTTTATGGGTTTGCTGCCAGGAAGAGGGTTCCTCTTGTGCTTATCCCAACAGTTAACAAGGATTATGATTTCAACCCCTAATAATTATGCTTAAATCACGTACTTTTTCTCCTTTAATAAATTCTCAGAATTTTAGATAAATTTATCACTCTCTCTAGCCTCTAGGTGTTCTTCGTTTAATCATAAATAGACACCATTTCTATTATGGCGCCCAAATCATTTCTATGTCAGATTATTGTTTTCTATGTTAGATTATTATTTGTTGGTTATGAATGTACTAAAAAGTTAAATATGCTATTAGCAAGCTCCACCATGCTCCGTTAGGGTGGGCAAAGACCCAAGTTATCTAACATCTTTGACCTGGCCCAACTAATCTAGTCAGGTTTTCAGAGGTTGGATGTTATTTTGGGTTGAGTTCACCAATGTCATCTTATCCAAGCCCAATAATCCAACTACAAAATGTCAACTGCAAAATAAACCCATTTAAATGTTCATGAAGTAATATCTTTTCTATGAGCACCCATTTTTATTCTACAATAGCCCTTGTACATTTGTATTCTCCTTGAACCTCATTAAAAATGCAAATCTCTTTTTACATGCTATCTTGAGAAATGGTCAAAACAATTCTATATTGGTCTAACTCTTCGTATCCCCTCTTGCAAATGACCTTTCTAGCACTCTTCAAATTAGGGTATCCATATATAAATGACATTATGTTCAACCCTACGAAGTATGTTAATGGTAGTTTTGTTCACCTTAAGAAAAACTCTGTTGAAGATCTGTCTCAAAGGTAAGAGCTGAAAAATCTTCTTCTGTCTTCAAGTGAATGGTGTGCATTGACACCGCATATTCTTTTTTTTTTGGAAACAATAATTACACAATTCTTGAAAGAACTTTATTAATGGTGTCTCCCTTTTTCTTTGCTATACTCTTTAACTCTATTGTTTTTTTTTTCTTTTAGCTTCTCATCTAAATTTAAATAAATACTCTTTCATATCTCCTTTGATGTTATTCTTAATAATTAAAAATCTTTTTTAGTTTTGGTGTATAAGCAAATCTCATCTACAACAACTCTTCTGTTCTTCTTAGAATATAATGAAAATTAAAAACAATGATAATGAGTTATAAACCGATTTAAGTTTAAAATTGTAAATGTAGAGAAAGTGGAGTTTTATTAGCCTATTAGAGGGGTGCTAATAGTCTCTTTGTTTTTTTTTTAATATTTTTGTTTTAGAATAATATTAGGAATCTCAATGTATGAATATTAATTTTTATCAAAACTACATGTGTCACTCATTTATTAGATGATTAATTTTATAACTAGTAAAATTACTACTATATCATTGTTTGGCTTAACAAGTAATGAAAGAGAAAAGGCATGTGAATTTAATGGATGAGAAAATAATATACTAGAAGTACCTAACATTTTTGTAGTTGAAGGGTCAAAAAGACAATAGCAAAAACTAGAGATTCAAATTTGGAAGATATTAAACATCTTTAAAATAGGTATATTGAAAGTTAATTATCTAATAACTGCATGCAAACGATAAGGGGCAATCTCGATCGACAATTTGTGGCCAAACATATAACTTATGGCAAGGAAGAGAAGATACGAAAAAGTTAAAGGTGATCGTTCATAACACATATAATTTATGCCAGGGAAAAGAAGATGCCAAAAAAGTTGAAGGCGATCATTCCTAACTTTTCAGAAAGTTGTTGCAAAACAGAAATCGCCCATCACGATCGGTCGTACAGGTGTCTGCTGCGAGTGCAGCAAAACGTTTGTCACGCTCGTTGTGCTAAATGGACCTCTCCTGTGTGCCTCTAAACACAATGCATGTGATCATATCAATGATTCAATGGCCGGTGGGGATGAGACCACTCAAATTCCGAAACTAATCAGGTGAAATATAAACGCTTTTTACCTCCTTCTTTAATTGTATGTTTTACTATCCATTTTTTAAGATTTAAATAGAGAAAATATCATTGAGATTTGAAAGAAAATGAATCGATTGATTTACTTCACAGTATGAATATGCAGAGAGTTCGCTTGCTTTATATGCAGTAATCTAACTAACTTGTTAACTAAGCTTCTATTCCCAGCAAATCAAGCTAACCAATCCCACTACTCTGCTACAGATCACAGAACCACTTGGGCTGAGCCGTAATTCCATGTCATCAATCTGTTCAACAACCTCATTGATCTCTCGTTGTGCTGACTATCGAACAACAGTGTGCCTCCTTAACATAATAGACTAAGCTCGTATGCATAGGAATGGATCTTTTATTATTGTCATGTGACTCTACGTATTGCTAAAGAAAAATACCGGTCCCTAAGGGTTTGGTTGACTGACCACGCAAATTCAAATCTGAAAAGATAAAGATTAAAAAGATTAATTTAACCTATGAATGTATTTAATTACCTGTTCTTTGGGGGAAAAAAGTGAATTTTTTAAGAATATTGTTATATATTTTTACATTCAATTCAGTTGTTCTTTGAAATAATTATAGAAATAATTAAATATACCTAGATGAAAAGAAGTGAATAAAAAGATAGCAATAAACCTGTAGCACCCAAAAATTTCTCATCATTAAAATGTGTATATCCAGTAGTGTCCAAATACTCTCTTGTGTATTCCAACAGCATCGTGCTTTTTGTTTTTTGTTTTTTTCAAAAAATATAAAATTGCCTTCTATAAATGATTGTGTAGCCTTACCTTCAGACTCCACACTTCACAAAATCGTCACATAATTAAAGAGAAAAAGGATGAACGGGCCAGAAAAGGAAGTAGTTTGCGTGACTGGAGCCAACGGGTTCATCGGAACATGGGTGGTCCGAACCCTTCTAGAAAAAGGCTACACCAACATTCACGCTGCCATCTTTCCCGGCACTGACGCATCCCACTTGTTCAGCCTCCCAGGCGCCACCAAGCTCAACGTCCGTGTTTACGAGGCCAATATCTTAGACAACGAAGCAATTTCCAGGGCCATCGAGGGTTGCAAGGGGGTCTTCCATCTTGCCTCTCCTAACACCCTGGATGATCCCAAGGACCCCGAAAAGGAGCTGCTCATTCCTGCTGTTCAAGGCACCCTCAATGTCTTAGAGGCTGCCAAGAAGTTTGGTGTCAGGCGTGTGGTGCTCACCAGCTCCATTTCTTCCATTGTGCCTAATCCCAATTGGCCTCAAGGCAAGGTCATTGATGAAACTTCTTGGACCGACCTTGACTTTTGCAAGTCTCACAAGGTATGTGTGTGTGTCTATATATATGTTACAGTTTATAAGGTTTAGATTTGACTTTAATATTATTATCAGAGACTAGGTTGTTGGACAGATCAACAATTTTTTAAATTAATCTGTGTCAAAAGACAAAGGGTACGGATCACTTTTTATTGGAAGATTTTAAAGAAATTATATAAAATATAGGGATAAAATGTCTAATTGTTAAAATTTTAAGGATCAAATCATTAAAAAAAATTATTTTATAGATTGAAATACGAATTAATATATACGGCACGTATATGAAATAGATTATTCTATTTTCGAGACAGTAAGTTTTTTTGTAGTAGCTAGCCTAGTATCACCCCCGGTCAGCCTGGATCTCTTTATTTAGAGAGAGCCCATGCCATGTTGATATGAGTTATGCTGATTTTTAGAGATTTAACTTCTATATCTTTTTTTTTCCCTAAAAAAAAAAAAAAATTCTATGTTAGATATGGTATTCAATGTCAAAGACACTAGCAGAAAAAGCAGCATGGGAATTTGCAGAGAAGAATGGAACGGATGTGGTGGCAATCCATCCAGCCACATCTCTTGGGCCATTTCCGCAGCCTTACGTGAACGCGAGCGGAGCTGTGCTGCAGCGTTTGTTGCAGGGTTCAAAAGACACTCAAGAGCATTACTGGCTGGGAGCTGTGCATGTTAAAGATGTGGCTAAGGCTCAAGTGTTGCTTTTTGAAACTTCTGCTGCTTCTGGTAGATACCTCTGTACCAACGGAATTTATCAGTTTGCTGAATTTGCTGAAAAGGTCTCCAAACTCTTCCCTGAGTATCCAATTCACAGGTTTGTGTGTGTGTGTCTAGGATATCTGTATTTTGTTAATACATGGATCTTTAATTTCTTTTGGCAAAGAATTGCTACAGGCCCCAAAAAAAAATCATCAGTTTAAAGTTACTTGTAAGATTAATCAATCACTAGTTTACTCATTTGAATTGATGTTTAACCTTACTGATGACTGAATTGGTGGAAGTTTTTCTGTCTGACTTTTAACGAACGCAGTCTTCCGCAATATTGGAGGAGGACTCCACAGAAGAGGCATCTAAATATATATGTGCAAGTTATTCAATTATTGGTTTTTATGTTTCTTGATATTCTGTTCACTTCTTCTTTTTCTTTTTTCTTTTTTCGGTTTCCCCTTGCAAATTGGATTACACACTGCAGGTTCAAGGGGGAAACTCAACCTGGCCTGGTAGCTTGTGAGAATGCAGCGAAGAGGCTAATCAGTCTGGGGCTGGATTTCACTCCGGTTGAAGAGACTATTCGTGAGGCAGTGGAAAGCCTGAAAGCTCAGGGCCACTTGGGCTAGCAAGTGTTGCATTCTTAATAAGTTTTTCTCATTATTTTCTACCGGAATTGATGTTGCTAGTACTAGTGACTCGAGTGGCCAGTCTGAAAAGATTATTTGAAAACCATTCGATTAAGTCTCTGGGGCCTGGCATATTGCGTGTGTATTGTGTGTATGTGTTTGTTTTATTTTCCTTTTTTATTGCTTGTCTGTAATAAATAATGCTGTGAGAAAAACATGATATTAAGTTATTCTATTCCGTTCTTGGTACTTGGTAATAAAACAATGGCAAAAAGAAATTGAAGGGGACAATTAGTATAAATTTTAAAATACACCAAAAAAAAAAAAGAAAATCAACTAGTTTTATCTATAGTGTCTCAAATAATCAATCTGTATATAAAAATATAATATTTACTCTTCAACTGTAATTAAAAAAAAATTTACAAATTATATTCGACACTGTAATAAAATTTTTATCTTTTTGTTACTTGTCGGCGGTGGTAAATTTTTCTTTTAACAATAATAAAAAGAATTTCAAAAAATTATAATGGATCAAAGTGGTAAAATTATTTTTAAAATGAATGAAAGTATATATATCATTCTTCCTAAGTTTTAATAATGATTATGAACTTATGCGTTTAAAAAATTTCTAGTGCTATGTATTATATGACAATATTGTACAATCACAATAACAGCATAAGATAAATAAAAATTTTGATGTAAAATAAAATCTCTCTCTCTATGGTTATACTGTTGGAACCAACCAACTAATTTTGTTATTATAAGGAGATTGTAACTTAATAGAGGTGTAATTACAAAATTATTGTTTTAACTTGATTATCCTTAATATGAGTAATATAAAGATAAAATATACACTACATTAATAATTAATTAATGTCAAATCTAACTATAGATATTGATAAAATAGATAGACATAAATAAATAAATATATTTATTTATTTATTTATTTATTTATGTAGTATTGGGAATATGCAAGTTATCTTAAAAGTCTAAATGTTTATATTTTTTTAATTTAATATTTTTCTGTCAATGTAAATTTTATAAAAACTATATAATGATTGGATAGCAATTCTAAAGATTAAATCACTATCTCAAATACTTTAGAAAAATATTTTTTTTCATCCTAAACTTTAATGTAATGAAAACATATATATTTTGTAATATAAAAATAATTATTACTATGTGGAGGCAAATTTTTTGTATGGGATTTATAAAAATTATAATTTATTATAATGTAAAGTTCATTCTTAATTATAACTAGCTCAAATTAGGATCAAAATTTTATACAACTATACAGAGATTATTCTTATAAAAAGTATCACTATAGACATATTTTATTGTATATTGATTCTATTTGTTGAGATTTTTTATCAACTAAAAAGAAACTTGTTAAATAGAGCATAGTAATCCCTACTTGTTAGTGAATTAGATGAAGCTGGAGCAAAGCATGATGTTGTTATGTAGCTGGTTGCAGCAGATCAAATCATTAAGCTGACCTGTCAAAGTTAGTTAGCTGGTTGAGCTGATGTGTCAAGTTAGTTATGCAGCAATTGGTTATGAGTTGCAACAATCTCTTATGAGTTGCAACAATCTCGTGTGTGTGTCAAGTAGATTGTAGCTCAATATAAATATCAATTTATAGGCATTAAACTGTAAGCTTTTAATAAATAAAAGATTCTACAGATTTCTTTGCAAAGCCTTTCTTTTATTTTCTTTCATTTTCTAGCCTACCAAACAATATAGAACTAAGTTTCTTTCACTAATTTCGGATTGTCGTAGCTTATAAAATATGTGCTTTTGTTGTGCTAAAAAAACAAAACTCAGCTTCGTAAGAGAACAGAACAGGGCATGCAAAAACAAACACCATGTAAGAAGCAAAATCGTAGAATTTAACATTAGATGAGGATAATGATTTTGTTTTTATCCCGACTTTTAATTATAGGGAAAATAATTTGTGGTTTTGTTGAGATGATCGGAGAGGGTATAATTGTCCCTAGAAAAGAAAAAAAGGTCATGGTGACCATTAAAGGAAAAGGGCACTTGTGACTATTTACAGGGTGTCGTTTTCCGATTCGAATAATTAGATGACAATTTAGTCATGGTCAATCAACCCGATAGTTCATTAAAAACTTAATTACCTAACCATGCACAGGCATATTGGATTAATTTAAAGGGTTTAATTTCACTTGAATGACACGTGTTTTAACAAATACTAAAAAAGTAAAATAATTTTTAAACATAGACGGATAGGTGATAATCGTTAACTTATTTTTTAAACGTAAGCAATGATGAAAACATCCTAACTACTTATTTATTTATAAATATATCCCATATGACAAGGACAAAAAAATAAGAACAAAATTCAACTCATACCACAAAATTCTTATCCATCACCATCTTCTTCAATCAATCAACAAAAGAACCCCATCAATTTCACCATCAAACCAATCGTCTAACAATAAACACTTAATAGAGTTGATTTCTTTAATTTTTGTGTAGATTAATTTGAGCTACATGAATCAATAGGGTTAAAAATTATGTTATTCTATCATAACGTTAAACAACAAAGAAACACGTACGCCCAATCGAAAAGAATCCATATAATTAATGAAACCCGAAACAAGAACACTAGACCCTAAAAAGAATTAAAGGGCGGTAGGAATAACTCTATAAAGAAGAATAAGAAGAAGAAGATCAATGGTGTGAAGAAGAAGAAGAAATAAAAAGAAAATAAGGAAAAACGAAAAAGAGTCAACAAATTAAAAATATGATGAGGAAAAAGAAGATCGATACCAAGAAGAAGAAGAAATAAAAAGAAAATGAAGGAAAAACTAAGAAGAAGACGGCAAATAAAAAGGTGAAGAAGAAACAAAGAAAATTTAGAAGAATGCTAAATTAGGATTATGTTTTCTTACTTATTTTAATTTCTTTCCATTAGGATTATTTTTCTAACTGCATTATAATTTAGGGTTCTAACTAGATTAGAATTAAAATTCTGCTGAGCTACTACAAATAAGTAGTTCTCATTATGTTTTAGAGGAAGCAATACTAAAAATTAATTCCAAACCCTGTTAATCCTTTCCTCTCCCCTCTGAATTCTTAAATTTTTCACCTTTTCTTTCTTGAATTCTCTAATTAAAATCCTAGAACCTATCATTTTTTCAGAGCATATTTTTCCTGCCACCCGTTTTTCTTTTTCGTTTAACTTCAAAAAAAACACACAGTAATATAGCATCCAAACGTTTTAAACGTTTTGCCATTAGCCTTGACTTTTGATTTAGCTTTGATCAAGTTTATTATCACCAACTAATATTGACTTTAGTGAGTTCTGTAAGTAAAACAACCACAGTGAGATAAAAATTTAAATAATAGCTAATTTAAACAACAATGTAAACGAGCAATCAGAAACAGCAAATGAATAACAAAAGAGAAAAGGAAACCGAAACAGAAATATAAACCCGAGGCCTGCACATGACAGTTTCTTTAAAACAGATTTACCACCTCTTGGAGTGCTTTAGGTTTGCTGGTATCTGTTTCCCAGGATACAACGGGCACGAATTTTCGGTCAAGCATAGACAGGTAATTTCGGCGAACAACAACAGCGGCAAACTCGATCAGAAAAAACAGACGAAGGAGTGAAGAAAAAACCACAAGTGCTCTTAGTGCTAATTTCAATGTATCGAAAAACAGAAGAGGAGGTGTCTTTTTATACTTATGTGAGGATGTAACAGCTGCTTTGTATTGAATTTTCGAATTCAATATGTTTTATTTGATTGTTGTAATAGCTAAATCAATTCAATGAATTGATTTCAAAATTGAATTAAAAAAAACGTGAATTATATAACAGCTAAAAAATAATTATTGAAGCTGTTACAAATCCTTTGAATTCAAACCGTGAAACTGTTACAATAAAAAATTCAAAAGGAAATTAAAAACGTGCCAAGCTTGCATGGATGATTGTGGGCTGACATTCACGTACGCAGGACGCGCGAGCGCACACGAGTTCAACCAAATCGGTCTTGGATTTGCACCCCCCTGCGCATGCGCATGTGGAGAAAGCCGCTATCCTTATAATTTTTACTCATGTATAGTTAAGTGTTTATATATAAACACTAATCGCTAGGCTTCTTTTTCCCATGTGGGATAAGCCTCATTTCCTTTCAAATTTCCAATTTCAAGGGTGAACTTTGAGAACAATTTCTCATTTACCCAAGCACCATTTTGAAAAAATAAGATTATACTTTTGAAGTATCAACGGAGTAGAATCCGAACCTCACAAGAGTTTTCACTTTCGTTAAGTGGGACCCACTCAAAATGTCCTCAAAATGGCATATATACATGCTATTTTTTCAACAAGTTCCACCACAAGCCATCAATCGAACCAATCATTAATCTCAACCAAGTGACCACACCTAACCTAGAACCACCATCAATTGTCAACCACCAACACCAAAACCCCGAGTTTTGTTGATAATGTTTTTTAGATATCATAATCTTTATAGTGCTTGAAGAAAAGTTGCACAATTGTTTCAAGTTGATGAAAAATTTGTAGCCTTAACCGCTCAAAATAACGTTCTACAGGTAATTCTACAAGACATTCTTGAAGGATTTGGCCAGTTGGGCAAGGCAACATATTCATCTCCTCATCCTCATGAAGTTTGTATGTTAGAATGTAGGGGCTCCACCCAACAAGAGATAAGTATTCGCCAGCATTGTGACCCTTCCAGAAAGGAGGCAATTCATGTTCTCATCAAGGAATTCACACTCATCAATTCTAGTTCTCCATGACCCGGCACCAAACCCGACATCCACTTCACCAACCCCTTCTTTATTGGGTTCAATACCCTCTGCCTTGCCCAAACAATTATTAGCATTTACGCATGCCAAGAAATGTTCTACAGAGGTTTGTTTTAATTGTGATGAGCAATTTAAGCTCGAGCACCATTGCAAACAACCTCAGCTATTACTTTTAGCAGTTGATGTCTTCCCTTCTCATCAGTCCAATACTTCAGTGGTTTTCATTCTGCCAACACACTATTTTGATTAGAAGTCGCCTGATGATTGTTTGAATTGAAAAATGTTGGTTAGTGATCCTAGGTAGAAGTCTTATAGATAAGCCTGTTACAAGGGGTGAAGAATGTTAGGATCCTAATAGTTTATTTTAATTTCTTTCCTATTAAGATTAGGTTTTCTTATTGCAATAATGATTTAGGATTCTAATTAGATTAGAATTAGGATTGTGTTAAGCTACTATAAACAAGTGATTCTCATTATATTTTGGAGGAAGCAATAATAAAAATTAATTCTAATCTATGTTAATTCTTTTTTCTTCCTTTTGAATTCTTAATTTTTTTTATTTTTCTCTCTTAAATTCTCTAATCAAAACTCTAAAACCTATCAAGAAATGATCCAAAAGAGAAGGAACAAACTAGAAAAGAAAAGAAAAATAAAAAGAAAATAAAAAAGAGAAATATATTCTATTATTAATTTTTTATTGGCGACTCCCATTTTACCCATGCGTCGTTATATTTAATGAGAAAATTTATGATTTATCTGAAATACTATCTAAGCAATCTAAGAGGGGGGTTGGATTTCTAAAAATTATGAAATACTTGAACAAAACTTAATGCGAATCTTAAACGAATTTAAAACAATAATAAATAAATCAACCAAAATATAAAGAGATAAGGGAAAAGAGATTCAAATACAGAGAATTTTTACGTGGTTCAGGCAACCTTACCTACGTCCACGCCTCCAAGCTCACCAGGTTTGAGAATTTTATTAGGCAAGCCTCCAAGGCTTCAAGAACACTTACAATTGACTTCACAAATGTCAATCAACCTTTACACCAAGAGATTATTCTCAATCTCTTAATCCAAGTGTATCACAACACTTATAATCACTCAAGACAAAGATTACAAATGTGTTTTTCTCTCACACAAAATATATTATTACAAATCAATGTTCAATGTGTGAATAAATGAAACAAGAACAATTTTAAGGCTCAATGAATATTGTATTCTCGATTACAAGCCCAATGATAACATTTTGATCAACTCTTGTTTGAACTTGATTGGGTTTATTTATAGTTGGAGTTGAGAAATAGCCGTTATTGACTTTCTGCACGAAATCGGATCACCGTTAACAGTTATCGGTTAACCGTTTTGACTGCTCCAAGTGACTGTTAAGCTGAAATTTAAATAATCGGTTGACCGTTTGCCACTATCTATTCGTCATTAATTTCTAGAGACTTGCAAAACAAATTTTGGCTATCCGTTCTTGCTAAACAGTTCAAGGTTATCATGGAATGACATTTTGAAAATTATCGATTAGCCGTTTGCAGTTAACGGTTCGTTGATTATTTTCAACAACCTGCAAAAACAAAATGAACTTATCCATTTTTGTTAAACGGTTCAAGGTTAGTACAAAATTTCAGTTTGGAAATTATCAGTTAGCCATTTGATATAAACAGTTCACCGTTTAATTCCAGTAATCTGCAAAACACACTAGCCTTATCCGTTTTTGCTAAACGATTCAAGATTAAAGATTTATCCTCTCTAAAATTTATCGGTTAACTGTTTTGATATTAACGATTCACTGTGTACTTTCATAATCACAATTTTAACAGAATTTCGCAGAGAATTATTTTTCGATTAAAGTTAACGATTATACATGTTTCATGAACATATTTAGAAATAGGGAAAATATCCACCGTCCACCTGTTTTTTACACCTTTTTCAAAAATACACAATTCCTTCATTTTTTGGCTAGACTCCACTTAAAGTTACATTTTTTTTCACTTTTCCACTTCCGTTTGGAATCCGTTAAGAAAACTAATGGAAACTTAAAAAAATGACTATTTTACCCCCAAAACGAAAATTATAATTTCACCCTAAAAATGCCAAAAATAATAAGATTTAATGATAAATATCATTATTGGTACGTTAATGAAGTACAAAAAAATCTTAACTATTAGAGATTATAACTCAATGAATAATAAAATTTTACTTATCTTAAATTCAATTAATGGTTTGTGAGATTGGAATATTTTTAATACTACTGTTATAATTTAGCATTCTAATTACCGACATATTTTAAAAAAAAAACTTGCATTTGATGGTTGTGGAATTAATGTCTTTATTGACCGATGGGAAAAATTATTAGATTTAATCTGATTATTTTTTATAATTTTTAAGGTGAAATTGTAAGTTTTGTTTTGGGGGTAAAATGGTCATTTTTTTAAGTTTCCGTTAGTTTTTTTAACGGATTCCAAACGGAAGTGGAAAAGTGAAAAAAAATGTAACTTTAGGTGGATTCCAGCCAAAAAATGAAGAAATTGTGTATTTTTGAAAATGATGTAAAAAACGGGTGGACGGTGGATATTTTCCCTTAGAAATATTATACGGCTTTTAAGAAATTATTTATTAATAAAAACTCCAACATTTGTAGTCAGAAATATATAAAAAAAATTTCATAAAAATCAATACTATAGATATATACACGTTAATATTATCACCTAATCAACCTATATTTAAAAAGTATCATTTTTTTATATTTATTGAAATGTTGTCACTTAAGTGATATTAAGCCAATCTACAATTTATAGTTTATGGTTCACACGGTGGAACAAAACGCCATTATTTTGCTTATTATAAGAAGGCAGAAGTGTTAGGTCAGTCTCTTCAATCTGCAGTGCTTGTGTAGTCTGGTTAGAGACAGAACCTGTTGATAAAACATGGTACGATAGAAAATCCTCTTCTGGTTTCATGTTATGGTGTTATGATTTTACATTTATTATTATTATTATTTCTACTACTACGATCGTTATTAAGACTGAAATTGAGACTATTATATTAAGCTGAAACTGTTTTCATACTGGAGGAGTTCATGCTCACATCGTGTCAGAATTGGTCTCAACTTGAAAGGTCATCTCTTTTCTTTCAATACATTGAATTTTGATTCACCCTTCTGAATTAGTTTGTCAAAATTTGATTTTGTTTGCTAATTTTTATGTAACTAATTAATTACAGGGTTAGAATATGAGTACAAAGCAGTTAACTTGGTGAAAGGAGAGCAATTCAGTCCTGGTGAGTGACTATGTCTTAGTAGAAATGTGAATAACCATCATTTTTTATAACGATCTTATTACCCTGATGGTAAGACTTCAAAATTGGATGTGGGCTTCACTTCTCTTGTTGTTTTATGTTTGGTTTGGTAGAGTTTTTGAAGATCAACCCTATTGGCTACGTGCCGGCTTTGGTTGATGGAGATTTTGTTGTATCTGATTCTTTTGCCATTTTAATGGTTAGTCATTCATTTGCAGCTTTTGATTTTAGATTATTTCTGTGGTGTTTGATACTAATGGTCATTTGCTTATATATGGGTCGATTGTGAATTTTACAGTACCTGGAAGAGAAGTATCCTCAGCCTCCATTGTTGCCTTCTGATCTTAAGAGAAAAGCTATCAATTATCAGGTCAATTTCAAATTTGCTTTTCTTTCTTCTTTTAGTTATCATCTCTCTTTTGGTCTATTTCGCTTTGCATCGGTAAACAAAGATTATCAGACTCTTGTTATAGCTTCAGTTGCACATGGTAGTGACATGACTAAATCCATGGAATTTAATGCTAAGTTTCGTTGCAAATATGTCAACTTTGCTGGTTTGTCCTATTTATTAGTTCAATCATGCATCAATAATGTGCCTCTCAATTTTTAGAGAAGAAAAGGTAGAAGTTTTTCAAAATATATGTACCCTCTATAGAGCGTCTGCAAATGTAAATCATATTAGTGCCCATACAGATAACTTTCTATTGCATGTTTCAGACACCACCTATAACCGTAGAGTTCGCAATGCACAACGTAACAGAGATAAAGAATCCTAATTTTCCTGTTCTGGGCATGCAATAAACTATCCATTTTCCACTGCATTAATGTTTTGGTTGTGGAACGTACCGCATCCATTCTCCTATGCAATTTTATCAAAAGTGTGTGTCAGATTTGGAGACCAATGCATTTCCTTTTGTGCCCAATTTGCAGGCTGCAAATATTGTTTCCTCGAGCATACAGCCTCTTCAGAATCTTGCTGTAGTGGTCTGTTTCTAAAAGCCATTTCAATCATGAGTTTAAATGTTTATTACATGGTTGTAATTTTTTTTTTTGAAATTTATTCTTTTTGCTTTGTTTATATTCACAGAAGTACATTGAGGAAAAAGCTGGTGCAGATGAGAGAGACATCTGGGCTAAAACTCACATTGGAAAAGGCTTTGCGGGTAAGTCTTACATAAATGTTACGCTGGAAATATTAGAAGATCCATGTTAATATACCCATTGAGCAATTTTAATTTTTTAAGTTGATGAACTTGAATGGTTATTCTTGGAATTCTTTAGGTTTGTACGAGTTTTTAATCGGTCCATTGATGGGCTTCATATGATTAGTTTTAAATTAGTTTAAACTTAGTTTTAAACTTTAAAAAAAAAAAAAAAACTGTAGCTGTGCACAAATTCACAAGCAGATATATGTAAATTTCCATGCAAAGATATGCAAATATAGACAAATGCATTTGTTAAAATGAAGATGCCAGTAAAATACCAAAAAAATAGATTTCAATACACTAACAGACAAAAAAACACAGTTTCATGTATTGAAATCTGTGTTTTTTGTATTTTACTGATATCCTTACTTTAACAAAATGAGAATGTCCTCACTATATATATATATATATATATCTGCATGTGTGCGTGCACGCGCGTAGACATTATTGCAGTATATATCAAAACTTACCTTTTTTTTTTTTTGGTCTCTTATCCTGTCTCTGACTTCAATATGGTCATAGATTCCTGTTTGGAAGACACCTATATATGTATATAACATTTTCAGCATTATCCGGTGGAATATTATCGTTGAAGTTAATTTCGTTCTTACTAGAGAGTCTTTACCAACTAATATCCATCTTGCAGATTTATGACAGTTTCTTTTCCCAACATCAGTTTTCTGGCTTGATCTGACTACAGCTTTCATTTTCAGCACTTGAGAAGCTGCTAAAAGACTATGCTGGGAAATATGCAACTGGAGATGAAGTTTTCCTGGTTAGTTTTCATTGCTTCATCTATGTTCGTAGTAAACCCTTCTACAACACACAAAGCTCATTCCAAAAGCAGGGAGTAGAAACCCCTATTGGTGGAATTGAGGTTTAAGATTTTAGTTTTGAGGAGGGTTTTTTGGGGATCATTCTTATTAATTTGGGCAGAGCAGACAAGGTAGAAGAGTATATATACTTGCAATTGCAATATATAGCCTGGAGTTTATAAAATCAAAATTAACCTTGGCTGTAAGTGGGTCATCTATGCATTGAATTTCTAATAACTGCACTGATCTATGGCTTTTTCATGTATTGATTACTATTGAACATTGAGGTTACTCTCATCTTTCTATTAAAAATATGAAGATAATCATCTGACAGAAGTTAGAGAGAGTGAGTGAGGATGTAGCATGAAAAAAACCAGTAGAAAGAACAAGGATTTGTCTTTGCCAGTTTTATCCTTTATGGCCTGAAGTACATTACAAGGTTGCGAGTTATGACTGGCTTCAGTTTTCTGCGATCACTATATGTATTTGGTTGTGCTTTGCTGAACTGATATTTGGTTGGCCACAGTAAAACTTGATTTCTAATTTACCAAGATACAAGAATGTGTGAAGGGAGTTTACGTGATATGACTATCAGTATTATATATGTTATCTGCAGGCAGATTTGTGTCTGGCACCACAGCTTTATGCAGCGGTCAACAGGTTCAACCTTGACATGGTAATGCTTTCCTTTGCAAATTCATGTATTGGTTACATCTTCAAGCAAATTATTTATCTCATTCAAGATTCAGAAAGAGACTATATTTCTGATTTGCATTGGCACCATATTCTACTTTAACACCAGTAAAAATAGACCTTCCAATCCAATGCATTACTTTATCTATGCATGTGACAATGGATTTTTCTTTCCTTGCAGACCCAATTCCCTCTTTTGCTGAGGTTGCATGAGGCATACAGCAAGCTACCGGCATTTCAAAATGCTGTACCAGAAAAACAACCGGATGCCCCTTCATCATGAAGTAATAGTTATAACAAAATACTGAGGCAGTATGCAGTGACACATTGTACCTGTAATTATTAATAAACTGAAGCTATTAGTATTGGAACATTGTTATCAAAGTTCTTCCAAGTTGTTTTCTAATCCACTGTGGTTAAGTTGCATGATCAAATTACCATTACTGCTGTGTTAAGGTTATGTTAATGCCTTTTGGTCTTTCTGTGTTTCAGATCAACCTTTGTTGACGCTCAGTAAGCAGCATTAAGTGTGAACATTGGGATCTTTTACATGAGCTTTCAAGGAGTCAGGGAGTAGGAGTGGTTTGTTCTGTTTTGAATATGTATGGTGTTACTCTATGATAGTAACCATTGAATCAATAAATAATAAGAATTTCTTGAGCTCATTTGGTTTTCTGTGTCATCTAAAACACGAAGTGTCTTTGAATTGAATTCTTAGGATAGTTCAATTGTAGGTTTTCGATCTTTATGTTCTGCTGCCTCTTTACTCCCCTCTCTCAAGTTGGTCTAAACACAAGCAAGCATGTGTATATTCAAGTTCTCATTCTAATTGTAGGAATTTTTTTTTTTTAAAAAATTTTGTTGGGTGGCCAATTACTCTAGGGACTGGATATTATCGATGACGAAGTTATTATTATTGGTTGAAATGAAAACATAAATGCTTTTGGACCACAAGAGTTAAAAAAAAAAAAGCAAATGATTTGTAACTTATCAAAAAGTTGGAAGAAAAAAAAGAAAGAGAGAGAATACATGTTGGCGGATCATATGGTCTGCAAAATTGAGTATGTGAATTATTAATTTCTTGCAACACAAGGAGTACCGGCATTAAGGGTACAGATGACATTAACAATCAGAAAAATAAGAGAAAAAAATAAAAAAATCAGTAATGTAATATCGGTCCAAATTTTTGTTTGCGTAAAAAGAAAAAAGGATGAGTAAAAAAAAATCAGTACCGTACTATCGGTTCGAATTTTGTTTTGCGTAAAAAGCAAAAAAACAGTTAAATAAGTCAGAGAGAAAGAGAAAGATGAGAGACAAACTAGGAAATAGCATTTTCGTAATCCATGTGGCTTGGAGGTGGAGTCATCACCCGCCCCTGGTCAGTTAAGTGAAGCTTTCATTCCTTGTGGATAGAGAGGGCAACGTTATAATGGAGTTGAGTAAAGCCTGATTTCAAATTTCAATTACGTCACATGCAGATGCGGGCTAATAAAATATACATTGCTCAATGCTGGCCAGCCAACGAGATGGATTTCTGACAAATGTGGGTCTAAATAGTTAGATGACGACACGGTATTAGTCCGTCAATAACAGTGAATTTTCTAGCGTTGGGGCGCCTGTCACTTCGGTCTGCTGTATCCCTGTGGCCTGGTGGTCGCAGAAACACACCTGCTGATCATAAAACATGGTATGTTGAAAATCTTCATCCTTTTCCATGAATTGTTGTTACAAATTTATGTTATTATTATTCATACCGTTATTAACAGGCAAGTGGAAAAGATAGTAAGCTGAAACTGAATTCACACTGGAGGAGCTCATGTGCACAACTTGTCACAATTGCTCTCAACTTGAAAGGTCAACTCGTGATCTCCTGATTCAACCCTTTTGAATTAGATTGTCAAAATGTGATTTCTGTGTAATTAATCACAGGGTTAGAATATGAGTAAGAAGCAGTTAACTTGGTGAAAGAAGAGCAATTCACTCCTGGTGAGTAATTGTGTCTTAGTATATATAAATTTATAATCGTCATTTTCACCCAGTGGTAAATTTCAAAATTGGCTGTGGGTTTGACTTCTTTCGATGTTTCGTATTTGGTTTTGTAGAGTTTATGACTCTTAACCCTATTGGTGATATGCCGGTGATGGTTGACGGAGATGTTGTATCTGATTCTTTTGCTATTTTAATGGTTAGTCATTCATTTGCTGTTTTCGACTTTAGATGATTTCTGTGATATTTGATACTAATGGTTATTTGCTTATACACGAGTTGGCTCTGAATTTTGCAGTATCTGGAAGAGAAGAATCCTCAGCATCCATTGTTGCCTTCTGATCTAAAAAGAAAAGCTATTAATTATCAGGTCAATTTCAAATTTGCTATTCTTCAATCTTTTAATTATCATTTCTTCTTTTGGTTTATTTCACTTTGCATCAGTCAATGTAGATTCTCAGACTCTGCTTATAGCTTCAGTTGCATGTACGAGCGGTAACGTGTCCAAATCCATGGTTTTGTTGCAAATATGTTAATTTTGTTGGTTTATCCTATTTATTAGCTCAATTGTGCATCATTACAGTGCCTCTCAAGATTTAGAAAAGAAAAGTTTGCATTTTTCAAAGTATATATATGCTCTATGCAGCATCTGGCAAATGTAAATGGTAAGCATACAGATTAGTGCCCATACAGAAAACTTTCTATAGTGTGCTGCAGAAACCTGCTATAGCCATGAGTTGGCTTGCACATTGTAACAGAGATGACTCTAACTGTCCATTTATTTTCCTCTGCCTTTATGTTCTGGTTGTTGACCTACTGCATTCATTCTGCTATAAAATTTACCAAAAGTGTGTCAGATTTGGAGACCAGTGAATTTTCTTTTGTACCTAATTCGCAGGCTGCATATCTTGTTTCCTCGAGCATACAACCTCTTCAGAGTCTACCTGTACTGGTCGTTTCCCATCAGGACTTCTAGTGACACTCACAACATGGTTGGAATATTTATGGAAAATTTTATTCTATTTGCTGCTTTCCATTTACAGAAGTACTTTTGAGGAAAAAGTTGGTGCAGATGAGAAAGTTGTCAGGGCTAGAACTCACATAGGAAAAGGCTTTGCAGGTAAGTATTACATAAACATTACATTGGAAAAATTAGAAGATCCATTTTAATATATCGAATAAGCAATTTCAAATTTTTAAGTTGATGAATTGGAATGGTTATTAGTGGCATTCTTTAGGTTTTTACAATATTTTTTTAGGTCCATTGATGAAGATCCATGTACTTGAATGATAAGTTTTAAATTTAAACTGTAGGTGTACATAAATTCACAAGCAGATACATGTATATTTCTGTGTCTGCATATGCAAACACAGAATATATATATATATATACACATATATAACATTTTTAAATATTATTCTGTGGAAAATTTTCATTGAAGTAATTTTGGTTCTTCCCGGAGAATCCTACCAAATAATATCCATCTTGCAGAGTTTTGACGGTTTATCTTTCCTTTTCTGTCTTGATCCGACTATAGCTTGCATTTTCAGCACTTGGGAAGCTGTTGAAAGACTATGCTGGGAAATATGCAACTGGTGATGAAGTTTTCCCGGTTAGCGTTTATTGCTTCATCCATGTACATCATAGTAAACCCATCTATAGTACACAATAGCCTGTGCAAGCTCTTTCCAAAAGCAGGGAGTGGAAACCCCTATTGGTCCAATAACGGTTTAAGATTTAAGTTGTGAGGAGAAGTTTTGGTGGGTCATTCTTATTAATTTGGGTAGAGTTGACAAAATACAAGAGTATATACTCGCAATTTCAACATACAGCCAGGAGTTCATAAATCAAAGTTAACCTTGGCTGCTTGTCGGTCATCTATACATTGAATTTCTAATAATTTTATTGATCTATGCCTCTTTCATGTAGTGATTCTTCTTTCTATTGAAAATATGAAAATAATCATCTGACAGCAGTGAGAGAGAGTGCGTGAGGAGGTAGTGTGAAAAAGAAAAAAAAAAAACTAGTAGAACATGGATTTGTCTTTGCCAATTTTATCCTTTATGGCCTGAAATACACCATAAGGTTATGAATTATGACCTGCTTCTGTTTTCTGAGATCACGATGTCCACATGGTTCTTTTGAGCTGATATTATGTCGGCCATGGAAAACTTGATTTCTAATTTACCAAGCAATAAGAATGTGTGAAGGGAGTTTATGAGATATGACTACTATTATATATATTATCAACCCCGCAGGCAGATCTGTTTCTAGCACCACATCTTTATTCAGCAGTCAACAGGCTCAACCTTGACATGGTAATGCTTTCCTTTTCAAATTCATGTATTGGTTAAATTACATCTTCAAGCAATTCACATCCGTACCATATTCTACTTCAAAATCGAAAAAATATGGAACTTCCAATCAAATGCATTACTTTGTATGCATGTGACAAGTTTTTCGTTCCTCAATGTACATGCAGACACAATTCCCTCATTTACTGAGGTTGCATGAGGCATACAGCAAGCTACCGGCATTCCAAGATGCTGTGCCAGAAAAACAGCGTGACACCCCTTCATCATGAAAGAGTAGTTTCAATAAAATACTAAGGAGGTATGCAGCGAGGGTACCCATGATTACTAATATAATGTAGCTATTTGAACTTTCTTATCAAAGTTCTTCAAGTTGTTTTGTAATACACTGTGGTTAGGTTACGTGATCAAGATTTCCATTACTGCTCTGTTGAACTAATGTTAATTCCTTTTGGTCTTTCTTGTGTTTCAGATCAACCTTCGTTGACTCCCTAGTAAGCTGCAGCAACTGCGAACATTTGGATCTTGTACTTGAGCTTTCGAAGAGTTTGCAAATGGGGCCAGGTTGTTCCGTTTAGAATCTGTATAGTATTACTGTATGATTATAGCCATTGAATCATTAAATAATCAGAATTTCTTGAGCTCATTTGGTTTATGGAATGTGCCTGGACCGATTCTTAAGAGTTCAGTTGTAGGCTTTGGATCTTTATATTCTGCTGCCTCTCTCTACTTCTTGGCTTTCTGAAGTTGGCCTTAATAAAGGAAACCAAAGAAGAGAAAGACTTAACACAAGTTGAAAACAGAATCGATTTATTGCCTTCGATTTGTGAACTATAAACAGAGTTGGTCAAAATGTAAGTTTTCCCGAGAAACAAACAGGGTCTCCCGCCCATTCTTGTTTGCACATTCAGCAAAGCAAGACATAGCCTTTCGTTAAAGAGCTGAGAAGAAACCCACACTGATCAAAACTCAAAACCCATCTTAAAAACACAATCCCCATCACAATTCTTCCACAACTTTTCAATTCACAAGCTGACCCACTTCTCATTCACAGCAACTTCTGTTGGTCAACAAAGGAGCTTAGAGCTTCACTCTCTTTAGAACTCAGTTGTAGACTGTTGCACTTCTCATTAGCTGCTAGACATTATTAATAAATGACATCCTTTTAGCATTTGTTTGTTAAAAATGAGAGCTTTAATTCTGTTTCTTCTAATTTACGCCATACTTGGATTACTACTGATAGGTTGATGTTGTTTTATGTGAAAACTGCATTCGGGTTTTGAGGCTTAAAGAGAGCTGGGATTATGGGTTGAAGTTATCAGTTCTCAGCATTTCAAGCAACGGCGCAACTACTTGATATGAATCATCAAGCTAAGAGAACCACAGACGATAATAATCAAATGAAACAATCAAAATCACAAGAAATATAGAAGATCAAAAGTAATGGAATCATGAAAAATCTAACCCAAAGGAGGCATGTAAAACCTCGATAACAAAACAAATCTAATTATACCAGAATGTTTAGTTTATATTAGATGACATTGGGTGTGGTAAAATGCTAAATAGACTTCTGACATAAATATGTGAAAAGCCCAGACATGAATGTCACAATGAAGCAAGAACAAAAATAACCTTTGTCCCACTTTTGCCTTAGTTGATCATGTGCCACGCTGTCAGGATATCTTCCACCTCTTAACTTCCCAAATCTCTTTTCTTAGAAGTGCCACAGTTCTGACCTAATATGCTACTCTAGTTGGTTGATCATAGCTACTCTGTCAGAATATCTTCGTCCTCTTAACCTTACGAATATTTTTAATTCCCATATTACTGGCTGTTATAAGCTTGTAATCAGAGTAGGGCATTTCGCTTAGCTTCCCAAATCTCTTTTCATAGAAGTGCCACAGTTCTGACCTAACAATGAAAAAGATCAAGTGAGGGAACTACATAACTGGGAAAGTCAGAGGATCATAAGGATAAACAAAAGAATGTCTGAGTTCCATTAGTTTTTACCAGTATGCCAAGAACTGAAAAGGTGAATATTTTCCGTAGATTGATTCGGCAATTATTTGCACTGTTTTACTAGTGCAATTTCTAGCATGGACCTGCATCAATGTAGTTATCAATAGTATCCAAAACTCTTCCAACAAATGAGGATGCTTAAGGAAGGGTAAAAATAATTCACCTGTTTCAAATGCCTAATAGTTTCAGAATCAGTTGGAATCACATGGTAAAATCCTATGCATACAAGTACATTGTTCCGTGTAAATGGTCCAAATCCATTAATCTGACTTAGCTGCTCTGCCAGCTTATTGTAGGTTGTTAAGCTAGCTTCATTGCACGTATCTTCTAGTTCTCTTAACTGAATTTGGCCATCAACAATACCCTGGGCAAGTTTTAAGATGCGACCTGCTCTGTAGCCAAGGTTGCAACGTTTTGCCAGAAAACTCTCGTCAAGGTTTGCTAGTTCTCTTGGGCTAGGGAAGTTACCAATCCTATCACAGGCGGATGGAGGATCAGTTGTAGACAGCTCATTCAATCCATGCAAATCACTTTCAATGTCGTTTCGAGGGAAGCTTGGTTGCACATTCTCTTCCAGAGCTCCAGTGCAATCCAGCTTCAAATTCATATCATCTTCTGAGCTTGCTTTGCTCTCCGCAATCCTGCTTGTCAACTTGGAGGCAACTTTCGAAACTTTCTGCCTTCGCTTTGATTCTTTTCCTGCCGGTGTTTGAGGAATAAAATCTTCACTGATACTGGGTGAACAATGTTGAAGTTCCCACTGAAGCTCACAAAGGGCTCTAGCCATGTTCAAAGTTCTCGGCCACCTATTAAAATTACACGGGTCGCTGGCTTCAAGTTAGAAATCAAACTTCAATAATTTGCAAATTTGGATTCAATTTAAAAACCTCATAGTATGAAACAATTTTTGTGAAATGAGGTTCAAATTGAAATGTTAGGGTAATGATAATTGATAACTGTTATGCTTTTGCTTAGTTGCAAAAGCAGAGCAGCTAAAGCGTTTTGTGGGTAAGTAATATGTAGCAAATACCCACTCACTTAATCCATTCAACAACAAGCATGGATTAAAAGTCCTAGAGCATAAAAAGGGAAAAAAAATGTGGGTAACATTTTGGTTATACAGCAACAAAATTTGACAGCGAGCTCTATGAAGATGTAACAAAATGGGGCTAGCAATTGCAAAATACGCAAGAAACAAAAAAACACGACTAAACCAACCAAAGAAGGCACATTATATCAAACAGGTGATGGGCAAAACGAAAACGCTAAAAGGAGAAGAAAATAAAGGAAAGGATAAGAGAACAGACTGGCAATTGCAGAGCAGCATGCACTTGACCATATCTTCAAACAAAGTAGGCGACCGAAACACTCTCCCACTAAAATCCGTCATATACTGAGACTCTTCCCCTTCCTCCTGGGCCACTTGACGTACAATCCTTTTGAAGTCTCTCACATTCCTCTCGTCAGCCTCCGACAAGCGCAGCATTCTCTTGACTTGAGCAAGCAACGCGTCCTGCTGTTCTTGAGAAAGTGACGGCGCGGACCCAGAAGCAGAATTGCGAACTTCGATGCGGAGAGAGTGAGGGTCTTGCTGGGGTTGACAGATGGTGACGTCGACTGAGACTGAGGGAATATCGGTGTTGTCGAGAGAATTAGAGAGATGGAGAGGCCGAGAAAGGGATCGAGAAAGAGGGTCCCAGCGATTCGGAGACATCATGAACAGGCCGTGGCTGCACACCGCGGCCTCCAGATTGAATGTTTCAGCAAGTGGAAGCTTCAGCACACTCTCCTCCATTCCCATTCTCGTTTCTCGATGAATGAGCAGCTAACTATTTATTAGAAATGTTTCGATAATATTTTTATACCCCTCACAAAAACTATATGATATAATAATATTTTTATACTCATAATAAAATGCGCCAATTTTCACCGGATAACGACCGGCTAAATAAATCATTGGGAATTTGGCGTATATACTAATACTATGATCGGCGAAGTTTTGTAACTTTATTTTTGCATTTGTAAAGTCACGAGCGTGAAGGATTGGTCCTAAAAATGATCACACAAAAGTGTTGTAAGACTGTTAGCACGAACAACAATATCACGCTGCGTTGAAATTCTAAATTAATCACTTACAAATCACACTGGTATAAGTTATAACATTCGCTCAAATCATGAAAGTCAATTCCTTCGATCATCCATTTCATAAGCATATATACAGATGTAAAAAGTCTTACCATGGAAGAAAAGTGTGGTAGAAATTAGCTAGCCCGAACTTTCGCGGTTTCACAAGCTGCAGAAAATCTGAATTTTCTTTTTCTAAATATAATTTAGACATTTACATATAAATAAAAAAATAAATTTATGTAACTTTTATTTGAATGAGAAAATATCGTAATAAAAAATAAATATTATTTCTAAAAATATCTCTATTAAATATATACATTTTTAAACTTCAAAATTAATTCCTTTATTCTTTTTGATTTATAAGGATACAAATGTTAAATATTATGTTTAAAATTTTTATTTATAAAAATAAATAAGATACTACTTATATTTATATATTAAAAAAATAAACGTGTTATTTAAATATTTATATTCAAATTCAAACTTAAATAAATAAATAAATGTTACCTCAGTTTAAATCATTGAAAAATAAATTGCATCTTGTCACATAAAAAGGAAATTACTAAAGAAGATAGCAGTTAAGACAGTCGTAGACGCAATATACTTCCAAATTAAACGTATCTTATTATTGAACTTGAAACTTTGAAAGACACTTGTTCGTATGATTTTGCTGTAGAATTACTCTTAAGGAAAATTGACACTTTCATCTCTCATACAAATTGTTAATGCCAATTGGGTTATTTATAAAATTTTAATGGTCATGGTGCTAAATTATTAACAAAAAGAGCAAACGATTAGATTACAAATGTGACAATTATAACACAAAAATTGACTAAATTTAATTTGTACAAGTATAGTGAAACCTCTCTATAATAGTATTTTATATAGGAATAACTTCAATATAGTCGTGAAAAATTATGACCTCAATTTGGGTTATAAATTGTAATAAGTTATGATTTTCTCATATCTCGTCTTAAGAAACTTGTCTTCACATAATATATTATAGTAATTTAGACATTGATAAAATTCAATGTATAGACATTGATAAAAGAACTAGATATAATTTTAAAAAATTAATGCATGTATCTATGTAGTGTCGGGAATATGCAAAATCATTTTAAAAGTATAAATATTTGTATTCTCTTTATTATTTTTCTCGCAATATAAATTTTATAAATATTATATAAAGATTTGGTTAGTGGTAACAACTCTAAATAATAAATCATTATCCGAAATAACTTTTAAAAAATATTTATATCTTAAACATTTAGTATAATATAACATATATTTTTCCACAACATATAAGTAATTTTTACTAAGGGAAAACAAGTTTCGTTAGAGCAAATCTAGAAAAGTTATAACTTATTATAATTTAGAATTTATTCTTAATTATAACTAGCCCAAATTAGGATTAGAATTTTTTCACTACAAGGATTTTTAATTATAAAATATCACTATAGAGAGGTTCTACTATAATACTAGTGGTGAAGTTATAATATTTTGATATACGTTTCTTTCAGTTACAGTATTTTTATAATAAGTTAAAGTAGTAATAACATTTTACCTCCCTAATGATTTTAATTTATTCAATAAATATATAATTTGGTCATTTTTTTAAATAAGTCACTAACTCAAATTGAAAAAAAAATTAAATCAGGGACATAGTTAAAATAAAAATAAAAATTCTATTATTATAAAAACAAAAATAAAATATAAGGGACTATGAGAGAATTTTCCTTGGGCTAGACTCGGCATAGGCTCCGCCTCTCTCTATGTGTGTATAAAATAATTATTTAGTTAAGAAATAAATTAAAGACAATAAAAATACACAATTTGATGTGAATATACTATTAAACCATGTGACTTAATAGAGTTAATTTTTAATTTCTAAGGATATATGTAAGTATATATCCTTAATTTCATCATTTTATTATTGAATGCATGACGAGTGGAAAGCATATTTTTAATTTTATTCTAACAATTGAGATTTACATGAAATTAGAATAAAGTACTTTTTTTAGAGAGAGATTGGCTTTATAGAAAGTAAGGAATTGATACTAGGAGTTATAAAAGAAAAAAAATTAAAATTAAAAAAATTAATTGAGGTTATTATTGAGATTTTATAAGATTTATAGAATAATTCTTTATATATTTACTAGTTATTTTTAGTTAACTGAATTATTTTATTGAACAAGAAAATAATTGAAAAAGTAGGGAACAAAAATAAAAAAAGCTAAATTCAATCCTTAAATTTGATTTCATAATTAAAAAAGTTAAATTTTATTAAAATTTTTGTAGTATTTTTGATAATATAATAAATTAAAAATATCTTATTGTTAATTTTTTTTTATGTCTTTCTACGTTAAATTGAATTTCAACAACAAAATAATCAATTTACTGTAATCTTATTAATTTTCTAATAAATGCTAACGATTTCGTAGGTGAAATATACATATTCTGAAATTAAGATATATAAATGGGATTCAGTTATGGTGCAATTATGGTACCATATCACAATTGTTTTCAACCATTATATATAATCATTAAATTTAAAAGTAAGAGATCTAATGACTGAAAGTAACAGTGGTATGGTACCATAGTCGCATCATAGATAAGTCCGTGTAAATAATATAACTTATGGGATTCAGTTATGATGCAACTCTAATACCATACCATATTTTTTATCTTTATCTCATATAATGATTGGATTTAAAAACAAGTGATCCAATGCACAAGAGACGACCACGTTTTTCGTAAAAGAAACCGGGGAAACCGGTTAAGAAAAGGTTTGGTAATTAACGAACAACAATCTAAATTCAGAATCCCAATTATCCTTACGGTCTCAACGGCTTCCAAAGCTTGATCACTAATCAAACTACACCTACCTAAATCCAAATTTGTCAAAGCTTGAGCTGATTTATTAACAAACGAAATAAACCCAACATTGCCAATACTGTTTCTCCTTCTCAATGAAACTGTACAGAACTTTGAACACCCATTTGCTGTAGCACAAATACCATCATCAGCAACATCATCAGAATCTTGACGGTTTTCGTTTGAGATTAACATTAAAAATCTGCATTTTAGGTCATGTTTTGGCCACAAATTATAAGATGCATAGAATAATTCTTTATATATTTGCTACTTATTTTTAGTTAATTGAATTATTTTATTGAACAAGAAAATAATTAAAGATTAGGGAATAAAAATAAAGAAAGCTAAATTCAATCCTTAAATTTGATTTCATAATTAAAAATTAAAAATTATTAAATTTTTATAGTATTTTTAATAACATGATAAATTTAAAATATATAACTGATAATTTTCTTATGTTTTTCTATATTAAATTGAATTTTAACGATAAAATAATAAATTTATTATAATTTTATTAATTTTGTAACAGATGATAACCATTTGGTGGGTGAATGATTAATTCCTTAAGATGTGGGTCCGCCTATGTTGCAACAGTTGTAGCATACCCCTGTTTTTGTTTTTTATGATTTAATTAGTGTCAAATTTACTTGAGCACCTTACACTATTTTCATTTATAATTTGTTCATGAGTTTTAAAAAGATAAAATTATCCTTCTTGACGAAGGTGGAAGAAAATGGAGTTAACCAGTACAGCCAGCAACAAAAGCACGCTATTGTTAAGTCTCATCTCCATCAACCTTCGTGACCCACCACCATGTTTGAAATCGCTTAAAAACCGCAAGCAACACAAACAATATCTCCCCCTCAAAACCACTTGTCGGCTATGGGAAGCGTCTTACAATGCGCTGAGCCACCACCTCCAACGCCGTTATTGTCACAAGTGAATAATCAGAGTTCTAATGTTGAGTGTCATGTCCAGCGAATAACGATTTTGTTGTCTCTATTAGTAAATGATTAAGATCCAAAAACTTTTGCTAGAGACCAATTATTTGTCCACTAAACAACAACAAGAAGAACAGCCCCACCATAATGAAAAAGAGAGCAGCAACAACCAAAACTTGCAAATGATTTGGATTTGTCAAGATTAATGGAAACGAACGGCCACCCATCATCACTCATACAGATTGTTGGACTTTGAAATTGAGATTGGAAGAGAATCTTGAATTATCGCTAGTTAAAATTGGAGTTGTTGAGCTCATGACAAAAGTTTTAGCTTGAAGGCTAAATAAGTTTGGGATCAGGATTTGGAATACTGGATCTGAAACTAAGGGATTTGATGACATAGTAACGAAGAAGATCCCCATCAAAACAATTTACAATTCCTTTTGACAGAAGCAGTCGATTTGAGTTTAGAATTGAAGTGATTGCCATGAAATTTTTAGAACATTTAGGGGAATTAATGTCATTTCATTAATATTCCTTAAGTTTAAAATATGTGAAGATGAAGATGGAGATGGAGATAAAGATCATGATGATGGAAGAAGATGAATGTGAGAAGTGATGATGATGGAGATGAAGGCGAGAGGAAAGAGATAAAAAATCTTAAATTTTATTTTTAATTTATAAATTTAAGGGTATTATTGTCTTTTTGTTGATATTAGTGTCTTACGTGGATTAATATGTCTTGGATGTAATCCAAATAAATATTTTAATATTTATAAAAATAATAAATATGAAGAGTGTGAGGTGTTAATTAGAATTTTAATGATGTATGTAAGTAGAAAGTATCATATTATTTCTTAGTATTTTATGAATAAAAATGAATATAAAGAGCTCAATGAAATTTAGTATTTGTTAAATTACAAAAGACAAAAACTGGAGTATGTTACAACCGTTGCAACATAGGCGGATCCGAAAGACGTATAAATGATGTAATTTAAAAGTGTTATTATGATTTTTTTTTTATAATAAAATAATTTAAAATTAATGGCCGGTAAGTTTCCGCATTCTAAATTTAAAAAAGGGATCAGGTGTCCGATTGTGGGGCCTCTGGTTACCGTATCACTTTTATTGAAAAATGAGGCTTATGGGAATAAAGTATAGAATAAAGATGAACAACCACTCGACACAGTCCGAGTGGTCAGGATTTGGAGGTTAGCCGTTTGGATTTTCATAAAAGTATTGTGAGATTTTTTTTTTAATTAATTGAGTGAATGTGATTTTTTTTTTTTTATGAGTGAGGAGTAGATATTTTTTAAATATTTATAAGGGTTAAAATTTGAGTAAAATTTTATTAATATTGATGTAAGTTGATCTCAATAATAATCTGATTTATAAATATCAATTATAATTTCATATAATATAAATTATAAACTAAACAATAATCTCATTTAATAAAAAAAAATAATAACACTTTTATTGAAAATGAGGCTTATCAAGTTGAAGACGCGTCTAGATTAAAGAAGAGTAAAGTGGAAGACACGTCGCATTTTAGATGTAATAGGCTTGAAGCCTTGAACCCTTTTCCTCGTCAACAACACATAGTACGCTTTTTCATTTTGCTCGACTCTCCACGCTTACTGTTCAATTTTCTGATTTTGCTTTCCAAAACTCAAAGTTCTGTTTCTTTCTTTGCGCCAAAAAGAAAAAAAATGTCAATCATCGGAGAGGCAATCCTTACGGCGTCCGTTGATTTGCTGGTCTATAAGTTAGCTTCAGTGGGAATTCGGTTGTTTCCACGCCAAGATCAAATCCGGGCCGATCTAATGAAGTGGAAGACGATGCTTTTGAAGATCAAGGCGGTGCTTGCTGATGCTGAGGAGAAGAAGAGGACTGATGAGATTGTGAAGTTGTGGCTTGGCGAACTTCAGAACTTGGCTTTGATGTTGAAGACTTGTTGGATGAGTTTCAAACTGAGGCTTTCCGGAGGATGTTGCTGCTTGGAAATGGAGATCCAGCTGCGGCTCATGATCAACCCAGTAGCAGTCGTACAAGAACAAGTAAGTTTCGGAAGCTGGTAGGCTTGATTGTTAGCTGCAGCAAGTTCTGGGAATTTCGTTTCCACTTTAGAGGGTGGAGTCCTCCAGAAATAGAAGGGTAAAGAGTAGAGACTAGAGAAATTAGAGAAATAGAGGATTTGTATTTTTGGATTCAGGGAACTCTCTTTTTTTCTTGTTCATTCATTTCCTTAAATACTCCTCCAAGAGAGCTACAGACAAAACATATTCACAGCACAAACTTTACAGCACAATATTTTCTTCAACAAACTTGACAGCACAATATTCTTTCTAACAAACTTGACAGCACAGCAAAGCATAATTGCAATAATAGTAAATAACAAATTCAGCATAATATCTTGAAGAGTATCTAAGTGCTGTAATCGGTTGCACCATCATTCCCGCACAAAATCTTGAAGCTTGAAGGGAATTTTAGGCTGTCTCTTAGGCCTAGCTTGAGCAATCGGCTGTGCAGTGGTTGTATCATTACCACCCTCATGGAAATGAGCCTTGTCCTCAAGGCTAATATGAGGAAAAGTGGCGTGGAAAGGTTCCCAATTCTCCCATGTAGCTTCATCAGGTGTCGTGTTAGACCACTGCACTAAGACTTGCTTGACCCTTTGCTTATTTGTCTTGATAGTTCGCTGGTCCAAAATGTATAGAGGTATGGAATAAGGTTCTGCAGTTGGTGGTGGGTGGGCGGGAATAACTTCAGCAGGGTTTGGACATAACTTGAGGATTGAAATGTGGAACACGGGATGGATACGAGATTCAGGTGGTAACAATAAGCGATATGCAACCTTTCCAACTCTTGCCGCTATTTGGTAAGGACCATAATACTTCTTGGCAAGCTTGTTACTTAGACGGTGAGCAAGAGAAGACTGTCGATAACGTGGAAGCTTAACATAAACCCAGTTACCAACCTCAAACTCCTTATCGCGACGATGACGATTTGCTTGGATGCGCATTCTTTCCTGTGCTCTCTGAAGGTTCAGCTTGACAGTAGCCAATAGAGCTTCTCTATCCAATAATGCAGAGTTTAAAGAATCAATAGGGGTGTCTTCGCCGGAATATCCTACAAGAGGTGGTGGGGGCCTGCCATAGACAACTTGGAATGGTGAAAATCCTGTCGAGCTGTGTGTACTGGTATTGTACCAATATTCGGCCCATGGTAAAGCTGCAGACCATCTATTTGGATAGTCTCCAGTAAATGCTCGCAAGTATGTCTCGAGACAACGGTTGACCACTTCGGTTTGCCCATCAGTTTGCGGGTGATAAGCAGTGCTAGGCCGTAACTCCGTTCCCTGCAATTTAAATAGTTCTCGCCAAAATTCACTAATGAACAGAGGATCACGATCAGTAACAATGGATCTAGGGAATCCATGAAGTCGAACGTACTCACGAACAAAATATTCAGCCAATTTCGGTGCAGTAACTCCCTCCGGCAAGGCACAAAAATGACTATACTTGGACAGTCTATCAACAATGACCCAAATAATTGTCTTACCGTTTGATTGTGGTAAAGAAGTAATGAAATCCATTGAAATGTCTTCCCAGACTCTGGATGGTATGGGCAGCGGTTGTAAAAGCCCCTTGGAACAAAAGTTTTCTGGTTTGGTTTGCTGACAAATTGAACATTCACGAACATGTTGCTGTACCTCTCGGCGCATTTGCGGCCAATAAAAATTTGCTGATAATCGAGCATAAGTCTTTTGTTCCCCAGAATGCCCGCCAATCACCGAGCCATGGAATAGGTTTAGAAGGCGTTTTCTGAGCTTCATACTGTTAGGAACAAAAATTCTACCCTGATGGTAAAGTAAGTCTTGTTGAATAGAAAAATTATTATCTGTGCAAACCCCTTTCTCAATTGACTGCAGAAGTTGTTGGGCCGTGTCGTCCAAAGCAAGGGCATCTCGAATTTCAGTTAGGAAAGTGCTAGTAGTGACTGAAATTGACATCAGATTACCTTGTGCTTCACTTGTCCATCGTGAAAGAGAATCGGGTCCACTATTTTCCACCCCGGCCTTATGCTCAATTGTAAATTCAAACCCTAACAGCTTTGTCAACCAAGTTTGCTGCTCTGGTGTCTGTATCGTTTGTGTAAGGAGTTGCTTAAGGCTTTTATGATCAGTGAATATGGTGAAAGGTCGGCCCAAGAGATATGGTCGCCATCGTCGAACTGCTGCTGTGATTGCATACATCTCACGACTATACGCAGATGCAGATTGAAGTCTTGGTGGCAACTTCTTACTGAAATAAGCTATTGGATGTCGATTTTGGGAGAGAATCGCACCCACAGCGAGGCCAGAGGCATCCGTTTCCACTGCAAAGACTTTGGAAAAATCTGGTAAGGCTAAGATAGGAACTTCAGTCAGAGCACGTTTGAGACGCTCAAAAGCTAAGTCAGCTGCTTCACCCCAGTCAAATCCGTCCTTCTTAAGCAAATCAGTTAATGGGCTTGTAATTTGGGCATACCCCTTTACAAAACGTCGGTAATATCCTGTGAGTCCCAGGAAACCCCTCACAGCAGCAATTGTTTTTGGTTTAGGCCAATTTAAGACAGCTTGAATTTTGGTGGGATCAACACTCACTCCTTGGGCTGAAACAAAATGGCCGAGATACTCTAGTTTAGCTTGGCCGAAACTGCACTTGGATAACTTAGCGTACAATTGGTTTTGATGGAGCAGCTGGAGAACAATTTTGAGATGGTAAAGGTGTTCCTCATGGGATCGGCTGTAAACAAGAATGTCGTCAAAAAAAACTAGAATAAACTTACGAAGATAAGGTTTGAAAATAGAGTTCATTGTGGCTTGAAATGTGGAGGGGGCATTGGACAGCCCAAAGGGCATTACGAGAAACTCGTAATGACCTTCATGTGTTCGAAATGCAGTTTTTGGAATGTCGGGTGGGTGGATTCGAATTTGGAAATACCCACTCCGTAAATCAATCTTTGAAAAGATGATGGCCCCATGTAATTCATCTAGTAATTCATCCACTGTAGGTATTGGAAATCGATCCTTGACAGTGATGGCATTTAGAGCTCTATAATCGACACAAAATCGCCATGTCCCATCTTTTTTGCGAACCAAGAGGACGGGTGAGGAGAATGGGCTGGTGGAAGGTTGTATAATTTGATCTTGAAGCATTTCTTGAACTTGCCTCTCGATTTCATTTTTTTGGTAATGTGGGTAGCGGTATGGTTTAACATTCACAGGAGTAGATTGTGGGAGAAGAGTGATTTTGTGGTTGAGGGGTCTATTAGGTGGAAGGCCTTTTGGGATGCTAAAAACAGCTGGATATTGGCTTAGTAGTGTTAGGAAATCTTGGTGAAGAGTAGAATCCATGGATTGGTGAATATTTTGGGTCGAAGGTGGACTGCCTGGTTCGAGTTCTAAACGGAAGTACTGAGCTATTGAGGTAGTCTGTTGTAGTCTTTTTAGTTGGTGGAAGGATATAGGAATGGGGTGGGGCCGAATGTTTTGAGCTCCTTCAAGTTTAATAGGCTGCCCTTTATATGTAAATTCCATAGTTAGGGCTTTGTGATCAGTGATAATTTTCCCCAACTTCTCCAGCCATTGTACTCCTAAAACAGCATCAGCTCCACAAAAATCTAGTATATGAAAGTCAGCTTTAAATTCAACACCCTGCATCTCGAATTTAACTTTCGAACAGTGACCCTCGCTACGAATCCGTTCCCCATTGCCGACAGCTACCAAAAACGTCATTGTCTTCTCGATAGCCAAATGAAGGAAGTGAGCCAACCGCGGGTGGAGGTAATTATGTGTACTCCCAGTGTCAATTAATACTGATAAAGGTTGATTGTTAATTTTAGCACTGAGTCTGAAGGTTTGGGGACCAGTTGTTCCAATCAAAGCATGAAAAGAAATTTCGGGGCTTGGATTTGCTGTTTCTTCGGTAGACACCGTATCCTCCACCAATATTTCTTCTTCTTGAAAACTTTCTGATGGTTCCTCTGTCAACAATAACAGAAAAGGGCGAGTGCGACAACGATGACCGGGCTTGAATCGTTCGTCGCAATTGAAGCACAAGCCTTGGGCACGACGGGTTTGCATTTCGGCAGTCGTGAGACGACGAATAGGAAGGGCTGTCTTTGGTGGGTTTGATGGGTTTGGTGGTGGGAGGGGTAAAAGTGGGGGCCGTGGGTCTGGCCGTATATTTGTTTCGTTGCGTGTAGGTATGGGTATTGGTGTATTGGATGATTTCCATGAAATGGGTTTTTGGTTATAGGACAGCAATTTATCTTCAATCAATTTGGCTAAAGCAATTGCATCAGGAAGGTTAGAAGGTTTGTGAATAGCTAACTCATTCTGAATGGTTGGTTTTAAACCTGAGATGAAGCAATCTAAAATGGCATCTGGGTGAAGGTTGGTGACTCTGTTGCAGATGTTTTCAAAGGCTGATTGGTAAGCCTCTACAGAGCTTGTTTGGGTAAGTTTGAATAAAGTGGCTCTGTGATTAATATAGGAGGAAGGGCCAAACCTGCTTTCAATAGCTCGGGTGAGAGCTGCCCAAGAAGATAATTGTTGATTCTTGTGCATCCATTGGAACCAAGAGAGTGCTTGGCCAGTCATATAGAAATTGGCGATGTCAATCCGCTGCTCCTCTGGGGTTTCATAGAAAGAAAAGTATTTTTCAGCTTGAAATATCCAATCTAAGGGGTTAGATCCATCAAATGTTGATAGATCACATCGTATAGATCTTGTGCTTTGTGTGGGTTGTAGTTGAGCTTGTATAGGTGGTGTGTTTTGTGGCGTAGGTGGTGCAGAGGCTGGTGGGTTTGTGGAGGACCCAATCTGAGAGGGTGCCATCATGGTAACTCTGGCAGCAAGCTCTGCTATAGAGTTTTGTAGTGCTTGCTGTGCACCTTGTAGGTTTTGTTGTGAACTTTGGTTAATCTGCTGCTGTTGTATTATGATTTGGCGTAGGTCTTCAAGGGATTTTTGGGTCGATTCTTTGAGTTGTGTAACCTGTTCTTCAAGGGCTCGATATCGTGTTTGCATACCCTCGTTTGCCATCTCTCAACGAAAGCACCAAATGGTAGGCTTGATTGTTAGCTGCAGCAAGTTCTGGGAATTTCGTTTCCACTTTAGAGGGTGGAGTCCTCCAGAAATAGAAGGGTAAAGAGTAGAGACTAGAGAAATTAGAGAAATAGAGGATTTGTATTTTTGGATTCAGGGAACTCCCTTTTTTTCTTGTTCATTCATTTCCTTAAATACTCCTCCAAGAGAGCTACAGACAAAACATATTCACAGCACAAACTTTACAGCACAATATTTTCTTCAACAAACTTGACAGCACAATATTCTTTCTAACAAACTTGACAGCACAGCAAAGCATAATTGCAATAATAGTAAATAACAAATTCAGCATAATATCTTGAAGAGTATCTAAGTGCTGTAATCGGTTGCACCATCATTCCCGCACAAAATCTTGAAGCTTGAAGGGAATTTTAGGCTGTCTCTTAGGCCTAGCTTGAGCAATCGGCTGTGCAGTGGTTGTATCAGAAGCTCATTCCTACTTGCTGCACCACTTTTACACCACAATCGATTCAGTTCGATTACGCCATGATGTCCAAAATCAAAGAAATCAACGACCGATTTCAAGATATTGTAACACAGAAAAACTTGCTAGATTTGAAAGAAAGTTCAGCTGGAGGGTCCAAAAAAGACAGGCAAAGACTACCCACAACCTCTTTGGTGAATGAAGCCAAGGTCTATGGCAGGGAAACAGAAAAGAAGGAAATTGTTGAATTGTTGTTGAAGGATGATTCAAGAAATGATGGTGGATTCTCTGTTATTCCTATTATAGGTATGGGCGGGCTGGGCAAAACCACTCTTGCTCAGCTTGTCTATAATGAAGATCGAGTGCAGGGTCATTTTGATCTCAAGGCATGGACTTGCGTCTCTGATGATTTTGATGTTTTCAGGCTTACAAAATCAATCCTAATTTCCATTGCTGCTGACGAGAATGTGGATAATCAGGACTAAAATTTGCTTCAAGAGAAATTGAAGAAACACCTGTTTGGAAAGAAGTTTTTGCTAGTTTTAGACGACGTTTGGAATGAGGATTACAATGATTGGGTTGACCTCAGCCTTCCATTTGAAGCTGGCGCACAGGGAAGTAAGATTGTTGTCACTACTTGCAATCAAGAGGTTGCAAAAATCATGAGGCCCGGATCAAGCTTATGAATTGAAAAACTTGTCAACTGAGGATTGTCTGTCCGTGTTTGCTCAGCACTCTTTGGGGACGAGAGATTTCAGTTCACATAAGTCATTGGAGGACATTGGCAAGAAGATAGTGATCAAATGCAAGCTTGCCCTTGGCAGCAAAAACACTGGGAGGACTTTTACGTGGAAAACATGACAGACGTGAGTGGGAAGATGTGCTCAGTAGCAAGATATGGGAATTACCACAAGAGAGATGTCGCATTATACCAGCCCTTGCAGTGAGCTATTATTATCTTCCTCCAACTTTGAAACCATGCTTTGCATACTGCTCATTGTTTCCAAAGGATTACGAATTTGAAGAGGAGGAGATAATTTTATTATGGTGTGCTTCGGGTTTCTTGGATCACGGAGAGAGTGGGAATCCTAGTGAAGATCTAGGTAGACAGTTCTTTCAAGAGCTACGTGCAAGATCTTTTTTCCAGCAATCAAGCAACAATAAATCACGATTAGTGATGCACGACCTCGTCAATGACCTTGCTCAATGGGCTGCTGGGGAAATGTACTTCAGAATGGAGTATATCTCAGAGGTTAACAAGCAACAAAGTTTTTCAAGAAATCTTCATCATCTATCGTACATTCGTGGAGATTACGATGGTGTTAAAAGGTTTGAGGACTTGTACGATATCCAACATTTGCGAACTCTTTTACCAGTAACGTTGTTAAATAGTTTGCATGGATACTTGGCTCCTAGCATTCTTACTGAGTTGTTCAAACTCCAACGATTGAGGGTCTTCTCTCTGCGTGGATATCGCATCGATGAGCTACCGGATTCAATTGGTGATTTGAGGTATTTTAGGTACCTTAACCTGTCTGGAACTGAGATTAGAACTCTGCCTGAATCTGTCAACAAGCTTTACAATTTGCACAGTCTTTTGTTGGAAGATTGTGATCGGCTGAAGAAGTTGTGTGCAGACATGGGAAACCTCGCCAAATTGCATCATCTTAAGAATTCAAATACGAAGTCGTTGGAGGAAATGCCAGTAGGAATTGGTAGGTTGACTAGTCTTCAGACGTTGTGTAATTTTGTTGTGGGACAAGGCAGTGGTTCCGGGTTACGAGAGCTAAAGTTGTTGACGCACCTTCATGGGACACTTAAAATTTCAAAATTGGAGAATGTAAAATGCGTTGGTGATGCCATGGAGGCTCAAATGGATGGAAAGAAGAATCTGAAAGAATTATCGCTTAATTGGACTTGCAGTACCGATGGTTCATCTTCAAGGGAGGTAGAAACTGAAATGGGCGTGCTTGACATGCTAAAACCTCATACAAATCTGGAGCAATTTTGTATCAAAGGCTATGGAGGTATGAAATTTCCAACTTGGTTGGGAGATTCCTCGTTCTCAAATTTAGTGACCTTAAAATTTGAAAATTGTGGCATATGTACGGCCCTTCCGTCAGTCGGGCAACTACCCTCTTTAAAGCATCTTGCAGTAAGTGGAATGAGCAGAGTAAAGAGGTTGGGTTCAGAGTTCTATGGGAATGATTCTCCAATTCCTTTTCCATGCTTGGAGACTCTTCTTTTTGAAAACATGCAAGAATGGGAAGACTGGATTCCTCATGGATTCAGTCAGGGAGTTGAAGGGTTTCCTAAATTGAGAGAGCTTCAAATTTTAAGCTGTTCTAAGCTGCAAGGAACATTTCCAGAGCACCTTCCTGCATTGGAGAAGCTTGTTATTAAAGGATGTGAAGAATTGTCAGTTTTAGTTTCGAGTCTTCCAGCTCTTTGCAAATTACAGATTGGTGGATGTAAAAAGGTTGTGTGGAGAAGTGCAACTGATCATCTCGGCTCACAGAATTCAGTGGTTTGTAGAGATACATCAAATCAAGTGTTTCTTGCGGGGCCATTAAAGCTGCGACTGCCAAAATTGGAAGAATTAATTTTGTCGACAAAAGAGCAAACATATATATGGAAGAGTCATGACGGATTACTACAAGACATTTGCTCTCTCAAAAGATTGACGATTGACAGCTGTCCCACACTTCAATCCTTGGTGGCGGAGGAAGAGAAAGACCAGCAACAGCAGCTCTGCGAGTTGTCATGCAGACTTGAATACCTAGAATTGAATGAATGCAAAGGCCTTGTGAAGCTGCCACAATCATCGCTCAGCCTTAGTTCCTTGAGAGAGATAGAAATCTGCGGCTGCAGTTCCCTTGTTTCCTTTCCTGAGGTTGCTCTGCCTGCCAAGTTGAGGATAATATCAATTAACAGTTGTGATGCACTGAAATGGTTACCAGAGGCATGGATGTGCGACTTCAATTCATCTCTCGAGATCTTAAGTATTGAGTGTTGCCGTTCGTTGACATATATTGCTGGAGTCCAGCTACCACCAAGCCTTAAGAGGTTGTACATCGAGTTTTGCGATAATATAAGGACTTTGACAGTGGAAGAGGGCGTACAGAGAAGCAGCAGCAGCAGAAGGTGCACCTCATCTCTTCTTGAGGAGTTGGACATTAACAGTTGTCCATCTCTGACATGTATATTTTCGAAAAACGAGTTACCTGCCACGCTTGAGTCCCTTGAAGTTGGCAATCTACCTGAGTCTCTTAAGTCCCTTCGTGTTTGGGATTGTCCAAAGCTGGAGTCTATAGCAGAAAGGTTGGACAACAACACGTCTCTTGAAATAATCAGGATTGCTTATTGTGAAAATCTGAAAATTTTACCTAGTGGTTTACATAATCTCCGCCAGCTTCAAGAGATTGAGATACGGAGATGCGGAAATCTGGTGTCCTTTCCCAAAGGGGGATTGCCTGGTGCGAAACTCACGAGGCTGGAGATATCTGATTGTAACAGACTAGAGGCCTTACCCAAGGGATTGCACAATCTGAAGTCTCTTCAAGAATTAAGAATAGGAGTTGAGCTTCCAAGCCTTGAAGAAGATGGCCTTCCCACCAACCTTCATTCACTGGGGATTCGAGGTAATATGGAGATTTGGAAGTCAACGATTGAGCGGGGACGGGGATTTCACAGATTCTCCTCTCTGCAACATCTCACAATCGAAGGATGCGATGACGACATGGTGTCATTTCCACTAGAGGACAAAAGATTAGGGACCGCGCTTCCTCTTCCTGCCTCTCTAACAACTCTGTGGATTTACAATTTTCCAAATCTGGAACGCCTATCTTCTTCAATTGTTGATCTTCAAAACCTCACTGAATTGCGACTCTTGAATTGTCCCAAGCTCAAATACTTTCCGGAGAAGGGCCTGCCATCCTCACTTTTGCAATTAAGTATCTATCGCTGTCCGTTGATAGCAGAGAAGTGCAGAAAGGATGGAGGACAATATTGGGACTTGTTAACCCATATACCTCATGTTGAGTTCGGTGTCAGTGAGTTTTTATCTTGTAATCAGTTTTCGAATTTTTTATTAAATAATGGACTACGTTTTCCAAATAAAACTGGTAGAAATTAATGAATTAATTTCTTATTGAGTGTAAATGTGTAATTAATTTCTTGTTGAAACTTCATTTTTCTCTGAGTTATATTACTGCTGTCCCTGTACGGTAATATAACATTTCTTTTGATCAGACTTTGCCTTCGGCAAAATTTGTTTTGAAATTTTACCTGTTAGATACATAAATGCTCGAGTGTTCTTCATTAAATAAAATAGATGATTGGACATAATTAATATAAATGAAAATCAAATTATAATGGCTGAATTCGCTGGATTAGCATTATTTCGTCTGTGTATAATCTAACTTGTGAATTGTTGTTTGGTGATTATTTTAAAATATGAAAGATTTCTACATTTTGTGTGTGTGGGATTGTGATGAAATTAAAATTAAACAGTATGTTGGTGTTCTTCTTTTGTTGTATAACAATGATGCTAAAAAATACCAATTGATCAAGTGAATCCCACGACAAAGTTAATAAAATATCAAAAAGCAATCCAAGCAAAGCATTAGCCAGAAAAAAAAAAAAATAGCAAAAACAAAAAGCACACAAGCAAACACATTATATTTCTCTGATTAGCCTCATCCGCAACAGTGATATAATGTTCTTTTAATGGTGTTGTAAGGTAGTTTTCGATTGCTGGATTGTATTACAAAATTATTCATACTCTTTAAATTAATGCACTATAGGCGAGTTCTTGAATTAACTGGTTATGTGCCATTGCTATTAATATTTATAAATATAATTTATCAGTTATTGAATATTTAGATTCATCAAAACTGTTATAATTACAATACATCTTCATATTGACACATCAATATAACAGAAGCGGAATATCTTCATTATTGGAGTTTGATAATTTTTTTTTTCTTAAAATACAGAATATATGCCAAAGAAAACTCTTTTTATATTTTTATTAACAATGAACCAAGCGTATTAATTTCATTTAGTGCTGTAGGGGTAGGATTTATAAAAAGCACTTTAGTGTTGTTAAGACATACAAGCCATGCTCAAAAACCCATTAAAATACAGTAAACAGAACATCCAAAGAGAGAACATTCCACTACAAAGCCAAGTAAAGATGAGAAATAAATAGCACATCAAGCCAAGCAAACACTTGTATTTTAGATCAATTACGTTTGAGCCTTGGTGGCCTTAGTACCTTCACCGTAAGAAGTACCAGACTCTTCATCAATGTTAATAACATTAGGCTGCCTCTTCTTCTCCTCAGCTAGCTTTGGCACCGTGATCCTCAGAACCCCATTTTCCTGATGAGCCTTAACATGTTCCAAGTCAGCACTCATTGGCATCTTAAACTGCCTCCAAAACTTGCCACTTATTCTCTCAGCTCTGTGCCATTTCTCTCTTTGGACTCCCTCCTTATAATAATCATCACTCTTCCTCTCCCCACTCACTCTCAGTACCTTGTTCTCTTCAATCTCAATCTTCACATCATCTTTCTTCATCCCTGGAATGTCGAGTGTGATCACATGAGCTGTTGGTGTCTCCATCCAGTCTGCTGTCGCCAGGGCTAGAGTTTGATGATTGTCAGCTCTTTTTGGGATTTTTAGAGTGGTTTGTTCAAGAACCCCGAAAGGATTCCCTGTCATTAGGAACATCATGTCAAAGAAAGGTGATCATGTGTACGGCATCAGAGCATTTGCTTGTGATGCAATGATCATCAATGTTGCTGCCATAACAAGAAAAGGCATTATCATTGCAAGAATTCTTGATTTCGCCATCTGGGTAGCTAGCTAGCTAGCTTGTTGAGAGTGTTTGTTTTGAAACAAAGTGTTTGTTTTGAAACAAAGTGTTTGTTGACTTTCTGGTGAATGGAGGGAGGTGAAGTAGAGAGATATATAGGTTTAGATTGGATTATATCTCAATATCTGGATAGTTCTTTAGAAGACTTTGCAAAAGAAACTGAGAGAAAATTCTTTTGATTTGGGAATCTGAGTTGGAAGCTCACTAGAATTAGAAATTGGGACTCACATGTTACTTAAAATAGTATTGTATTAATATTGATCCAATTACTTGTTATAAAACACAATTTCGTCATTATTATATATATATCTACAGTGGAATTGTTCAAACGTAACTGTAATTGGAAAAATATTGTGTCCTAAATCACATTAGAGATAACGTTCATTATAATCTCAGAACATCACAATTGTTGCTAACCGGTGAAAACCAGTTCAATTTGATTTTCAATTTATTCAATCGTCATCACGGAATAGAAATAAATCATGACAGATAATAGAACTTTTTTGTACGACGCTTTTAAATTTAGCTATGCAATCCAAAGCTCGTTCAAATTCGCTTTCTTCCAGTGCAATTGTGAAGTGGCAATAGCCAGGAATTCTGGTCCACGAACCACTGTTGATGCATAATCCAGTTGCCTTGACTATGGCTTCCCTGATATTTGAGTCATCAAGCTTGATTTGTTCCATAGCAGTTTTCTCACCACTGCTAGATGAATGCTAGTTGATCTTCACAGTTTTGTTGAGATAGGCAGAGGGCTTCGCCACCATTGAAACACCACCGCAGGATTGAACCACTTCGCACCCGTAATTCTCAAGTGCCTGTCGCAGAAAGATCACCATGGAGAAAATGATAGCACGTATATTTAGAATTGAGTAATATAATTCAAAGATTATGTATTGAATGTAATTGTTTAATTCAAATTTTCTCCTAAAAGGGTAGATAGAAGTACCTCTTTCAATTGCTTTGATATACTTTCCAAGTTATATTTTCTGCAACAGCATTCATCAGCTCTCTTGCTTTTCGCTCTCTCAGACCAAGCAACTTCTTTATAGCGTATCCGACTGTGCTATGAGGCTTGCTTAATCCCGAAAAGCTACTACATGCATCAACCAAATGAGGATGATTTAGAACCAGAAATCCAAATTTGAGCGCTCCAGTCAGCATCTTCAGAGAAAGCCCTCCGACCAGCAACACATTGAAAGACGAATTGGTGGAAGAATACAGCTGTGACGAACAGCCTTCCAAATCCCAGCCACCCCAACCCTCGTAGTTGAATTCCAATCCTGAGAATACCGTATCAATCACAACTCTTGCCCCATATTTTGCACAAACAGTTAATATATTCTCTATCTCTTTGTTGCTGTAAAGCAAGCCAGTTGGATTGATTGTTGGACCAGAAATGTAAACCCATGGCTTCTTCAGAGTCTTGAGTATTGTCACAAGTGTCTTCTCTGTCACCTTAAAGTCCACTTTAGACTCAGTAGAGATATTCACAATGTTCGCTTTCAAAAATTTGGCAGCAGAAGACTATGAATTCTCTGTTTCTAAAGAGTGGCTTGAGTGTTCCCTGAACCTAAGATGGATTATGCTCAGGTTATCTTCAAGGTCTTTTGTGTACTTGGCTTCAACCAGATCAGAATCCCATTGCTGTCGTGAGCAAATCTGACAGCAACAATGTTAAGAATTAAGGTAAATATACTTGGCTATCGAATTAAAGTAAATATACTTAGCTATTTCTTTCATAAATGGTTCCAAGTTCCATTGTGTTGGACCCGACTCCGACTCAGCTTATATCTGTATCCTGATTTGATAAGAAGCAGAATAAGAAATCACTGATTTGATACACATAAACTTCGAAATCTAGAGACCATATATACTTTTACTACTCACCACCTCCAGAAAAACAGAGAAAACTGTAGCAAAATGTTAGTGGAGTATTACCTTTGAATTAATACTTCCAGCGCTGGTCTAGAAAATTGTAAACAGAAACATAAAATTCAAATTGATAGTATTCATAATTTTTAAAGTTGCATAGTCACAGGAGAACCATTTCATAAGTAAAACAATACTTGATTTTTGTCCTATATTAATGCAGAACTGGTTCATGAAGCAATTAACCATTAGCATTTTGTTCCAACGAGGCTTCAAAAGGACTCCAGGGCAGCAAATAAAATGTAAAGCTTCTTCACCAAGGCTAAAGAGAGACAAAAATCTAATATAGAAGGCAAACTACACAAAGCAATCGAATTGACAGACTTATCAGAGAGAATATTTTTATTCTACCGTATCTATCAAGAACTGAACTATTCGAGAAGAAAAGCTCCACTTCATAAAGTGGATACATGTAAACAACAGCAAGAGGCTCATTCAATTCTAAAGAGTAAGAAGTGATTCTAAAGAAACGAAATTTCAAAAAAGAGAAGCTCACAGCTACAGGTGCTCCACCATAAACATGAAAGGATAAGCACTAGAAAGTCATAATAATTTAAGAGAGAAATAATATATTCATGTCCAATTGTACACCACATATGGGTGCAATTATCACCTTCAACTAGGATCATCATGTTAGAATCTGGATTATCGCATTGATCACTCAAAACAACTGATCCCTAAACAAAACTATTGAAATTGAGTGTTGCGTCACTTTCTGTGCTAAATTCTTTGCAATTCAGCCTCTTCACTTAAAATTAACAACCAAGTGAACTTCACCTCTCATCCATATAAAATGATCTCTAGTCATCTCTGTAGTTACAGTTCCAAAAAGGGTAACAGTAAGCAAACTCTAATTTGCAAAGGATTAACTTCATAACAAGGATCATTCTTTCAGGAAATCTACAAAGTAAAACATAAAATTAAAGGATGTGGTCATGTTACACAAGACCATGTCATGGCTTCTGTATAAATAGTAAAACTTCAAATTTTCTCGTAACCTTTTTTTTTTAAAATTAAATAGGATTCTTGTAACGTCTCTCATCCCACCATAACAGCCAGTTTTGCCAACGCACAACCAAAAATTCCAACAATCAACTTAGTCAACCTACTCCGTTGGGTGATAACTAAAACAATAATGATTGATTTTGTATGATTCAATCAGATATTAAAAGTACTAACAGGTAAAATATAGACTTGGTTCACAAATCAGTGTAGGAATTAATGTAGTGATAATTTATGCCGGCCGTGCTCATGAGATTTGATTGTAACTGTTTTTCCTATCATTGGGAATGACAACTACCAAAAGCTGCATCGTGGAGCCACTTAATAAAAAAAGTGGCACCATTTTATTTTTCATTTGGAAGTATAATAGAGAAGAGGGTCACAGTAACTATGATAAAATGAAACAGTGAGCCATAATATTAAGTGTGAGTGTGAGGCGTATAACAAACCTGTGAACAGGAAACTCGGGGAAGAGGTTGGAGACTGATAGATATCAAAAACAAAACTCAAAAACAAAACAATAATTAATAAAAGTACTAACAGGTAAAATAGATACCATCTGTGCATAGATATCTACCAGAAGCAGCAGGAGCATTAATAGGATGTATATTAACCAACAATTAAAATCCCACATGTAAAATTGGATGCATACAACAGCAGAAAAGCTGTCCACAACCGGGTACTTCACTCGAGAAAATGAATATACATAGATGCGGATTGGTCTTGATTTGTCAATTTGAGTCCCAGGACACAAACCAATTTAAGAACCTATAATCTCACTGTACCAACACTTCCCTTTTTGACAAACAGAACTCTATCTTCCATCCATAAATTTAACTGATGAAATTGGTCATATAATCACTTTCTGTGAATTTAGTGAAAGCGCTTTTTCAAGGTTTATCTTAAAAGCACTTGAAATTCTTTGCTTTTCTACCAAAAAAGCCCAGCACTTTTGCGAATTCTAATCACCAACTGTTGTTCCATCAAGAAGACTAGAAAAGCTTTTGCTTAGTTCAACGGAACACCACAAATAAACACAAAACAAGCTTCCGACTACACAAAAGCCACTTTGGTAACACCAAAAGAACTTTTGAAAATACCTTCCACTCAAAGTTCACAAATTAAACCTGCAAAATTTATAGGCAAACAAAATAATCACCCAATTGTTCATCAATATTCCCTTCAACTCAAAAAAACCACAACTGTTAATCATTCAAAAAACCACGCTTATGATGATGATGTATTCCACTAACCGAATAACATTGAAAAATAAAAATAGGAACTTTGATAAGAAAAAATAACCTTAAAAGAGACTTGCAATAATCAAGATCAGTGCACAAAGTCTAACCAAAGACCTTATCTTTCGACCCGGGACTCGGCGCAAAAATAGCTGAAAAGGAGCTGGTGACCACCACGCGCCTCACCCCAACCACTTAGCAGCCTCAAGCCCATTAAGTGTCCCTTGAACCGCCGGAAGAACAAGCTCCTTCTCCTGTTCTCCAGGCCCACAGGATCCTCCAACGTGCGAGGAGTCGCCACGCAGAATACTCCATTGCATCCCTCAACCGTGAACCGCCCATGAAACGACGTCGGAGTCCAATACGTCAGCTACGAACACTCCCATATTGGCATTGCCGGCGCTAGGGAGTATGAACAGCAGAACAGGTGAGATGGGTCGGAACCGGGGAAAATGACGGCACTCGTGGAAGTGCAGTTGTTGTCTAAAATGGCACCATAAGTCATTTTTCCACGACGGATCGGCCGAGAGAAAGAGAGAAAACTATTGCGCCAAGACCATTTTCTTTTCCTTTACGATTGAACGGACCCTCAAGTTATTAAGTCAAAGAGATAAGTTAAAAATAAGAAAATTTAAATTAAAACAATTATAGCTTATTTAGTCATTACACTAATTCATAATTGCAAAATATATTTTTTATTATGAGAATAATAAGAGAAAATTAAATATTATAACTTATATTATAAATGTTTTAAAGATATATTTTTATGAATACAAAATCATAATTTTAGCGTTATATTTACGTACTAATTAACTAAAATTATTTCGTGATAATATATTGAATTATTTATGCTTTAAAAATTAAATTATCATTTATAATCTGATTTAGAGCTAGTTTAGTAAGCTTTTACAATAACTAATATTAGATGTAAGGTAGAAATAATCAATTGTGAAGTAAATCAATTAATAAGGGTGTGTTTACTTCTCAGATTGAAGAATAAGAATTTAGAATCGGAATCATCGATAGTATTTATTTCACCAAATAAGAGCGGAATTGAAATTAGAATCGGAATCGTGCAGGCCACACAAATTTAGGAATCACTCCTATAGATTTCATTCACAAGAGGGGTTGGGAATAGATTCATGTTCCCAGAACTATCCGTTTTACGCCATTGAACTTTCATAATCTCCAAATTAACCTCAATCAAATTCTGTCATTTTGGCATTTTGGTCTATGTAGAATTATGAAAATACCCAAAAATTTTGTATTATTTGCAAATAGGTCCTTTATAATTTTTATTATAATATAATAATAATAAACATTAATTAATATTAATATTATTAAAATTTATCAATTATTATTATTATTATTATTATTATTATAATTATAATATTAACTTTATTATTTAAACTGCTATTAATTATTTTTATTAATATTATCATTATTAAAATCTTCTACTACTACTACTAATAATAATAATAATAATAATAATAATATTTGAAATTATATATTATTATTATTGATAAAAATACCATAAATTTTAAATTTTGTCATATATATTTGATAAATCGTACTATCAAACTGTTATAAAAATATAAATTATTGAAATTGACATAATATTGAATTAAATTTACTTGCATGTTTATAAGTATATGTATGTATAATATTTTTGTATTATGTATATGTAATAATTGATGATTAGAAGAGGTACAGGAGTAAGACGGAGGTGTGTGGAGAAGAAGGTGGTGGAGATGGTACAAATAGCTGGATCTTGGTGGGGGCAGTTTTAAGAGAACTAGAATTGGAGTGAAGGGAAATGTAACGTCATCTTGTGATAGCTTGTTAGCGTCAAGAAGGGCATGTTGGTCGACGTTGAAAAGGAATGCAATCGCAGAAATGCTATCACCCCCAGAAACCATGTAAGTTAAAAGATGGTTGAACCTGAAACTGCTGATCTGAAGTAGGACAAGCACACCATTAAGGAAACTAACAAATCCAAACCCAGAGTAAGATTCCTATAATCCACTGAGTTTTGAGATATCGTGGCCTTGCGAGTGGTGTGTCCTCGGTAGTTGTTGTTGTTAGCCACAGAGAAGTAAGTCTACAGGTGGTTTTGAATCATGTAGGTGGTGTTGTACTGGTAGTAGTCACCGTCATCGTGGCCGGAACAAGAGTAGTTGAATTATATTATGACATGATGCAAATGTAATTTTTAATTAAACTAATAAAATGCATATTTTTTTGGCATTATACAAATGTAATTTGGTATGATGTCAATTTTATTTCATTTGCATATCGGACACTGAAAATTATTAGGTTTCATTTAAAAAAAAAAAAACAAGAGGCAGGGAGTTAGGCGTGACTCATACCTGTTATATAAATCAGTAAAAAGTTAAAAAAAACAAGGAGGGGGATATAAAATAAAGAGTATTGATATACCCACAAACTATTGTATAAACTTATTTTGTACAAATTAATGTGGCATGATAAAATTAGTTGAATTAAATATCACTTGACCCACATGATTTATTTATAATATTTTATATTTTCATTTAACCAATGAATTAATGCCACATCAGTTCATACAAGATAAATTTATACAAGAGTTTGTAGCTGTATCATCACTCTAAAATAAAACCTCCTAAAGCAAGAGCAAATACATAAGAATAAAGAAAATGAAAGTATAGAATCATCAAATGAAATAGTAGACCAATTATTCTATTGTCTAACATAAGGAACTGCTTGTGCGTCCAAATAGAGAATGCCAAATAAGCCAGCAGGGGATTCCTGAGAGCACAAGAAATGTTGGCTAACTCGATGAGTATAGGCCCAGTTGGCTAGAAAGTCAGCAGCAAAAATAGCCTTCCAAAGCACATCCCTTACCAAAATAAGAGAGAAAAATGTTAAAGCACACACTTGACGCAGAGAATAGGCATAATCCCATCGAATAGGACCCTAGGAATGAATTCAAGAAACCGTCGTGGCAAAATCTGACTCTACCTCAAGCTTAGAGTAACCAAGCTGAACAGCAAGTTCCAATCCCTCCCAAATGGTCATAAGCTCATATTGACTTACAACCGAGAAAAGATCCAAAAGCAACCAAAACCTCAGCCCGATGAGAATCTAAAACTCCCTGCAGCTCAGCCCGATGAGAATCTAAAACTCCCTGCAGCTGGGAAGGGTTAAATCCAAAAGCAAAATTAGTAAGCCCGAGATCCAATCCCACCCAATGGATAATCGTATTAACTGAGAAACGTTGGGAATCAAATCTGAAAGCATTATAAGCCTTCCAAACTTGCCACAGAATAAAATAAGGAAGTACTTGAAAATGGCTCTGAGAAAGGGCAAACCACAACCAATGAAAAAGTAAAGCTTCAGGTGTCAAAACAACAACAGCTCATACACAAAGTCTGACAAAAATTATCCCAAACCAACCTAACTCGCGAGCAATCAAGGAATAAGTGTCAGGAAGTCTTAGCGGCCCAACCGCAAACACACTGAGAGACCATGCAAAATCACTTCGAACACAAAGTATCATCAGTAGCCAAAAATCCATGCAACTTTAGCCAAAGAAAGAAAGAAATCGAAGAAGGGATATGTCACTGCCAGATAAGTGGAAAAACCTCATCTTTCAGCCTAGAACAATGCACAAGCTTCCATACTATTCGCAAACGAAAAGTGCCCTTAGTAGTGAGATCCCACCTAATCAAATATGGCTCCGCACTAGAAATAGGAACTAATAGAATCTATGCCACGATCGAAGAGAGCAACACATCCTAGAGTTTACCCTCCTATAATGTACTCTACCAGTAAATGGAAACAGGTACCATAGAAGCCACCCTTTTGATCTTACTTTTTGTTCTATTGGAGATTGCTTCTTAGACTTTTTAACATATACAGATGAATCCACCCATTTGATCTGATTTGAGTAAATTAATTTCGGGGCTGCACTTCTGTTCTTTGAAAGATATTATGTACAGAACCGTATCGGTTTTTTAAATTTCAAGAAAATCTTGATGTGTGATATAGAGAGAGAGAATTTTGCTTGTGAAGGAGTAAGAGAAGAAGTTATAAATCCGTCGCCTTCAATTGAATTCACCCAAACGGATGTAACTCTTTGATTGACCGCGACTGCGACAGAGATGCAGGAATTTCAAACAAGTCAATGAAATAATTGAGTTAATGCTTCCCCATCACAACTTGTCTCTTTTTATTTTTATTTTTCAATTAACACCCGACCCTCCGACCTACACACACATAATATAACAAAGCAAGTATCAAATTGCTATTTCGATGTTAAATCTTTCCCCAGGATCAAAATTAATCTTGGATTTTTTGTTTTTTTAAACAAAGATATGCTCCTTTAGTCTATAATTTTCAAGCCAATTAGGGTTTACCTCCAGTACAGGTAAGACAAGAAATAGATAAAGGCTTCGAGTCTCAATGAACATGATTAATTTTAGGTGTTCTTTTATCCCAACCCCCACTTATTTATTTTTAATTTTTTTATTTCTTACTTGAGATTAATTTGCGAGAAAAAATAATCTAGTATGGTGATACGCTCTTAATTTGTGAAACTGAGAGCAATATCGAAATTACCATTTCATCAAGCGAGTGATTGCTCCAACGAAGGAAATTCAGAAATTTGAGAATGAGAAAGAAGAGTCAAAGAGAGAAAGAAAATTGTTCATTCATTTCATGCCCTTAAAAACAACAAAGCTACTAAATATATAACAGATTGAAAATTAACCAATTTTAACAACGCAACAGAAAACAACAAAAAGGAATCTGAAATAAACGCAGCTAATCAAAGCATTTCCATGAACCATCCTAAACGACGTAGTCTTTTTGCCTGTCTGGAAGTTTCTTTTTTCATATGGGCCGTTGATTATCTTGCACTGGTTCATGGTGCACTTCATCCATGGGCTGATTTGTTAAGGAAGCTCATAATATATGGAAGCATGCAGCGCATGTGTGAGTTGAGTACAATCAGCTAAATTAGTTGAAGAGTGAAGTGCCAGCTCAGCTGAAATTAGTTAAGCACGTTAAGTTTCTATTTAGTTAGTTTCTTCATTTCTGTTAGCTGTAAACAACTGAGTATAAATAAGAGCATCTTGTAATCATTTCGTTATTAAGAAAAGTGAAATAAAAACATAAGATTCCAGAAGTCTCTTTACGATTTTCTCTGCAACCAGAACATATTTTCTCAATAGCCAAATAGTCTGATCATTCAAATTTCAAGCTTTCAAACATGGTATCAGAGCCATACAAAGCTAGTTCTAGTAATCAACAGTCAAGCTTTCGTAATCAAACAACAAACAACACAAATCAAACTGTTCAAATCAACTTCTCTTTTACTAATCCTATCAAGCTAGATCGATCAAATTACTTACTCTGGCGTTCTCAAGTTTTAGTTTCAATTAGAGGAAATCGTTTAGAGGATTTTGTCACAGGAGCTAGATTAGTACCTAATAAGTATCTTCTGTTAACTGAAGTAGATGGATCTACACAAAAAATTGAAAATCTGAATATTAGATCTGGAGATCACAGGATCAGACACTTCTTGGCTGGCTACTGTCATCATTAAGTGAAGGTATTTTAAGTCTTGTTATCAATTGTGACAGTTCATTTGATATATGGAGAACTTTGGAAAAGAAATTTGGAGTTCAATCTGAAGCTCGAGTTCTTTAGCTCAGATATGAACTGAACACTCTTAAAAAAAAAGCTCTTAGTGTTGAAGATGATTGTATTAAAATGAAGGCAATAGCTGGTAAGATGGCCAGTGTTGGTAGTCCAATTATAGAGAAGGATCTTATGTTAACTATTCTTAATGGATTAAGATCAGGATATCGTGATATTGCTGCATTTATAACTGGTTCAAGGATGGAATTTGATGATGCTTATGCGCTGTTACTCACTCATGAGACTAGATTAGAGCAAGAGAAAGATGACAAAAATGTGTTTAATGCAAATTATGCATGCACTAATGCATATTATCCCAGGGCTTATTTTGCACAGCCTAGAGGAAGTTTTAAAAGAAGTTATTCTGGTGGTAGAAATCCTTTCTTTGGCAGGGGAAATATGAAATACTCTCTAAGAATGTTTAATGGAGGTTTTAAAAGTGGCTATGGCAGAGGACATTTTCCTGGCAATAACTCAACTAGTTTCAACCATTTTCTAGCACCTAGGAATCCAGTACCTAGGAACCCATCTTTTCTAGCTAAAAATGAATCTGTTAACATGAGTGGATCACAAGGAATTCTCAATAATGTTGGAGAGCTGATATGTTAGATTTGCTTTAAAAATGGCCATACTGCTGATGTCTGTTGGCACAGATTTGTTGAAGACTATGTGCCTGTTCCAAGAGGCTTTGGCAAAGGAAAAACACCAAGAGCAGCATATTTTTCAAACTTTGATGGCTCTACTTCTAATCCAGATTTTGTTGGCTATGAAAATCTTAACAATATGTTTCCAGGTTATGATTCTATATCTGGCAGTAGCTATTATTCTGGCAGTAGATATTAATAGCATGCGATTAATAATGGAAGCGAACACTTGTCCATTTCATCGAATAGCTTCAGTGGTTTTACTCACTCTAATCTTGTACCTGAAGGCTGATCCTATAGCTCCAGCTCTTTCCTTAATAAACACAACTTGATCTCCCACTTCAGCTTGCTTGCTCATAACAAAACAACGCCAGCCAGCAGATATAGTGGGTTTCCTGTACGGTCCCTGACGGATGAACAAGCGGAATGGCCATCGTTCTCCGTTCTCGTCCTCCACGACCAAGTTTTGACTGTATTGTCCAGCTTCGAATGCCAGGAAAAATTCGTCAATTGTGTTGGACTCAACTGCCAGCCGAGTAGAAACATCCGTTTCAGTTAGAATCTTCGAATACACCTCCATTGCTTTGATGAATTTTGATCCTTCGATATCAAATAAATTGTACTTCTTGTGGTCTGATCAAAGCATGCGCAAGGGGGGTGATATTTATAATAGAAAAACCCAAGAAGCGACAAAATTGAAAATCATTTATCAAATCTTTTTGGCATTTTATATTATTAACATTTCTGGGGCTGTTGAAACAATAACCTTTCTATCAAATCATGTTTCTTCACTTTTATGGCTATCATAGGTCTAACACAATTGTCTGTGGGTCCCGTTTTATTTATTCAACAACATGCTCTGCTCTGATTGACAAAAATGATTGGTGATGATTACCAGCACCCAAATCACGGGCCGTCTTTTTGTGAAATAGAATATTCTTCTCAATCTTTAATTCTTGGCTGCGGTCATCCTAAAAATAAAAAAAATGACGTTGACGTAAATTGAAAACAGAAACGAATACTGCATTTTGTCCTACGATTAAAAGTTATAATTCTATTTGAGTATTGACTGGTGAGGTGAATGAAAATTGGGAATCATCATACTCGTCTTTACAAACCAAATATAATGAGTGATTTCTTATAACTATTATCCAAACCAATTCATATATGTGCTTAGTTCGTAGGTAGCTTAATTTCTTTATTCGGAAAGATCTATAAAATATCAAGTATAACTTTCTTTTAACTATTATAGGCATGTCTAATGTCTCTGAAACAACAATAAAGATCCTTCCCAAAAATATCAACATCAATAAAATAAACTTAATTAATTAATATTTGGTGGATATATATTTTCAGTGAAGGATTTGAGAAACTAATTTGTTGGAGCATTTATTTTTACGGTCACTTCTAATCATCATCATTTTGAAACTTTGAATATTACGTTTTGCTGTCAAATGATTGCCAGACAAGAAAGTGCTCTTGATGTTGATGTATTCTTTGAAAAACTATTAAAAAAAATTATATATATTGAAAGTGATTGTACGTGCATGGCTGCTGCCATACATTTTCACCCAATTGGACGGAAGAGACAGTGACAGTGGGCACGTGTGCTTGCGTTCGCTTTTACGTGTACGTGATTTGAAAAAAATTAAACACCAAAAGCCGACCAAACAGAATTGTTATTGGTAAGTGTTATAGGTTAGTTTAGTTTGTTTGGTTTTTGTCGATACCGATCCGTATTGAAGTATTAACGCTATTTAACTGGAGAAAGTTGGATTTTGGAAGCTCATGACCTACCACATACTTACGTGAGTTTAAGTGATTTGAATTGAAAGAATTGGTTGAAAAATAAAATCAACTCATGAAAACACTTGTGATGCTTTTACCCAATCATTCTCTTCAAACTATAACAAATTTTTTCTTTTTCTTTTTTCTTTTTTTTATATATGAATCTTGACTATTCAAGAGGAATTTATTGAAATATAAAGAGAGTATGTCGTGGCGTGGCTGTGGTACCATACATAAGATGTTGGCCTTTAAGATTATAGATCATGACGCACATGTCAATTACTTGGAATATTAGCTTATGGAAACCCTTACTGTAAAAGCTAGACAATAGAAACCCTAGACATACATGAGGGGAGAGAGTTGAACAATTGCGATAGCTGAACAACTACAAATTATTAATAGAAAAGAACTACATGAAGATGGATAGAAAATGAACTAAAATAGCATGAACGTACAAGCAATTATGGAAAACCAGAATAATAACAAACTTTTTTTATTTTATTTTAAGTAAACAAATCTCAGTTCAAGAAGAAAAACAGGATAATAAGCGTAATAGCATGCAATTAATAAAGAAAGCGAACACATTTCCACTTTAATTGTTGCTATAACCGATAATAGCACCGAATAGCTTCACTTCTTTCTTCTCATTGTTTATCACTTCGTTCTCCTCATTTTCCATCACTTCTTTCTCCTCCTTTTTCATCCCTTTTTTAATCAATCTAATCTTGTACCTGCATGCTGATCCAGAAGCTCCATCTGTTTCCCTAGAAAACTCAACTGCATCACCAACTTCTGCTTGCTTTTCCTCAACAAAAGGACGCCAGGTGGCTTGGCTGATAAAGGGTTTCTCGTACTGTCCCTGACGGATGCACAAGACGAATTTCCAATTTTTTCTATCCTCGTCCTCTACGTCCAAGACTTGACGGTATTGCCCTGCTTCGAATGCCGGAAAAAAACCTCTAAGACGGTTGGCATTAACTTCCAGCCGAATAGAAATATCTGTTGGAGTTAGAGTTTTTAAATACACTGCCATTGCTTTGATGAGTTGAGATCCTTCGATATCAAATAAATTGTACTTGTTGTGATCTGATCAAAGGATGAGCCAGGGGGTGAATTTATAAGAAAAGCCCAAGAGCCGACAAAATTGAACATCATTATCAAATCTTTTTTGCATTTCGTCGGCTGTTGAAACATTAATATTAACTTTCTATCAAATCTATCGTTATCATAGGTCTAACGCAAGTCGTCGTACGTGGGTCCTGTGTTATTTATTCAACAACATACTCTGCTTTGACTGGTGAGGTGAAATTGAGAATCATCATATTCGTCTTTTCAAACGAAATATAATAAGTGGTTTCTTTTAAGTATTATCTAAACCAATTCAAATATGCGTAGTATTTAGGTAGATAAAATCCTTCCCAAAAATATCAACATCACGGGAAGAAACTTAATTAATTAATATTTGTGGATATATATTTTCAGTGATGGATTAGAGAAATTAATTTGTTGGTGCATTCATTTTTACTGTCACTTTCAATCATCATCATTTTTGAAAACTTTGAATGTTACGTTTGCTTTCAAGTGATTGGCAGACCGGAAAGTGCTCTTGATGTTGAAGTAGAAAGTTCTTTGGAAGTGATTGTACGTGGATGCAGCCATAAATTTTGACCAAACTGGAAGTAAGAGATAGTGACAGTGTGCATGTGTACTTGCGTTTTCTTTTATAGGTTTCACGTAAAAATCTGTAATGATAATGCTCTCAATCATTAACAATCTATTAATCAAATCAAAGTAGGTTTGAAAAAAATCAAATCAAATTATGTAAGCTTATGTTTCAGTTGACTTGTGTGAACATGAATTGATAAAAAGTTATACGCCAAAGGACGACCAAACAGAATTGTCAATGATAACTGTTATAGGTTAGTTTAGTTTGTTTGGTTTTTGTCGATACCGATCTGTATTGAAGTATTAACGCTATTTAACTGGAGAAAGTTGGATTTTGGAAGTTAATGACCTACCACATACTTACGTGAGTTTAAAGTGATTTGAATTGAAAGAATTGGTTGAAAAATAAAATCAACTGATGATAACACTTGTGATGCTTTTACCAAATCATTCTCTTCAAACTATAACAGTTTTTTTTTCTTTTTTCTTTGTTCTTTTTTTTTTTTATATGGATCTTGACTATTCAAGCGGAATTTATTGAACAAATTATGAGAATATTTCTTTGCACGCGCGTGTTTGAATAAATTATGTCTTATCCTACCACATTATGTGTCTAATATTTGTCGCTTTCTAGTTTATATTTTGAAGGGTTAGGCTGTTTTATACTCTCTTCTTTTGGAATATAAGGAGAGTACGTAGTGGCGTAATTGTGTTACCATGCATAAGATGTTAGCCTTATAAAATTATAGACAATGGAGCGTGTCAATGACTTGGAATATTAGCTTATGGAAACCCTTACTGTAAAAGGTAGACTATTTTTTTTTTAAATTAATGTAAAAGCTAGACAATAGAAACCCTAGATATACATGAGGAGAGAGAGTTGAACAATTGCGATATTTGAACAACTGCCATATTATTAATAGAAAAGAAATACATGAAGATGGATAGAAAGTGAACTAAAATAGCATGAACGGACAAGCAATTCTGGAAAACCAGAATAATAAAAAAAAAAATTCTTTTAAGTAAACAAATCTCACTTCAAGAAGAAAAACAGGATAATAAGCGTAATAGCATGCAGTTAATAAAGAAAGCGAACACTTGTCCACTTTAATTGTTGGGAATAAGTTAAGCATGACCGATAATAACACCGAATAGCTTCACTTCTTTCCCCTCATTTTTTATCACTTCTTTCCCCTCATTTTCCATCACTTCTTTCTTCACCTTTTTAATCACTCTAATCTTGTACCTGCATGCTGATCCGGTAGCTCCATCTGTTTTCCTAGAAAACTCAACTCTATCATCAACTTCAGCTTGCTTTGCCACAACAAAAGGATGCCAGGTGGCTTGGCTGATAGAGGGTTTCTTGTGCTTTTTCTGACGGATGCGCAAGACGAATTCCCATTTTTCTCCTTTCTCGTCCTCTACGACCAAGTCTTGATGGTATTGCCCAGCTTCGAATGCCGGAAATAAATCATTAATCCAGCTGGACTTAACTTCCAGCTGATTAGAAACATCTGTTGCAGTTAGAATCTTTGAGTACACTGCCATTGCTTTGATGAGTTGGGATCCTTCGATATCAAATAAATTGTATCTGTTGTGATCGGATGATTTTATCAAAGCATGCAAGCAGCGGGGTATTTATAAATAAAAGCCCAAGAAGCGACAAAATTGAAAATCATTATCAAATCTTTTTTGCGTTTCTTCGGCTGTTGAAACATTAACTTTTCTATCAAATCATGTTTCTTCACTTTTATCGTTATTACAGGTCTAACACAATCGTCTTACGTGGGTCCTGTGTTATTTATTCAACAACATACTCTGCTTTGACTGGTGAGGTGAATGAAAATTGAAAACCAAATGTATGGTCAAAATGACGGCTGTCAGTAGCGCTCGATGTAGAAAGTTCTCCTTTGATAGTGAGTGTGGTGGGCTGGCTGCTGCCGTAAATTTGACCAAATGAGAAGGAGCGAATCGGAGTAAGAGGTAGTGAGAGTGTGTGTGCATGCGTTTGCTTTCATAAGTTTCACGTAAGAAGCTGCAATCATAATGATCTTAATCATTGAAAATCTGTTTTTATCAATCAAATCAAAGTAGGTTTAAAAAAATCAAATCACTTTTTTGAAAACGTTTTGTTTCACTTGACTTGTGTGAACATGATTGATTACAAATTAAACACCAATAGCGGACCAAAGAGAATTTTTAATGATAAAACAGAGAAACAAATTAATATTACAATATTAAAAGAAAGCAAATAACAAAAATTAATATATTACTAAGGGCAAGCAATTAAACCGGTTTGCTACCTTGTTTAGATTTTGGCAGTACGAGACTGCATTGAAGTATTAATATTATATAAGATGAGAAAGTTGGATTCCAGGTTTTATAAATAGATAATTGTATAAAAGCTTAGTAGCCTATTTCATACTCAAAAGTTAATTCATGAGTTGAGGGTTATCTCAATCTTATACTCTTAGTCCAAGAATTTTTTATTAGTTGATATGGAATATTCTCCTCAACACCCCAATCGCGTGTAGGCCAATTTTAGTATATTCTCCTCAACACCCCAACCCCATCACGTGTCTTTTTGTGATCCTATTAAATATTTTAAACCCATACTATATAGATGCTATTTTGCATTTAAATTCTTCCGACAATGATCAAAACCAGAATTTTCAAGCAAATCACCAATGGCCATAAGGCAAAACAAATGGGCAGTTCTTCATCATTTATTTTGTCATTGATGTACGAAGAGTCGAGAGCATCTTTTTCATTTCTATTCTAACAAATTAAAAAAAATGTTATTTTAATTGAGGTAATTATTGAGATTTTATAACGTGTATAGAATAAGGGTCCCTCTATGATACTATAATTTTTTTCAGGCATCAATAATGTAAGAAATATGAATTATTAGATCTAATCAATGTTGCACATTATTTCTATTAATAAAAGTTTTTTTAATTACTTTTAAAATAGTATCACCGGTTAGTTACCAAACTGGTTAAAAGTATGATTTTAAATTAAAGAAAACAAAAAGAGATACCCTAAAGTACAATATCTCAAATTCTTTTATTCAAAATATGATTCTTGACAAGTATTGCTTATTCCGTAGTACATTGATGCCAAAGAATCTGAGCTAATCAATAATGTTAAAGATACCCTTAAAAAAAAAAAGGAAATGCCCTAAAATACAATATCTCAAGTTCTTTTATTTTAAATAGGGTTCTTGACAAATACTGCGTATTCCGAGCACATTGGCGCCAAAGAATCTCAGCTGTTATTGTTATTTTAGTCAATAATGTCAAAGATGGCGCCAAAGAATCTCAGCTGTTGTTGTTATTTTAGTCAATAATGTCAAAGATCCCAATATTTGAGTCCTAACTTGAGTTCTAATGCTATGTGTCACTTATTTATTGGATGATAGATTTCATAACTTGTAAAATTTCTTAACCATCATCTAATCGATGAATACCACATCAGTTGAAACTCAAATTGGGACACATAACTCTATTATAATTGATTTGATAGTGAATCCTTGTGAATTTGAGTCATAATGTTAAATTCTTCTTTTGGGGTCTGGTTTCTGAACCAACGAGTCTTTGGTGTAGAGTACTCTATACCAAATATGGCGTAGCTGACTCGGACTTCCCTCTTGGTTTACCAACTCGCAGTGGTTCGCATCTCTGGAAATCAATTGGAAAGGTTTGGTCGGATACTCTTAAAGGGCTTCAGTGGAATATAGGAAATGGTAGGAGGGTCCGTTTTTGGTTGGACTGTTGGGTTACTAAGCACAAGCCTTTGAGTTCATATGCGCTGGCTCCTATTCCTGTCGAGAGTTTAATGAATTTAGTTGTTGATTTTGTCGATACTAATGGTAACTGGCGTTGGGATTCTTTTGAACATCTCCTCCCGAATTGTATTATTTTAGGAATTGCAGCTGTTCAGCCACCAATGGAAGGAAAGGGCGATGATAAATTTTTTTGGGCCAATTCTCAACGGGGGGATTTCTCTATCAAGTCTGCCTATATGGCCATAACTGAAAACGAAACTGGTATAGAACACTCTCGGTGGAATGTTGAGTATTAGAAAATGTATATTTATAAAGGAGAAAACCGTCATTTTACATTTCAAGTCTTACTAACAACCCTTACTTTTATGTATTTAACCTTTTTGTGATTTAATTACATGTGTTTTATTTTAATTAAGATTTTATGTATTTTAGGGGCATCATAGTCATTTCACAATAAACGAGAAATCAGATGGCAAAACGGACATCACTTTTGAACTCAGGACGGTCGAAAACCTTAGGAGGAGCATAAAAGGAAAAATGGCACTGTTCACTTGTACGGTACTATTCACGTGTACGATACTGTATACGTTACTGTTCACGACACTGTTCACATAGACGGACCGATGATGTGGCATTGACTGATGACGTGGCGCAATCCTGAGCGTCCAAACTGTTTTTAATCCGATGGCCATGATTTACTCCATGTATCTATAAAAAGGGGGCCTCTCCCCCCTAATTTGATAGCTCTGAATCCATTTTTGGGATCCATTTTCTGTAATTCCCTCTCCATCTTGTATTTTCTTCGTATTTTAATAAATTCCTATTTTACCCCTAGTTCAATTATGAGTGGCTAATTTTCTTTCAAGCTTGGGTTGAAGGTGAAGTCTCAACATGTGTCATGGGCTTTATTTGATAAATTTATTTTCTCTTCCCCTCTAGTTTTTGTGGATGTTTTGACTTCTCGTCGACAAATAATACTAATCTTGTCTAGTACCGCCTTGGTTTCACCGGCCCTCTAGTACAAGGTTATTATTATTTGGCACGATAAGCCCTTCGCACCATATTGATTAGAGCGTGGTTCATGAGGTGTGGATTCCCCCCTCATGATTTAATTGGCATTAATACGGATTATTTAGCCCATGATGTATGTTGATACGGATCCAGATACCCAAGTACGTCAATTTAATAGATTTCTCTTCAATTTATTCTCGCCATTGCAAGTCCAATTTTAGAATTTATTATCGCCATTTCAATTCCAATTTTAGGATAATTTAAATCACTTCCACCACAATTCCAACCACCCATTTACAAAATTAATTCTATATATAATTAAAATCCACCTCCTCGTGGGATCGACACTCGTCACCATTAGTCTATACTACAATAGATTCGTGCGCTTGCGAGTACATTAAAATTTGCACAACATGGAACATTGCTTGGAAATGGAAGGGGCCGCCTCGTGTGCAAACCTTTATATGGCTTGCCCTTCATGATCGGTTGAAGACAAAAGCCGAAATTGGACGAAGGCACATCCATATTGACTGGACCTGTGACCATTGTGGGGTGGCATCAGAGACCACGCTTCATGTACTTCGTGACTGTTTTATGGCAAGAAGGTTATGAAACCAACTTCTCCCAAGTGAATGGCGTCAAGTTTTTTTCTCTTCAAATCTTATTGACTGGTTAACTCTTAATTTGAGAAGTAACCAATGCATGGAGAATGGTTTGGAGTGGTCTTGTATGTTTGGAGTCGCAATATGGAGACTATGGTTTTGGCGGAATCAGTACCAGTTTAATAAGGTTTCAACGGACTCACTTCGCATGGCTCAAGATGTTCTTATTCGTGCAGAAGAGATCACTAGCTCCAACAAGTCTGGCCTCAATGGTCCAACAAGAAAAGTGGAAAAGTGGATTAGGTGGCAACCCCCTGTATGGCCTTTGTGCAAACTTAACTCAGATGGTGCATGTAGAAGAAATGGGGGTTCGTTTGCTGGAGGAATTCTTCGGAACTCTAACGGGGATTGGGTTAGTGGCTTTGCAATGAACATTGGGTATTGTTCGGTCACAATTGCAGAACTATGGGGGGTTTATCAAGGTATGGTTATGGCTTGGGACCACGGTATTCGCTGGCTTCTTGTTGAAGTCGATAGTCAATGCGTTGTTCAAATGCTGAATAATCTTGAAGAAATGACTAATGAATACTCTCCGCTTGTTTCGTCCATCAAAGAGCTTATACACAGGAATTGGCACATTTATGTGAACCATGTTTACAGAGAGGCAAATTTTGCTGCAGACTCAATTGCGAATTACGCTTCCGACCTTCCAATTGGCCTTCACAATTTGAGTAGTCCCCCGGATTGTGTCATTCCTTTTCTTCTTCATGATATGTATGGGGTGGCTCACCCCCGAATAGTGTCCTTGTAGTTCTTTTAACAGAGCCCCTATTGAATCAAAAAAAAAAAATGATGCATAACTTGGTTCTATAAAAATGTAGCTCGTATGATGCCCACAATCGACCTAATCCTCTAGTTCTATAAAAATGATAAATACATCTCAATGCAAACAAACTGTAAAAGCTAGACAATTTTTTTTAAAAAAAATTAATGTAAAAATGATATATGCATTTCAAATTTTCAAACCAGCCATTTACTACAAACAGCAAAATGCAAAGAGGTAATAATGCATCAAAACAACACTTCCAAGATTTTATTGAAATCAGGTGATGACATTTTACAACCTTTGATTACTTCCATTATCAAATGAAAATATGGATTCTATTTATACTGTTCAAAAGGGTAAATTTATCTAATAAGTAACCATAGAAAGGTCAAGGCAAATTTATCTACACTACTAGAAAAATGGTCTTTACTGACATTAGAATAGTGTCAGTAATTACTTTTAGTGACACTTGTTAATTGCGTCAGTAATCTGGGAGTCAGAAAAATAGTGACACTTGTAATTGATGTTAGTGATTATTGTTACTATAGTATCACTAATATTATGATCCTATAGTATTAGTAATTGTTGATATAATATTAGTGTCTATGATTACTATTACCATGGTATCACTATTTAATTTATTTAGAAAAATAAAAATTTAAATTGTCTCATTACTAATTGATTTGTTGGTAAAATTAAAAGGCACCACAAATCTAAAAAAAAAAAAACACCTCGATTCATATTGCAAAATCTTTCAATTCATATTTAAATATTGGTAGTATATCTATTATTACAATTGTATCAAATACAAATTCAAACAAGTATTAAAGAAACATATAAATTCAGAATATATATCTCAAATATAGGAGCCCTGATTCATTTTCGGTGCCATGGAGCTAGACTAGTGAACTATTAAGCTTTCTTCAAAGGATGGCTGTTTCCAAGCCCACCTCTTGGTTTTGAAAGACACACAAGTAGACATTCGATTTGAGAAAAATACAAGTATTTAGTTGGCAACAAAATTTTCCTCAATGCCTCTACACCTTGAACTTCATTGTTTTCCCACCTACAAGTGTAACATATAGAATTAATTAGTATGCCAGACAAATTAAGTCTTGGACATTTACAATAAAAAATATACTCATACATTACATGATTATTGTATGCTACAAATAACTTGGCAACATATGCGGCCCACTCATCAAGAAGTTACGAAAGATCATCCATAATGTGTACTCATCACATCCAACTTCAAATCCAATTACTAACAAGTCAATATCACTAAAACAATAATCTGTAACCAACCACTCAACATTTTCTAGAAATTACGGAAAGCAAGAACATGGAAATAAACAGAACCAGCACATAGCACACCTAACAGTAATTACCGAAGATCCCTAACAAGCTCAGAATTGATATTAATCCTTTTCATCCTAAGTATTCTTAGGGTATCACTAATGAATTAAATAAGTATTCTTAAGAAAAAAATGTATAGTACCAAACTCTTGCAGTACTTTCCAATTTCCTATCAAATCTTCGAGACACAATTATAACAATCTGGGGTCAAAATACAACACCAGCTTTTTAGAAACTTCACTTCTGCAAAAAGAAACTAAACATAGTCAGTTATTAAGGTACAAGAATAAAAAATGGCTTAAGGTCATTGAGATGAAGAAACCAAAAGGAAATATTGAAGAAAGATCACTGGATCAATTACAAAGATCTCTCAATCATTCACTTAGACACGGTGCACTATCAATTATTTAAAAAATGGTGGAGCTTATTTTTTCTAAGGTGAACATTCTTTATATTTGTGGCTCAAAATAGCTACAAAAGTATAATTATATTCTCATTTTATGGGTAGAAAGTGAAGTCTATTAATAGAAATTCCAAATCCAAAATACAGGTACAGAATATAAGACAATAAAACATATATGCTATATTTTAATAAACCATCAAGAAATGATTGAATTAAGCATTACCTCAATGGGTTCAGCTACTCCCCATGGGAGACGAGAAAAAAATGCAAGTTTCATAAAAGTCGGCATGTGCTAGTTAGGAAGGATTTCTTTTGACTTCATCCACAGTTTGCTGAAGAATTTTGCTGCACATTTATAGAACAGAAAAAAAGTATTAAGATTAAAATTTTAAACCCTATTTGAAATTTAACCCCCAAGAAAAAAGTATAGAGACTAGATACATGAACTTCTTACATGTGCATGAATACTCCTAAGCTTCGTAGCTAAATGATAAATATTTTTTTTAATGAATTAAAGTTTGGGTTACCAAGCATGTAATTAATCTAACATAGGTGTTAACGCCCCCTGTAGACATAATGCAAGATTAAACTTTTCAAGTTTAAATAAAAGATACAAATTGCAAAACAAAGCCATGTTTTGTTTGTTTAAAGTCACTTAAATACATGTACATGTTCAGCAAGCCAACAAAACATGCCATAAACATTTTTCATTTTTCATGTCATTTCATTTTTTTTTAACTGATTCTGTAGGTTGTAATATCCAATTTGACGCAATAAATTAGTCTGTTTAATACACACCCCATGTCTTTGTACTCATCTCTCTTTTGGTTTCTTATACTTTGGGACATTTAACACATAACAATTGATACCTACATAAAACAATCTAGCAAATTGATGCGAGCAAATGAATTAATTGGGCAACTTACTGCTTTCATGGATGAAATAATGCAATCCTTACCAAGAGGGCTCACAGCGCTGGATGGCAACCTGCCAAATAGCAAATCAAGTAGAAGTCATCGTCTTTTCGTAACTTCTACAAAAATAGTACAAACATATTACATATTGGAGAATGCCAACAAGCCAAATAGCAAATCAAGGAAACCAAGACTATGGAGAATTCCAGATTACTTCAAATTTCTCCTTGTCCTCTCTTGTAAAAGCCTTTCTTGTAAATCAAATTCGGGACATGGTTTTCAGTTAATGGAATTTGGGAACTTAACTCCACAGGAAGTTGCATGTGATGTTGGATTAAATCGGAAATTTTTTTATTGTTGGATTAAATCTTTGAAAAGTGAAGTGTATGTGATTTTAATATGTGCTACATGGTTTCTTTTGTATAAAAATGATAAGTGTGAAGTGGATGCACCCAAATCTCTGTGCATGTACCCCAGATTAAAAAAAAAAAAAGATTCTGCAAATTACAGAGAATTTGCAGCTTCTAGTGAGTTACACTAGGCCATCTATACTATATATTGCCCCATCCAACAAAAAATATTTTATTTGGCCTAAACAAAGTAAATTACGGACATATAATAAAAGCATATCCAATAAACTAACGCAAGAGGACATAAAAATCTGAAATAGATTATTTCAATCTTTTTCCAATTATATTCCACACGTTTTGCCATTTATCATAAAATTAGTTAGATATTATCCACTCTATCAATCTTTCCTAAAGAAATAAAAAGAATTAATAAAGCATTGTTAAAGCATATCAATGAACATGATCAAATAAACTAAATTTTCTATGAAACTCATATTATTATTATTATTATTATTATTATTATTATTATTTATACATACAGTTCTAAAAGAGAAGCACCGTAAAATTTGTAAAATAAATCTTACTTTCTTTTAACTTTTTTCCCCTTTGTTTAGAAATCAAACTTTCTTGGGACCAAAATTTTACTTTATTATTTTCTGGGAGCCAAGTCAAAAAGGTAGGTTAGAGAGCAGAGTGTGTGAGTGTGAGAGAGAGATTTATTGAAAGGTAAATCAACAGACAACTTGTGATTAAGCTTTCATTTCATTTTTAATTGTTCTTTAATTGTTACTACTCTTGATTTTTCATTTCGTAAGCTACACATAGATTCATTCATTCATTCAATGTTAGATATAGATATATACAAGGTTGTTATGACGCGATACCCCATATGTTTGAAAAAATTACTCAACGAACCGGTGAATACCCATAAATATAATTGGTGACTGAAGATACACTTTAAGACTTGAAGAAGCAAGATTTGAAATCTAAAATTGTTGTTTTAACCTTTTAAGACTTGAAGAAGCAAGACTTGAAAAAGTAGACCTGGACATTGTGGCTAGAAGTCTTGAGAAGATTTTGTGGAGTATTAGCAGGCAGTGGCAGGGTATTGTGGTGGTGGGTAGCTAGCACGGCTGTCAATTTTGGTGGTTGGTTGGCTAGTGATGGCGCGGTGCCGCGTCGGTGACTTATGACAGCGGAGAGAGGCTTGACGCGGTGACGCATGATGGAAGCTTGACGGCGTGACAGAGAGGCTTGACGCAGTGACACTTGATGGAGGCTTGAAGCAGTGACACTTGATGGAGGCTTGATGGCGTGACGGAGAGGCTTGACGCGGTGATATAAAAGCGAGAGATCTGAGCCGGTGTTGGAGCACTGGATCGAGAGTAGCGGCGCTCTCTCTCTTTCAAAGTATTGTAATGTTAATTGTTAAGGACTTAGGGTTTGTTTTTGCGTCTTGTGAGTGTGTGGGGTGAGGTGTCATGTGTGAATGTGTGCGTGTGTTTTTGTTTTTGTTTTTTTTAACAGTTAGTGATACCTTAGTGTCATTACGAAAAATTATAATGGCTTTAGTTTAAAACTTAAAAGCTTAATTTTTATAGGTTTTGGGTTCGAGTTTTATCGGGAACAATATAATATTTACTTTAAATTTATTACAGATACTTTAGTGTCAGTAATCTCTGATGTTTAATTTAGAGACACCAGAGTATTAATATTTTGTGATACTTGTATGTTAAACACGGAAAATGGTCCATATATATGTAAATACTGATACTTTTTAATAAAGTGTCACGAACTAAGTATCAGTAAAGACCATTTTTCTAGTAGTGCTAAAAAATTTAAGATCAGTTGTAATATAGAGCACTTAGAAATTCAGTTTAAACATATACCAAATACAAGCAATAGTCAACAGAATTTTATAGATGATGACGATGGTGTGATGTGTGGGCAATGTTGTCATAACAATGTTCCAAGTCAACATATAAAGTAAAAGTACTTTAATTCATGCTAAATGTTTTGAATACGCGCGTTTACTTTAAATTTTATTATAAAAGTAGACGGCTTGAAAAATACAAGCTTTGGTGAGTATGCCAACTCAGAATTTTATACTACATACTAGCAATGGTCAACAGAATTTTATAGCAGATCTATTAATTAATTTAAGCCAAAATCTATAAATTAATTTAGACAAAATTTCTAAGTTATTATTAGGACTAGACAGTTCTTTGAAACTAATAATATTAATACACTAAGAAAAACCTTAGATTATATTAAAGAAATATTATCATATTCGAATAGTCAAATTAAGAGATTCCATAATATGAAAAGAAGTAGTTGAGTTAATACTATTATTAGGTATTGAAACTCCTAAACCAACTGAATTATAAATAAAAAGCACAGTTGATATACTAAAAATAGAAATAGAAAAAATATTACACAGAACACAAAGTAAATTGCAACAATAGTTGCATTCCATAAGTACATTACAACTAGAATAGGAGAAGTCTTAATAAAAATATTATATGTATAATTGACAATGTTGATGATAAGAATTAAATAATATTAATGGAAATAAAAAATTAATCAAATAATTAATTGTCTCCATTTTAATTACCGATTAAGATAGATTGATTGTAAATCAATATAATGATTGATTGATACAATGTAATGAAAAATAGGATAATAAGCTTAATAGCTTGCAATTAATAAAGAAAACGAACACTTTTCCACTTTAATTGTTGGGATAAGGGATGAAAGCACCGAATAGCTTAAATCCTTTCTCTTCATTTTCCATCACTTCTTTCTCCTCATTTTTCATCACTTTTTTAATTATATATATTGAAAGTGAGTGTACGTGGCTGCTGCCATACATTTTGACCAAATTGGACGTAAGAAACAGTGACAGTGTGCACGTGTGCTTGCATTCGCTTTTACTGGTTTCACATAAAAATCTGTAATGATAATGCTTCTAATCATTAACAATCTATTAATCAAATCAAAGCAGGTTAAAAAAAAAAATCAAATCAAATTATTAAGCTTTTGTTTCAGTTGACTTGTGTGTACATGATTTGATAAAAATTAAACACCGAAAGCGGACCAAACAGAATTGTTAACAGTAAGTGTTATAGGTTAGTTTAGTTGTTGGGAATAAGAGGAACATTATAATAAGCTTAATAGCTTCCAATTAATAAAACAGGATAATAAGCAAATCTCACTTCAAGAAGAAAAACAAGATAATTAATAAGCTTAATAGCTTCCAATTAATAAAGAAAGCGAACACTTGTCCACTTTAATTGTTGGGAATAATAGGAACATGATCGATAGTAACATTGAACATGACCGATAATAAATAAAGTTTATTATTACTGTAAAAGCTAGACAAGTTTTTTTTTTTTGGAAATTAATGCAAAATCTAGACAATGTAAACCCTAGATATCTATGAAGAAAGGGAGTTCAACAACTGCGATATTATTAATAGAATAGAAGTACATGCAGATAGATAGAAAATGAACTAAAATAGCATGAACGGACAAGCAATTCTGGAAAACCAGAATAATAATAAACTTTTTTTTTTTTTATTTTAAGTAAACAAATCTCACTTCAAGAAGAAAAACAGGATAATAAGCGTAATATATAGCATGCAATTAATAAAGAAAGCGAACACATTTCCACTTTAATTGTTGCTATAACCGATAATAGCACCGAATACCTTCACTTCTTTCTTCTCATTTTTTATCACTTCTTTCTCCTCATTTTCCATCACTTCTTTCTCCTCCTTTTTCATCCCTTTTTTAATCAATCTAATCTTGTACCTGCATGCTGATCCGGAAGCTCCATCTGTTTTCCTAGAAAACTCAACTTCATCACCAACTTCAGCTTGCTTATGCACAACAAAAGGACGCCAGGTGGCTTGGCTGATAACGGGTTTATCGTACTGTCCCTCCTGACGGATGCACAAGACGAATTTCCATTTTTTTCCATTCTCGTCCTCTACGTCCAAGACTTGATGGTATTGGCCAGCCGGGAATGGCGGGAATAAATTATTAAGCCAGCTGGACGTAACTGCCAGTCGAGTAGAAACATCCGATTCAGTTAGACTCTTTGAGTACACTGCCATTGCTTTGATGAGTTGAGATCCTTCGATATGAAATAAAGTTTACTTCTTGTGATCTGATCAAAGCATGCACCAGGGAGGTGAATTTATAACAGAGAAACCCAAGTCGACAAAATTGAACATCATTATCGAATCTTTTTTGCATTTCGTCGGCTGTTGAAACATTAATATTAACTTTCTATCAAATCTATCGTTATCATAGGTCTAACGCAAGTCGTCGTACGTGGGTCCTGTATTATTTATTCAACAACATACTCTGCTTTGACTGGTGAGGTGAAATTGAGAATCATCATATTCGTCTTTTCAAACGAAATATAATAAGTGGTTTCTTTTAAGTATTATCTAAACCAATTCAAATATGCGTAGTATTTAGGTAGATAAAATCCTTCCCAAAAATATCAACATCACTTGAAGAAACTTAATTAATTAATATTTGTGGATATATATTTTCAATGATGGATTAGAGAAATTAATTTGTTGGTGCATTCATTTTTGCCGTCACTTTTGATGATCGATCATCATCTTTCTTTTAAAACTTTGAATATTATGTTTTGCTGTCAAGTGATTGCCAGACATGAAAGTGCTCTTGATGTTACTGTCAACTGAATTGTACTTGTTTTCTGATATTTAAAATAGAAAAACCCAAGAAGCGACAAAATTTATGATCCATTCTTTAATTTGTTTTGTTTGACTAATTGAGTGAACAATATGAGTTGATCTTTTTAAACTCAACACCGATATGCTCACACCATTTATTTTTGAGAATATTCTTTATTTTGGCTTTATCCAAAACATGCAACATCTAACGGCAAACATGCAAGCGGAACATCGGACATGCAATAACGGACGTTAAACATGCAACCTGCAACACTGCACGTGAAATATACAACTTATGACGTAAAGTTTGCAACTTCGACGTCAAACATGAAACGGACGAGAATATTCGAGAATATTCTTTATTTTGGCTTTATCCAAAAGATGCAACATCCGACGTCAAACATGAAACCCGAACGTCCGACATGCAACATCAGACGTTAAACATGAAACTTACAACATTTCACGTAAAATAGTAATTTATTACAATTTAACTCGCTTTGATTTTTATTCTAAGACAAAGTAAACACATAAATGATAATACAACTAATTCTAATTACAATTTATGTAGTTCAAGTAAATAAATTATTATGATTTTAATTCCTTATTTTGCAACTATTTCGATTCTATCTCATTATATTTCTAGCTAATTTCAATTCTTTTGTAGTGAATGCACTATAAAATTTGTAATACTTATGAATAAATTATAAATAATATAGAGTGGTCTAATTAAATATAAATTGGTTTATAATTTTATAGGACAGTTGTTAGGGGACCCTCTATATTATTAACATTTCTGGGGCTGTTGAAACAATAACCTTTCTATCAAATCTTGTTTCATTTTTTCTTCGCATTGTCTAACGTAAGGTACAGCCTGGCCCTACTAGGGTCTACCGCTGGTAGAGCGAGCTGTACCTTACGATTAAGGTAGCAGCCCCCTTCGATCAAATCATGTTTCTTCTCTTTTATCGCTATCATAGGTCTAACACAATTGTCTGTGGGTCCCGTGTTATTTATTCAACAACATGCTCTGCTTTGATTGACAAAAATGATTTGTGATGATTACCAGCACCCAAATCACAGGCCGTCTTTTGTATTCTATTTTTAGGAGCTTGCTAACTTACAGATTCTGTAAGTTACAGCTCACTCACAAACTTGGTTGTGGGTCCCACTCGGGCCCACAGCCAAACACTATTTAACACTATTCATGTGAGGGCTGTTACTTACAGAATCTGTAAGTTAGCCCTCTCCCTATTTTTAAGTGCTTAAATATTCTTCTGAATCTTTAATTATTGGCTGCGGTCATCCTAAAAAATAAAAAAAATGACGTTGACGTAAAGTGAAAAAAGAAACGAATACTGCATTTTGTCCTACGATTAAAAGTTATAATTCTATTTGAGTATTGACTGGGGCAGATGTACTTGGAAGTAAGAAATAGTGAAAGTGTGCATATGTACTTGTGTTTTCTTTTATTGGTCTCACGTAAAAATCTGTAATGATAATGCTCTTAATCATTAACAATCTATTAATCAAATCAAAGTACGTTTGAAAAAAAGTCAAATCAAATTATGTAACCTTATGTTTCAGTTGACTTGTGTGTACGTGATTTGAAAAAAATTAAACACCAAAAGCCGACCAAACAGAATTGTTATAGTTTAGTTTAGTTTGTTTGGTTTTTGTCGATACCGATCTGTATTGAAGTATTAACGCTATTTAACTGGAGAAAGTTGGATTTTGGAAGCTAATGACCTACCACATACTTACGTGAGTTTAAGTGATTTGAATTGAAAGAATTGGTTGAAAAAATAAAATCAACGGATGATAACACTTGTGATGCTTTTACCGAATCATTCTCTATTAATTGTTATACAATAATACATAGTATTATTTCTTTTTTATTAGTTTAATAATTTCATTCTACCCAATCATTTTGAAGGGTTAGGCTGTTTTATACTCTCTTCTTTTGGAATACAAGGAGAGTTCGTAGTGGCGTAGTTGTGTTACCATGCATAAGATGTTAGCCTTATAAAATTATAGATAATGGAGCGTGTCAATTACTTGGAATATTAGCTTATGGAAACCCTTACTGTAAAAGCTAGACAACTTTTTCTTTCTAATTAATGTAAAAGCTAGACAATAGAAACCCTAAATATACATGAGGAGAGAGAGTTGAACAATTACGATATTTGAACAACGGCATTATTATTAATAGAAAAGAACTACATGAAGATGGATGGAAAATGAACTAAAATAGCATGAACGGACAAGCAGAAAAACAGGATAATAAGCGTAATAGCATGCAATTAATAAAGAAAGCGAACACATTTCCACTTTAATTGTTGCTATAACAGATAATTGCACCGAATAACTTCACTTCTTTCTTCTCATTTTTTATCACTTCTTTCTCCTCATTTTTCATCATTTCTTTCTTCTCATTTTTCACCACTCTAATCTTGTACCTGCCTGCTGTTTTCCTAGAAAACTCAACTCCATCACCAACTTCAGCTTGCTTTTCCACAACAAAAGGATGCCAGGTGCCTTGGCTGATATAGGGTTTCTCGTACTGTCCCCGACGGATGCACAAGGAGAATCCCGAATTTTTTCCATTCTCGTCCTCTACAACCAAGTGTTGATCGTATTGGCCAGCTGGGAATGCCGGAAAAAAACGTCTAAGACTGCTGGCATTGACTTCCAGCCGAGTAGAAACATCTGTTGGAGAAAGAGTCTTTGAGTAGACCGCCATTGCTTTGATGAGTTGAGTTGCTATGATATCAAATAAACTTCACTGGTTTCATCACTCTAATCCTGTACCTGAAGGCTGATCCGATAGCTCCAGCTCTTTCCTTAATAAACACAACTAGATCTCCCACTTTAGCTTGCTTGCTCATAACAAAACCAAGCCAGCCAGCAGATATAGTGGGTTTCCTGTACGGTCCCTGACGGATGAACAAGCGGAATGGCCATCGTTCTCCGTTCTCGTCCTCCACGACCAAGTTTTGACTGTATTGTCCAGCTTCGAATGCCGGGAAAAATTCATCAATTGTGTTGGACTCAACTGCCAGCCGAGTAGAAACATCCGTTTCAGTTAGAATCTTCGAATACACTTCCATTGCTTTGATGAATTTTGATCCTTCGATATCAAATAAATTGTACTTGCTGTTGTCTGATCAAAGCATGCACAAGGGGTTTATATTTATAATAGAAAAGCCAAGAAGCCACAAAATTGAAAATCATTATCAAATCTTTTTGGCATTTTATATTATTTAACATTTCTTCGGCTGTTGAAACAATAGCTTTTCTATCAAATCACGTTTCTTCACTTTTATCGCTATCACAGGTCTAACACAATTGTCTGTGGGTCCCGTGTTATTTATTCAACAACATGCTCTGCTCTGATTGACAAAAATGATTTGTGAGGATTGCCAGCACCTAAATCACAGGCCGTCTTTTTGTGAAATGGAATATTCTTTTCAATCTTTAATTCTTGGTTTCGGTCATCCTAGAAAAAAAAAAAAAAATGACGTTGACGTAAAGTGAAAAAAGAAACCAATGCTGCATTTTGTCCTACTATTAAAAGTTATAATTCTATTTGAGTATTGACTGGTGAGGTGAATGAAAATTGAGAATCATCATATTCGTCGTTACAAACCAAATATAATGAGTGATTTCTTGTAACTATTATCCAAACCAATTCATATATGTGCATAGTTCGTAGGTAGATTAATTTCTTTATTCGGAAAGATCTATGCAATATCAAGTATAACTTTCTTTTAATTGTTATAGGCATGTCTCTGAAACGACAATAAAGATCCTTCCCAAAAATATCAACATCTATAAAAGAAACTTAATTAATTAATATTTGGTGGATATATATATTTTCAGTGAAGGATTTGAGAAATTAATTTGTTGGCGTATTTATTTTTACAGTCACTTTTAATCATCATCATTTTTGAAAACCTTGAATATTACGTGCTGCTGTCAAATGATTGCCAGACAAGAAAGTGCTCTTGATGTTGATGTAGAAAGTTCATTGGAAGTGATTGTAAGTGGATGCAGCCATAAATTTTGACCAAACCGGAAGTAAGAGATAGTGACAGTGTGCATGTGTACTTGCGTTTTCTTTTATAGGTTTCACGTGAAAATCTGTAATGATAATGCTCTCAATCATTAACAATCTATTAATCAATCAAAGAAGGTTTGAAAACAAATCAAATCAAATTTTGTAAGCTTTATGTTTCAGTTGACTTATGTGAACATGAATTGATAAAAAGTTATGCGCCAAAGGACGACCAAACAGAATTGTCAATGATAAGCGTTATAGGTTTAGTTTAGTGTTTTTTGGTTTCTGTGGGTACCGATCTGAATTGAAGTATTAATGTTATCTATAACTTGAGAAAGTTGGATTTCGGAAGTTCACGACTCTTAACTCTTGTGAGTTAAGTGATTGCCAGACAAGAAAGTGCTCTTGATGTTGATGTATTCTTTGAAAAACTATTAAAAAAAATTATATATATTGAAAGTGAGTGTGCGTGCATGGCTGCTGCCATACATTTTGACAAAATTGGACGTAAGAGACAGTGACAGTGGGCACGTGTGCTTGCGTTCGCTTTTACTGGTTTCACATAAAAATCTGTAATGATAATGCTTTTAATCATTAACAATCTATTAATCAAATCAAATTGTGTAGGCTTTTGTTTCAGTTGACTTGTGTGTACGTGATTTGAAAAAAATTAAACACCAAAAGCCGACCAAACAGAATTGTTATTGGTAAGTGTTATAGGTTAGTTTTGTTTGTTTGGTTTTTGTCGATACCGATCCGTATTGAAGTATTAACGCTATTTAACTGGAGAAAGTTGGATTTTGGAAGCTCATGACCTACCACATACTTACGTGAGTTTAAGTGATTTGAATTGAAAGAATTGGTTGAAAAATAAAATCAACTCATGAAAACACTTGTGATGCTTTTACCCAATCATTCTCTTCAAACTATAACAAATTTTTTCTTTTTCTTTTTTCTTTTTTTTATATATGAATCTTGACTATTCAAGAGGAATTTATTGAAATATAAAGAGAGTATGTCGTGGCGTGGCTGTGGTACCATACATAAGATGTTGGCCTTTAAGATTATAGATCATGAAGCACATGTCAATTACTTGGAATATTAGCTTATGGAAACCCTTACTGTAAAAGCTAGACAATAGAAACCCTAGACATACATGAGGGGAGAGAGTTGAACAATTGCGATAGCTGAACAACTACAAATTATTAATAGAAAAGAACTACATGAAGATGGATAGAAAATGAACTAAAATAGCATGAACGTACAAGCAATTATGGAAAACCAGAATAATAACAAACTTTTTTTATTTTATTTTAAGTAAACAAATCTCAGTTCAAGAAGAAAAACAGGATAATAAGCGTAATAGCATGCAATTAATAAAGAAAGCGAACACATTTCCACTTTAATTGTTGCTATAACCGATAATAGCACCGAATAGCTTCACTTCTTTCTTCTCATTGTTTATCACTTCGTTCTCCTCATTTTCCATCACTTCTTTCTCCTCCTTTTTCATCCCTTTTTTAATCAATCTAATCTTGTACCTGCATGCTGATCCAGAAGCTCCATCTGTTTCCCTAGAAAACTCAACTGCATCACCAACTTCTGCTTGCTTTTCCTCAACAAAAGGACGCCAGGTGGCTTGGCTGATAAAGGGTTTCTCGTACTGTCCCTGACGGATGCACAAGACGAATTTCCAATTTTTTCTATCCTCGTCCTCTACGTCCAAGACTTGACGGTATTGCCCTGCTTCGAATGCCGGAAAAAAACCTCTAAGACGGTTGGCATTAACTTCCAGCCGAATAGAAATATCTGTTGGAGTTAGAGTTTTTAAATACACTGCCATTGCTTTGATGAGTTGAGATCCTTCGATATCAAATAAATTGTACTTGTTGTGATCTGATCAAAGGATGAGCCAGGGGGTGAATTTATATGAAAAGCCCAAGAGCCGACAAAATTGAACATCATTATCAAATCTTTTTTGCATTTCGTCGGCTGTTGAAACATTAATATTAACTTTCTATCAAATCTATCGTTATCATAGGTCTAACGCAAGTCGTCGTACGTGGGTCCTGTGTTATTTATTCAACAACATACTCTGCTTTGACTGGTGAGGTGAAATTGAGAATCATCATATTCGTCTTTTCAAACGAAATATAATAAGTGGTTTCTTTTAAGTATTATCTAAACCAATTCAGATATGCGTAGTATTTAGGTAGATAAAATCCTTCCCAAAAATATCAACATCACCGGAAGAAACTTAATTAATTAATATTTGTGGATATATATTTTCAGTGATGGATTAGAGAAATTAATTTGTTGGTGCATTCATTTTTACTGTCACTTTTGATGATCGATCATCATCATTTTTTAAAACTTTGAATATTGTGTTTTGCTGTCAAGTGATTGCCAGACAGAAAAGTGCTCTTGATGTTGCTGGCAACTGAATTGTACTTGTTTTCTGATATTTAAAAGAGAAAAACCCAAGAAGCGACAAAATTTATGATCCATTCTTTAATTTGTTTTGTTTGACTAATTGAGTGAACAATATGAGTTGATCTTTTTAAACTCAACACCGATATGCTCACACCATTTAGGACCACTATAAAATAAATTACTGTAGCTTCAAAACACACGCACTCGTCTTGCTCAAACGCAAGCGCAGACCACACACACTCGTCTATAATTGTACTTTATTGATTATATGTACGTCTCTTAAACAAAAGTTGAGATCCTTCGCAAAATATCAACGTCGTTGAAGAAACTTCATTACCATTATTAGTTTTTAGTGAAAGAAAAGTGCTCTTGATGTAGAAAGTTCTCCTTTGATAGTGAGTGTGGTTGGCTGGCTGCTGCCGTAAATTTGACCAAACGAGAAGGAGCGAATCGGAGTAAGAGGTGGTGAGAGTGTGTGCGCATGCGTTTGCTTTCATAAGTTTCACGTAAGAATCTGCAATAATAATGATCTTAATCATTAAAAATCTGTTTTTATCAATCAAATCAAAGTAGGTTTTAAAAAATCAAATCGCTTTTCTAAAAACTTTTTGTTTCAGTTGACTTGCGTGAACATGATTGATTACAAATTAAAAACCAAAAGGTGACCAAAGAGAATTATTAATGATAAAACAGAGAAAAGAAATTAATATTACAATATTAAAAGAAAGCACATAACAAAAATTAATATACTACTAAGGGCAAGCATGCAATTAAACCTGTTTGCTACCTTTTTTAGATTTTGGCGGTAGGAGACTGAATTGAAGTATTAATACTATTTAAGATGAGAAAATTGGATTCACGGTTTTATAAAATTTTGTTCAGCCCCCTATACTATATATTATTTACAATTTATTCTTAAGTATTATAAAAATTTTTGGATTGTAAAATTTCGTTCAACCTCTTGCACTCTGTTTTATTTCATTGAAGCCTCTAGAGTTCCAATTCGCCCACGTAATTTTAAATTCCCAAAATAGCTTCCATTTAACTCGCTTTGATTTTTATTCTAAGACAAAGTAAACATATAAATGATAATACAGCTAATTCTAATTATAATTCATGTAGTTCAAATAAATAAATTATTATGATTTCAATTCCTCATTTTGTAACTATTTCGATTCTAACTCATTATATTTCTAGCTAATTTCAATTTCTTTTTAGTGAATACATTATAAAATTTGTAATACTTGTGAATAAATTGTAAATAATTTAGAGTGGTCTAATTAAATATAAAGTGGTTTATGATTTTATAGGACAGTTGTTAGGGGACCCTCTATATTATTAACATTTTTGGGACTGTTGAAACAATAACCTTTCTATCAAATCTTGTTTCATTTTTTCTTCACATTGTCTAATGTAAGGCTATACCTTACGATTAAGGTAGCAATCCCCTTCGATCAAATCATGTTTCTTCTCTTTTATCGCTATCATAGGTCTAACACAATTGTCTGTGGGTCCCGTGTTATTTATTCAACTGCGCCGATATTCTCACAAACCTAAGCACAAAGCTTTGCACAAAACGGTTCGTTTTGTGCAAAGTATAAAAGTCATTTACACTTACAAGCAGCAACATCACACACGCACGGAACAAAGAGTGCAACAACATTTCACTCGTCTCTCTCTCTCTCTCTCTCTCTCTCATTCTCCCTCTTTTATCCCCCACTAGACCGCAGTGCAGCAACCATGCTAATGCTCATGATGTTACAAATTATACAAAGCTTCCCATTCAGAGGAACAATTGCTGCAGTCCTTGGCAATCATAAGCAATTTTGAAGAACCCAATCAAACAAAACTGAGAAGGTCCCTCATGTAAGAAGTAAATTCAAGCAACCATAAGCAAAGCAATCAACATTAATCACCAAATTAATATATGCTCTGTATAATAATTTGAAGACCACGATATCCTTAATAAGAATAATAACCATTCAAAATCTATGAGGTCTCAAAAATATATTAATTAATCTTTAAAAATTAAGCAGTCTGCATCTTTAATTACAAATTAATCTTTAATCAATTAAGCCGATTGTGTTGGGAGTTAGAGAGCGATGCAGTTGAGATCGAGAGAATGAAGACAACGGAGCCGAGAGCGTGAGGAAGATTGGAGCAGAGAGAGTGAGGGAGACCAGGGCTGAGAGAGTGAGGGAGATCGAAGTCCAGGAAGCCAGCTAGATGCTTCAAGCGAGAGACGAGAGAGCCGTCACTGTTGCTGCGTCGTGAGGGAGAACGGAGCTGATATCAAGCTTGTGTGCACACAGGAAAGAGAGAAAAATGTTGCTGTGTGGTGGGGGAGAAAAGAGGGAGACGGGAGAGAGAGATGGGAGGAACGTTGCTGCAGGATTTGTTACGTGCGTGTGTGGCGTTGTTGCTTGCACGTGTGAATGGCTTTTATACTTTGTACAAAACGAACCGTTTTGTGCAAAGCTTTGTGCAGAGCATTGTGAGAACATCATTTTCCTTTATTCAACAACATGCTCTACTTTGATTGACAAAAATGATTTGTGATGATTACCAGCACCCAAATCAAAGGCCGTCTTTTGTATAATGGAATATTCTTCTGAATCTTTAATTATTGGCTGCGGTCATCTAAAAAAAAAAAAAAAAATGACGTTGACGTAAAGTGAAAAAAGAAACGAATACTGCATTTTGTCCTACGATTAAAAGTTATAATTCTATTTGAGTATTGACTGGTGAGGTGAATCAAAATTGAGAATCATCATATTCGTCGTTACAAACCAAATATAATGAGTGATTTCTTATAACTATTATCCAAACCAATTCATATATGTGCACAGTTTGTAGGTAGATTAATATCTTTATTCAGAAAGATCTATGCAATATCAAGTATAACTTTCTTTTAATTGTTATAGGCATGTCTCTGAAACGACAATATCAACATCTATAAAAGAAACTTAATTAATTAATATTTGGTGGATATATATATTTTCAGTGAAGGATTTGATAAACTAATTTGTTGGTGCATTTATTTGAAAACTTTGAATATTACGTGTTGCTGTCGAATGATTGCCAGACCAAAAAGTGCTCTTGATTTTGATGTCGAAAGTTCTTTGGAAGTGAGTGTACGTGGACGCAGCCATAAATTATGACCAAACTGGAAGTAAGAGATAGTGACAGTGTGCATATGTACTTGCGTTTTCTTTCATTGGTTTTACGTAAAAATCTGTAATGATAATGCTCTCAATCATTAATAATCTATCAATCAAATCAAAATAGGTTTTGAGAAAAAAAAATCAAATCAAATTATGTAAGTTTTGTTTCAGTTGACTTGTGTGTACGTGATTTGAAAAAAATTAAACACCAAAAGCCGACCAAAGAGAATTGTTATTGGTAAGTGTTATAGGTTAGTTTAGTTTGTTAGGTTTTTGTGGATACCGATCTGAATTGAAGTATTAACGTTATTTAACTTGAGAAAGTTGGATTTTTCAAGCTCATGACCTACCACATACTTGTGTGAGTTTAAGTGATTTGAATTGACAGAATTGGTTGAAAAAATAAAGTCAACTGATGATAACATGAGGAGAGAGATAGTTGAACAATTAATTACGATATTTGAACAACGGCAATATTATTAATAGAAAAGAACTACATGAAGATGGATGGAAAATGAACTAAAATAGCATGAACGTACAAGCAATTATGGAAAACCAGAATAATAACAAACTTATTTTTTTTATTTTAAGTAAACAAATCTCACTTCAAGAAGAAAAACAGGATAATAAGCGTAATATATAGCATGCAATTAATAAAGAAAGCGAACACATTTCCACTTTAATTGTTGCTATAACCGATAATAGCACCGAATAGCTTCACTTCTTTCTTCTCATTTTTTATCACTTCTTTCTCCTCATTTTCCATCACTTCTTTCTCCTCCTTTTTCATCCCTTTTTTAATCAATCTAATCTTGTACCTGCATGCTGATCCAGAAGCTCCATCTGTTTCCCTAGAAAACTCGACTTCATCACCAACTTCAGCTTGCTTTTCCAAAACAAAAGGATGCCAGGTGGCTTGGCTGATATAGGGTTTCTCGTACTGTCCCTGCTGACGGATGCACAAGACGAATTTCCAATTTTTTCCATTCTCGTCCTCTACATCCAAGACTTGCTGGTATTGGCCAGGTGGGAATGGCGGGAAAAAATCTCCAAGACTGCTGGAATTAACTTCCAGCCGAGTAGAAATATCTGTTGCAGTTAGAATCTTTGAGTACACCGCCATTGCTTTGATGAGTTGAGATCCTTCGATATGAAATAAATTGTAGTTATTGTGGTATAATGAAAGCAAGCACCTGGGGTGATATTTATAACCAACAAAAACCCAAGAAGCGAAAAAATTGAAAATCATTATCAAATCCTTTTTGCATTTCGTCGGCTGTTGAAACATTAATATTAACTTTTCTATCAAATCATGTTTCTATACTTTTATCGTTATCCTAGGTTTAACACAACAGTCTTATGTGGGTCTCGCGTTGTCTGCTTTGATGATAACCAGGACCCACCCAATCGGAGGCCGGTCCTTTTGTGAAGTGAATGTAAAGTGAAAAAAGAAACGACTAATGCATTATTGTCCTGTGATTAAAAGTTATACTTCTGCTTCAGTATTGACTGGTGAGGTGAATGAAATTTGAGGATCGTTATGTTTTTTATTACAAACCAAATATAATATTATATAATATTATATTAAAAGTTTCTTTTAAGTATTATATAAACCAATTCAAATATGCACAGTATTTAGGTAGATAAAACCCTTCCCAAAAATATAAAAATCAATAGAAGAAACTTAATTGTTTAATACTTGTGGTTATATATTTTCAGTGATGGATTTGAGAAATTAATTTGTTGGTGCATTCATTTTTACTGTCACTTTTAATGATCAACCATCATCATTTTTGAAAACTTTGAATATTCCGTTTTGCTATCATGTGCTTGCCAGACAGGGAAGTGCTATGGATGTTGCTGTCAGAAACCGACTAGATTGAAACCGCAAAATTTATGATGGATTCTCTAATTTCTTTTCTTTGACTAAATAAGTGAACAATATGAGTTCATCTTTTTAAACCCCATTATAACTTTGAAAACCATTATGAGTTACACCAAGCAGAATCAACATCACTCCTTGTTTCGAAAGCCACTTGAAAATTGTGAAAACAAACGCATGCACACTCTGTCACGCTCACTCGCTACTTCTCATTTGGTCATGTTTATTATGTAGAGAGAGTGAGCAAGTTTTTAACGAGGAATCACTTAAAGTTATTAAGTTAAGGGATAGTTTAAAAGATAAGAGAAATACACAATTCAGTATATTATAAGACAAAATATACTGTATTAGAGATCTTTAGTTTATCCCTTAATAAACTTAATTAAAGGATCTCTTGCTAGATAATGACTAATACATATGTGTGTGTACTTTTTTTTTTTTTACTTATTCTTACAAATGCCCTTAGCTTAGTATTCTTGCAAAAAAATATTATATATATATACATATTTTATATTTAATTATGAAATTTTTTCAAAATTAATTGAAAAATTATGATGATTCCCATTTTTTCCATAATTTTTCAGTTAGCTGTGATTAAATAATTAAAGATATTCATTTTCCCAACATCAAACAACTACTAAGGGTAAAATGGTAAGATTAGCAAAATAAATTGACACTCAGGATTTTGAATGATTTTCAAAATGTCATGGGGGTTTCGAAAATGGTAAGATTAGCAAAATAAATTGACACTCAGGATTTTGAATGATTTTCAAAATGTCATGGGGGTTTCGATTAGTTTTATGAAGCAATCGGAAGGTTTAGCTCTTTTTTGCAACTTTTGAGTGTGAAATATGCCTATGAACTTCTATATAAATAATTACTGGATTACTATATCTAAGTACACGATAACCACAATAATAAAAAAAAAAAGATAACATGCAATTCAAAACGATTCAACATCAATTGAAGAAACTTCTATTGATTTTATCTATAATTGTACTTCAATATTGATTATATGTACGTGTCTGAAACAAAAGTTGATATCCTTCAAAAAAAAATTCAACATCAATTGAAGAAACTTCATTACCTTTCGGTGGTTATTTGTTTTTAGCGAAAGAAAGGTGGTCTTGATGTAGAATGTGGGTTAAGTCGTTATATTACCGTATGGAAGACTCGAACCTCGAAGAATCACTCACTTATGAGAGCGTGACTTGTAACACTCGGCCAAAGGCCGATTGGTCAAGAAGTTTTGGATTATTAGTTCAATACTCTTCTAAAAAATCAAAAGAGTTTTCTGGAATCGGATCTGTTTGATTGTCGGTGAACAAACGAATGAAGCTTTAACTGAATCGTTTTTTGGCTCTTTGTGCTATGCTGGGGATTAGTTTGTTTGACTTTTGAGCTAGAATGGAATAGTAACTGGACGGACCCACATACTAGCAATAGTCAAGAGAATTTTATAACAGACCATTAAATTAATTTAGGAGAAAATCTAGCTTTGGTTATCAGTTGTCTTGTGTGATCATGACTTGATAAAAATTTAGGACCCTCTTTCTCTATACAAGAAAAGAAAGCGAAAGATCCGACAGAAGTCTCCTGTACTCGCGAGCGCTATCACATTCACACAACACATTCAATAAAGTTAAATAAATCCAATATCAATTGACGTAGAACATTTTTTTTCCCAAATAAAACAAACTGAAACCACGTGATTAAGAAAAAGAAACAAAATTGATACTCCTGAAATCGCGCGATTTCTCTAGTCTATAAATTAACACCATTTGTCCCTATAAACAATAGACATCACATTCACATGCGAACTCCTAAATAATTATCTCAAATAATGTGGCATTTATTAATTGTTTGATAGCTCTTTATAAAATTTAAATGAATTGATTGTATTATCTCACCAACTAATTGATGGATGTCACATCATTTGCGATAGTTATTTAGGATAAAAAAATTTAAGATGCGTAGCATATAAAAATATCAGATGTGAGAGAATCTCACATTTAACCCTTCATCTAATCATTAAGCTTTTGTTATTATTCATTTGACTTGTGTGAAAATGATTTGATAAAAGTTCAACGACTGTTATCACTTCAGTGGCTCTCACATTCACACACTTAATAGTCAATATGTTAACTAAATCCAATATCACATCCAGTCATCCATGCACACATTTTACAAGGATCAACTACACTCACAGGCGAACTCGTTTTAAGCAAGGCCGCGGCTAAGTTACATTATTTGTAACTAACAGCCCGGCCATATTATTCGTTGGATTTCGACTCTTCAAACCCAATGGATGGAAAAAAATACTAGACTTAAAGTAAAGTAGTTTAGAGTATTGTATTGTAATTACTAATAATATTTAATTCTTACACTTCTCATCAACGAGGAAGAGTCGAAGAGACAAACAACAGTTAGTCGAAAACCCATATATTGGTTTATTTGTTTTTAATATAATTTATTACTTTACCATATTTTGTACTATTTCAAAAAAATAGAAATCTAGTAAAGAATATAAAATGAGCAATGCTAGGTATACCAACATATAAGCTTGAATTTGAGTCTTAACTGATGTGGCATTTATCTATTGGATGTCGGTTAAGTGATTTACTAATTATAAAATCCAGCATCCAATCGATGAGTGATACATAATATTGAGACTCAAGTTGTGACTCAAATGTTAGGATCCTTAACATTATTGTTACAAAATTAACCAAAAAAGTAAAAATGTAACCAAATACTTTTTTAGTTGTAATAATATAAAGTCACGTTATCATAAGATTTGGATTCATTATTGATCTAATATAGTATTTATATTATTTTTTTATCAGGTTGTGATTAGTAGTTATTGAATAAAAACATAAGTGTAATTAAGTGTTAATTAGTTGCAAAATATTACAAATTCAAACTTATCTGAATTTTTTTCTCGGACAAATTGAATGAAATCTTCCCCTGGCATAAGAATCACTACATACATAATATATCATATAATTAAAACTTTACTCTCAAAGCTACCCTTACGCAATTAATGTATTTCCTTTCAATCAATTACTAATGGTAGAATTTATCATCAAAATTTAAAATTGAATCACATTTCCTACCATCAAATATCTTTATTATATATTTAGGTAAAATAACTACATGCATGATATATTTTTTATTTTAAATAAATTTTTAGGTGATTAATTTTAAAAAAATTAAAATTACATCGCTATATATCATTCAACAAACTCTATTTATTTCACTATTGAAATCATCGGCAAAGTGTTGCCGTATGTACTGTGATGATATTTGCTCAAGCGGTTGTGATAGTAATTTTTTTTTATTATGTTTGTGACTGTAAGTTACAAGGTTAGAAGGTTAGATAAGTCAGAAGGCTAGACAAGTTAGATAAGTCAAGCCTAGAAGCATGAGTCAGAGTCAGTAGATTGTTAGTTTAAATGTTTTGATAAGATTGTATAGTTATGACAAATCCAAAACGCTAAAAAGAGAAGAAAAGAAAGCAAGACGAAACAGACTGGCAATTGCAGAGCAGCATGCACTTAGCCATGCATGTCTTCAAACGGACTGCCAATTGCAGAGCAGCATGCACTTGGCTGTTGGCCATGCCTGTCTTGAAACAAAGTAGGCGACTGAACTGAACTGAACTGAACTAAACTGAACTGACAATTTTTTTTAAGTACTATACTTAAATACGGAATTTTGTTCAATTATTATTACAACATATATATAACATTATAGTTAATTAAATATAAGCACACTAATATCATATGGTGTAGCAACAAATTCATATAAACTTCATTTTTAGTGTTCGTACCTGGAAATTTTATTTAAAATAAAATGACTTCTGGATATATAACTATTTTGCCAAGTCAAGCCACTCCATGTTAAGATAATTAGAATTGATTGGTTAAGATAATTAGAATTGATTAATTACTAATTCAGCTTGTCAACAAAGTTGGTTAGTGTTACTGATATGTCATCTGAGCTGGCAAAGTTAGTTACGCTGCTGGTAGTTTGTTAAAGCATGTTGCTTAGCTTAACAAATATATAGCTTTTACATGTTGAATCTAGAATGTTCAAGATCATTGTATAAATACATCTGTAATTAGCAAAATTAACAAGATTAATTCAGTTTTCATTCATAAAATTCAGCTCAACTTTCTCTCTGAATTTTTCCTTCATTTTCTCTGTTTTTCTCAGTTACCAAACACTCACTCAAACTTTTAACTCTCCACAAGAATATCATTATCATTCAAACTTTGCAATGGTAGCAAAATGCAACTAAATAACTAGAAGAATACACCTACAATAAAATCATGTGTTCATTCGCTTAGTTGATAATTATTCAAAATCCTAACTGAAGCCTAAAAACCTCTGGGAGCTTTAGCTTGCACGTTTTCCAGATGAAATTTTTCTTTCAACTAATAACTGTCAACTGATAGAATCACTTTATCCCGTGCCCATCATTATAATTTATGTGACAAACAAAGAGAAAAAGGATAAAAGCAACATCGCATCCTTTTTTTTCCCTAAAAAAAAAAAACCAGGAATCTTTTGGTTTTACTCAATCAGCTATTGAATTTAATGAAAAATTTATCTCAAGGGAGATTGTCACTATTTAATTCACATGGAGTTTAGTCCTAAATTTAATGTGCCAGACCAGCAAGAAGTTGAACGTGAACGTGGAGTTATCAGTTTCCCTTGTTGCCTTTGGGATAATTATGACACTGTTATTCATTTTAACGCCAATAGCCAACCAAATCAAGCATTGAATTTTTCAAGTGGGGATCAATTTTTTATTATTATTATTATCTTTTCTTTGGATGATTATCAATTCTAAGATTATCGTGATTTATCAATATATATATTTATAGTCAATCGCGTGCCAACTTGTTGGATATGGGCAATTCAGAGCACTTTTGCAGTCAATTACGTACAAATCCAAGAACCCCGCATTGAAGAATTAATTTTCTTATACATATTGGTTGTTAAATATGTTCACAAATCACATCACGTTTTCTGTCAGATATGGTAAATTTAACATGATTTATTGGGACAAAAAATGTAGCAAATGATAGTGGAAAATCGCCTAAATGATCCCAAAGAGCTCTCGAGATTATTAATAATAATATTGTAGTAGCAAGCGTGGAACTTTTGGTTCTCCTCCTATTACTTGACGAACGATTTATTTCTTTTGAAAATACAAACTTGTTCATGCTGAAATTTTAGCAGTATGAATTTTCTTTCCAAGAAACTTGGTCCAAATGATCAAAAAGATTGTCTTGATCTTGTCGATATAAAAACTATATCAATCAAACTAACCAATCAAAAGATATTTATGGAATGCATTGTCCTTTTCGTATGGTTTCATATTAATGCAAACCAGTAACTGGGTTCCATGATGATAACTCCATTATACTATCTTGCACCGTTTATTTCTTTTGGAGGTAAAAACCGGTAAAATTGACTATTGACTTAGTAGAGTGCCAAATGTGATACCCTGCAGGTTTCTATATATCCCCACCTGAATTTCTATCATATATAGGGGAAATTTAAATCTTCATTTGTTGAAAGTAGTTTAAAGTCAGCACTTTTCAAGCATTTGACTGTGAACTCTTCTTATAGGGATTTATCCTACAACAAGGATTTGAGAGGACCACTTCCAACAACAATTGGGAATTTGAAGAAGCTGTCTAACTTGTAAGGAGATTTTCACTCGTCAAAGCATTTGCTGACAGGAAAGTTTTTCGGTTAGAATCCTGATGAAAAATACGCTATTTCTATTTGCAGATAGAATCCTGGTGGGTTGCAGTTTCTCTCGACCGATTCCCGACTCAATTGGATCTCTGCAGGAGCTGGTCTATCTGTAAGGATTTTGACTATGTAGTGCTTCACTAGGCTAGTGCAATTAAACTTGTATAATACTTGGCGGTTTTATCCATTTGCATTCTTTCACATCTTTTATCTGTATAGTTCTGAGTTTGTCCCAACGGCCAATCTGTCTAAATCTTTACATTGCAGATTTAAAATTCGAACGACTTAAGTGGAAAAATTCTGCCATCTCGGTAGACTATCTAAACTTTGCTGGCTGGATCTTGCTGACTACCAAATTGAGGGGCAGACACCAGTCTCCGATGGAAATTCTCCTTGTCTTGATACGCTGGTTCATACGAAGCACTTGTATACCAAATCTGTTTAATCCTTTTAGCTCTCTTACCTTATAGCCTTGCCCTGCATGTATTCATTTGTTGAAGTTTCTTGTCATCATCTAATGTCATTTTGGAAATAATCAACTCTCAGGCTCAATAGCAGTGAAACTTTTCCGATCAGGTATGGTTCTAATTCATGTGTAAGTTTCATAAAGTTTATACAAAATAGCTTTTGTAGTTTATGTCACTATCAGAGATTGATCATCTAAAACATTGTTAATTTAAGCATCATTCTCTAGTTGATTCCGATTTCTTTTATCTTCCTCACTTTTCACTCTTTGGGCCAGGCTTTTTGATATCAACAACGTCACTGGTGAGCTTCCTTCCACCCTTGGACTAGTGAAAACTTTGGAAGTCATGTGAGTATCTACATCTCATATTCAAGTGAAATGCTAAGGTGGGTTGCTGATAGTGAGCATCTGTGAACTCTTTTCTGATGAATTTCTCATCTTGATTGCAGACGTTTTGATAGGAACTCATTAAGTGGTCCTGTTCCATCAAACCTCAACAATCTTACAAGTGTTCATGAGTTTTTATGCTTTATTTATGGACCGTAGTTCCAATTCTCCACCACAGATTATTTTGCAATCAAGAGTGTTTAGTGATGCTATTTTTCAGGTTCCTGTCCAGCAATAAACTGACTGGTCCAATGCCTAACCTTACTGGCTTGAACATCCTCAGCTACTTGTAAGTAGAGAAGGTTTTACTACATCTACTTATATCTTCACATCAATAATCTTGGAATAGATAAAGCATCTCAATTACTTATTTAATTTTCATTTTATAATAATTGATTTGGAGGGATATGAGTGATGGCAGATTCAATGCATCACATGTCCCTTCGTGGTTTCTGTTTTCTACAGATTTTGGGGATAGAAAAAGGTAAATTTATCTAGAACAATAAATTTGTATTTTTAGGGGAGACGGGGTACCTCACTGGTTTGTTGTGTGCGGCGTATCTGAAATTCGGGGGAGGTGAAAAGGGAAGAGGAAGTGATATCAATGGTGAAAGGTTTGGGCTAAGAGAGGTGTCCTTCAAAATGAGTTTCACACTTGCAAAACAATGAAAGAGAGAGGTTAGAGGTGAAGCCGAGGTACCCCGACGTTAACACTCAAACGCTCAAGTTAGCAAACTCAAATTTTTTAATGGTAAAGAGAGCTTGCCAACCCTCTGTAAATCAAGGTTTGAAGTTGAAAAAAACCTATTTTGTGGAGTGTGAGTGAAGGAGAAAAACATGATGCAGAATAAAACCTAGAAACCTTTATATATGGAGTACCTTAACTGCCACGTGGCGTATTCTTTTTGGCAAACGTCTTTTTATATTTTTATGATTTTTGGGCCGTTATGTGCATGCTCTTGGTGTATCTCATCCTTTGGAAACGTGGCGCACACTGGAGAGTGGTCTATGTTGTAAGACCTGTTTTTAGTTTGTGCATTTATCTGTCTTATCAGTCATTCAAGATAGCATGTAATTTTCTTGTAAATAAGGAGAATGATCAGCTACTTTTTGTGACAGAATGATGGAGAATACTAATCTTGAAGGTCAAATTCCTGCTGATCTGTTCGGCATTCCCCATCTGCAGACTGTGTAACTATTAGCTTATATTTCAAGTAGCACCCCATCCAGTGTAAAAGCTATTGAAAATTACAAATGAAGCACACAAATTTAAGCATTTAGCTACAAATGCAAAACAGATCAATAACAAACTCCATATGAACGCAATCACTCTTGTGCCCTGATTTTATTATGACATTTTGGTAGGATCATGAAAACCAACAAGCTTAATGGCACCTTGGACCTTGGTACGAGCTACAGTGAAAAGCTGCTCGTTAATGTGTATAGTAATCGCATCTCTGCCTACACAGATAGTGGAGGAGCACCCAGCGTTGACATAATGTAAAGCTCACTATTCCTGTATTCTAGGATTTTTTTTCTCTCTCTTTTTTTTTTTTTTAATCAATAGCTTTCCGAAAAACTCCATAAGTAATAATTTCGTGAAAGTTAAAGCGCCATATGTAACATAGTATATACTAGAAACAATGTATTTTCAACTCACGGAGGTTATTTTCTTCAAAATTTTGCAGGCTTTTCGATAACCCAATTTGTCAGGAGTCGGGAAATGCAAAAGGACACTGCAGACTTTCCCAACCAAGTTCCTCTATTTAATGAAACCAAAGAACTGTCCATCTGCTCCCTACAACTCAGATCAGAATTCTAGCCCCACAAGTCAATCTGCCTATCCATATACAGGAACTCTAGTTTTCAGAGCTCTTTCATTTTCAGACTTGGGAAACACAACTTACTATGAAACTCTCGAGCAGTCTTTGACAACATCTTTTCAGTCTTCTTATAAACTTCCCATCGATTCCATTTCTCTCAGTAATCCATGCAAGAATAATTTTGAATACCTTGAATTGAGTATAAAAGTTTTTCCTGCTGGCCAAGATCGTTTTAATCGAACAGGAGTCTTTAGTGTTGGGTTTGTTCTCAGCTACCAGATCGACAAGCCTCCTCCTCTTTTTGGACCTTACTTCTTTATTGGTGATCAGTATCATTACTTTGCTGGTAATTTTGCTAATGTCATAGAAAAAAAAGGTATTAGTGCAATGTTGCTTTCGTTGATATTAATGTTTCTGTTTGTGCATTATTTTGCAGGAAAATCTGGAGGAACAAACAAGTTGACAAGCATCGGGTTTACAATTGGAGCAGCAGCTGCTGGTTGTGTCATATTGTTACTATTACTCCTTGCAGGAGTTTATGCTTATCGTCAAAAGAGAAGAGCAGAGAATTGCCAATGAACAGAATCCTTTTGGTATGTTCAGTATTTGATGTACACTTTGCATTTTCTGGCTGGTAAACTATTAAATCTATTTATGTTTTACAAATGCAGCACATTGGGACATGAATAAGAGCAGCGGTAGCATTCCTCAACTGAAAGGAGCAAGATGCTTCTCCTTTGAAGAGGTCAAAAAATATTTTTCAGATGCTAACGATGCTGGATCCAGGGTATATGGAAAGGCTTGGTTCATCTATCTCTCTCTGACCTCATTTCAGTGTAATGCCTCTACTTATGAGGCACAAATCTCTCCCGTTGATATTTAATTTATAATGTGGTCAAAATTTTATACCCTTGGTATGCGACGGATTATCAGAGTTGCTCAAAATGTACGTTTTCCCGACAAACAAACAGGGTCTCCGCCCATTCTGTTTTGCGCATTCAGCAATACAAGACATAACCTTTCGTTAAAGAGCTGAGAAAAGAAAACCAACACTGGTCAAAACTCAAAACCCATCTCAAAAACACAAACCCCACCACACTTCTTCAACAACTTTTCAATTAACATGCTGACCCACTTCTCAATCTCAGCTACTTCTGTCGGTCAACAAGAGAGCTCAGAGCTTAACTCTCTTTAGAACTCACTTGTAGACACGTGTACTAATCATTAGCTGCTAAACATTATTAATAAATGAATCCTTTTAGCATATGTTTGTTAAAAATGAGCGGAGATCCCGTTTCTTCTAGTTTACAGCATTCGGGTTTTGAGGCTTCCATGAGAGCTGGGGATTATGGGTTGAAGTTATCAATTCTCACCATTTCAAGCAAAGGAGCAACTACTTGACATGAATCATCAAGCTAAGAGAATCACAGACGATAATAATCAAAATTAAACAATCAAAATTACAATAAATATAAACGATCAAAAGTAATAAAATCATAAAAATTCAAACCCAACCGAGGCCTGTAAATCTTCACTAACAAAACAAATCTAATTATATCAGAACGTTTAATCTATATTAGATGACATTGGGTGTGGTAAAATGCTACATAGACTTCCCAAATGTCATATCAGACATTAAATACTTGAAAAAACCAGTGGTGAATGTCACAGTGAAGCAAGAACAAGAATAACCTTTGTCCCACTTTTGCCACTCTAATTTGTAAATCATATGCCACTCTGTCCAGATATCTTCCTCCTCTTAATTTGACAAATATTTTTTGTTCTCATAATACCAGTTGTTATAAGCTTGTAACCAGAGTAAGGCATTTCACTTAGCTTCGCAAATCTCTTTTCGTAGAAGTGCCACAGTTCTGACCTAATAATGAAAAAGATCAAGTGAGGGACATAACCAGGTACGTAAGAGGATCATAAAGATAAATAAAAGAATGGCTGAGTTCCATTTGTTTTTACCAGCGTGCCAAGAACTGAAAAGGTGCATACTTTCCATAGATCGATTCGGCAATCATTTGCACTGTTTTACTAGTGCAATTTCTAGCATGGACATCCATCAATGAATTTATCAATAGTATTCAAAACTCTTCCAACAAATGAGGATGCTTAAGGAAGGGTAAAAAATAATTTACCTGTTTCAAATGCCTAATAGGTTCAGAATCAGTTGGAATCACATGGTAAAATCCTATGCATACAAGGACACTGTTGCGTGTAAATCGTCCAAATCCATAGATCTGACTTAGCTGCTCTGCCAGCTTATCATAGGCTGTTTGGCTCGCTTCATTGCACATATCTTCTAGTTCTCTTAACTGAATTTTGCCATCAACAATACCCTGGGCATGTTTTAAGATGCGACCTGCTCTATAGCCAAGGTTGCAGTGTTTTGCCAGAAAACTCTCATCAAGGTTTGCTAGTTCTCTTGGGCTAGGAAAGTTACCAATCCCATCACAGGCAGATGGAGGATCCGTTGTAGACAGCTCATTCAATCTATGCAAATCACCTTCAATGTCGTTTCGAGGGAAGCTTGATTGCACATTCTCTTCCAGAACTCCAGCACAATCCAGCTTCAAATTGATATCATCTTCTGAGCCTCCTTTGTTCTCTGCAATTCTGCTTGTCAACTTGGAGGCAACTCTCAAAAACTTTCTGATTTCACTTTGACTCTTTTCCAGCCGGTGTTTTCGGAATAAAATCTTCACTGACACTGGGTGAGCAATGTTGAAGTTCCCACTGAAGCTCAAAGAGGGCTCTAGCCATGCTCAAAGTTCTCGGCCACCTATTAAAATTACATTTGGTCACTAGCTTCTAGTTAAAAATCAAAACTTCAGTAGCTTCCAAATTTGGATTTAATTTATAAAACCTCATAGTATGCAACAATTTTTGTGAAACGAGGTTCAAATTGAAATTTTAGGGTAGTGATAATATATAACTGTTATGCTTTTGCTTACTTGTGAAAGCAGAGCACCTAAAGCGTTTGGTGGGTAACTAATATGCAGACTGCATCTTTAAACAAAGCAGGCCACCGAAGCACTCTCCCACTAAAAATCTTTCATATATTGACACTCTTCCCCTTCCTTCTGGGCCACTTGATGTACAATCCTTTTGAAGCCTCTCACATTCCTCTCGTCAGCCTCCGTTAAGCGCAGCATTCTCTTGACTTGAGCAAGCAACGCGTCTTGCTGTTCTGAGAAAGTGACGGCGCCGACCCAGAAGCAGAATTGCGAACATCGATGTGGAGAGAGTGAGGGTCTTGCTGGGGTTGATAGATGGTGACGGCGACTGAGACTGAGGGAATATTGGTGTTGTCGAGAGAATTAGAAAGATGGAGAGGCCGAGAAAGGGATCGAGAAAGAGGGTCCCAGCGATTCGGAGACATATGAACAGGCCGTGGCTGCACACAGCCGTCTCCACTCTCCAGATTGAATAATTTTGTAAGTGGAAGCTTCAGCTTCAGCACACTCTCCTCCATTCCCATTCTTGTTTCTCGATTATCTTGTTACTGTTATTGTCAGTTAATGAGCAGATAAATAATAGAAATGTTACGATTAAGAAGGCTCGTTGAAGTGCTCATTACGCTGTCACAACATATGATGTAATAAAATGCGCCAATTTTAACCGGAAGGATTGGCCCCAAAAGTAATCATACAAAAATATTCTGGTGTTGTCAGACATTGTACTGGGTTGCTGTTGAAGCTTGTAATGTAGAATTGGTGTGCTTGCTGGATTCGTTTCACTTCTTGGCTTTCTTTGAGTTATATTGGCTTCCGTTTTGCTGGATTGACGATGAGTTGAGCCACTGCCACTTCGAAGAAGCCTTGTTTGAGTGGGCCTTTTTTTTCTTTCAGAAATGATATTTCAGATACATTCATAATAAATATTTGGCACAAGGAAAAAAATTTCAAATTAGTTCCTCTACTGTGAGGCCAAAGGCTAAGTTGTTTGAGTGGCCGTCTACTCGGCTTCTTTGCTGGCTTTCTATAGTCTTTCTGTCGGCTTTTACTCATTCATCAAGTGTTTAATCACGAGTAGTTTTGCTAAAGGACTGGGCCTGGTTCAATCTGCATTGGGCTTGCTTATTGTCACATGGACTCCAACCCGTGGTGATTTTTATCCCCATCATTAAGGACTCATGCAGACTTCATACGTAAATATCAATGTTGATCTCTATGCAAAGAGAGAATGATAATAATATTTATAATTTTATCTGCTCAAATTTCGTGCCTAAACTCCTATCGCATATACACTATTAATTTACACAACAATATATACTAAGGTCGTCTAACGACTAAGGGTGCGTTTGTGATTGAGGTGCTATAGTTTTTAAGCTACAGTTGCTATGAAAAAAAAAATTATAACTATGAAACAAAAGTTAATAATATATAACAAATATAAATTTTAAATAATAATTTTAATAAAATTATTTAAAATATAGTAGATTTTATATTATATAAGTGAAAAATCATATCAACATATCTTAAAAGTTACAACAGCTAGTGTTTATCAAACACTTTAATATTGTAACTTTTAAGCTACAGCCGCCCAACATCAATTCCAAACGCACCCTAAGACTGTTGGCATGAACCATAACATTCACTCAAATCATGAAAGTGAATTCCTTCAATCATCCATTTCATAAGAACATAATTTTTTAAATAAATAAATAAAAAAAGAAAAAAAGAAAACCAGCATAAGAAGACAAGTGCGATACAAAGAGAAATTACGAACGTATTAATATTAGGTTGAATCGTGCTAAATTATTAGTGGCGGGTGTTTGTTAAAGAAAATAAATATTTATTAATTGGGGGAGGCTGCAGCGCAGGCTGCTTAACAGTGCGTTTGGGGGTATATTCTCATGGGTTTCCGTGAGAATATAAGGGGTGGAGCCAATCGCATCCTGAAAATTTAAGGTTTTTTATTAGAGAATTCAAAAAAGAAAATATGAATTGATAAAAAATTTAAGGTCCTGTTTAGTATTGTTTTTTAAATATTGTTTTCATAAAATAAAAATGAGGATGAAAATATTATTTTTAAATTTAAAAATGTGTTCGGTATTATTTTCAAAAATAATCTAAAAATAAAAAAGTAAAATATATTCGGTAGAAATAGTTTAAAGAATTATTATTGAAATAATTTTCATAAAATAAAAATAAAGTAATGAATAATCATTTTTATTATTTAATTAGTTTGATTATTTTAATTTTATGAATAAATTAGGTGATCTTGTTAATTTTGTTGTTTAAAGAAAAGCGATAAACTCTACTTATTTGATTTAATTATATACAAAATCATAAATATCAGAATGTATATAAAAAAATTTATTGTGAGGGAAATTGATTTTTTGGTTGGTAGCAGTAGTAGTAATAATAATAATAATAATAATAATAATAATAATAATAATAATAATAATAATGTTATTATTTTGTGAGATGGTAAAAGAAAATTGTTACCATTTTCAAAAATATTTTTAAAACAATCTACCGAACACATATTTAGTGTTTTGAAAACAGTACCTAATGCACCCTAAGAATTCAAAGGGGAGAGTGAAGAATTAATAGCGATTAGAATTAATTTTATTGTTTGCCCAAAAATATAATGGGAACCACTATTTATAGTAGTTCAACACAATCTTAATTCTAATATAATTAGAATCCTAAATCATAATTGCAATAAGAAAACCTAATCCTAGTAGAGAAGAAATTAAAATAAGCTACTAGGGTGATAACATCCCCCGAATTAGGCTTGTTCGCAATTCAAAAAGTCATCAAACGGCTTCCAATCGAAATAGTGTGTTGGCAGAATGAAAATCACTGAGGTATTGGGCTGATGATTACTGGAGACATCAGTTGCTAAAAGCAATAGCTGAGGTTGTTTGCAATTATGCTCCGGCTTAGGTTGCTAATCACAGTTAAAATAAACCTCTGTAGAATGCCTCTCGACGTGCCTAAATGGTGATAAATGTTTGGGTTGCCTTGCACAACTCGCCCAATCATTCAAGATTGTCTAGCAGAAGTGCCTTTTAGAGTGCTATTCTGAAAGGTTAGGACTACAGATTAACTTGAGTCAGTTGTGTAACTTTTTCTTCAAGCACCGTAAAGATCATGATGTACAAAAAAGATTATCAAGAAAATTCAGAGTTATGGTGTTGCTAGCCGGTGGTTGATGATGGCGCCAGTTTAGGTGTGGCTGCTAGAGTTTGTCAAGGTTAAATGATTGGTTCGGTTGATGGCTTGTGGTGGAACTTACAAAAGTCATAATTAGTTGGTGGGATAAACTTGATTAAAGCAAGTAATTGACTTGTAAAAACCGAAATTAAAAGTGAAGGGATATTGGCAAAATTTTGGGATGCTGGAAATTTTTTTTTCTTTTTTTAGTTGAAGGGAAAAAGAAAGATCGGTTGCTTGGGAGAATATGCCCTAATACTAGATGACAGGGTTTTGATTAGAAAATTTAAAAGAGAAAAGATAAAGAGTTTTAGAAATTAGAGGGGGGAGAGGAGAATTAATAGGAATTAGAATAAATTTTAGAGTTTGACTATGTTGGAAACACTACTTTATAATCAAAGTTATAATTAATTTTTTTTACTATTTATCACTTTATATGTGGGGCTGAAATTCGTGCTCTACCGTTAAATCTGCTCCAACATAGGCATATCCTAAATTTTATTACTGTTTACTCAAAAATATAATAAAAACCACTTATTTATAAGGTGTGTTTGGAGTAAAGTGTTGTAGCTTTTAAGCTACAGTTAATGTGGAGTAAAAACTATAACTGTGAAATAAAAGTTGAGAAAAAAAAAATTTTAAGCTACCAAAACCCAACTACAAATGTTACCAAACACCTTAGTAAGCCCAGCTACCTCACCACACTTTCAAACGGGCTAATAGTAGTTCAACGCAATTTTAATTTTAATCTAATTAGAATTCAAAATCGTAATTAAAAATATATGTAATAGGAAAAAAATTGTCCAAATACAATAATAAATTGATATTTCACCCGCTGAACTCTACATAACCAAAACGGCAGCGAATAGCCCGAAAACCAGAGATCCAGAAACGACAAATCTGTACAAAACGTCAGAGTTCTCAGACCGTGTAGGGAGCATCAAAATGGAGGCATTGAGATCAATGATGGAGAATTCACTAGTGCCGGAGAAGACGAAAACAGAGGAGGTGACAACAGAGTGCTGACAGTCACTGGACAGGGCGTGGTCACAGGGGGAGCACTCAATGGAGATGGCAAAGCGGTTGACTAAGTCTTCAATGGAGATGGCACTACTTCTGGTGGAGTCTTCGTTGGAGACAAAGATAGAGATTGCGCCATCAGAAACGAAAAGCAATGCCATGGCAATGAAAATTTTAAAGTTAGAGTGAGCCATTTTGATTTAAAATGGCGTCGTAGATTTTTAAAGTAAAAACCAACAAAAAGTTAAAGACTTTTAACTTGGAGCAATGGTTTTACAATCGTGGATAATTTCTTGTTATGTCTTTAGACCCCTTTAAGTTGCTTTCTATCTATCAACAACGAATAAAAGACATTATAATGATCGCAACAATAGTTTAAAGATTGAATTTTTATTGTGACTATATGATTCGGAGAAAAAAAAAATTGTTGGTTTGATGATTAAGGAAAATTGTGGCTGTCCATTTGAAAAAACAAGCAAATTACTAGGTGGAAGATCAGATTATGGGTTAGTGTGACAATGGACCAGTCAGTAAAGATTAGATTGATCGTGTCCTTGATTGTTGGCTTACGATCGGTAAGAAATGATGATGAAAAGCAATTGATAGTGGTGAAGGATGGATTCAATTAAAATTTGAAAAATTTGAAAAGAAATTGATAGTGGAGAGGAAAAATTTCTTTTTGATACTAATTTAAGGGGATTTTTATCTTGTGAGTGTGTTATGATGACAAAAGCACAGTAATCTTAATAGAAAAGAAATTAAAATATGCAAATAGGGTCATGACACATCAACTGAGGAAGCATGTAGGATAGCAGGAAAAGTAGAACTAAAACCAATTTAGTCATGGTCAATCAATCCGATCGTCAAGTAAGAAACGTAATTGCCTACGCATGCACAAGCAAATTTGGATTAATTTATAATATATGGTTTTCACGGTAGAACAGAAAAGCCATTGCTTTGCTCATTATAAAAAGACACAAGTGATAGGTCACTCACTTCAATCAGCTGTGCTTGCGTAGTCTGGTCAGAGATAGATAGAACCTGTTGATAAAACATGGTAAGATTAAAAAAAGTCTTCATCTTGCTTCATGTTTTGGAGTTACGATTTCACATTTATTATCTTTATTATTATTATTATTATTATTATTATTAGGATTTTGATAAATTACAATTTACATGACTTACAATTCTTATAAAATATATAAAAATAAGTAACATGGCAGTACACTCATTGCCATGTTACATGGGCTGAAAGTTACGTTCCTTCTAACTTAGCACGGTCCTTGTTATTATTACTACGATTGTTCTATTAAGACTGAAACTGAGACTGTTACATGAAGCTGAAACTGTATTCATACTGGAGGAGTTCATGCTCATATCGCGTCAGAATTGGTCTCAACTTGAAAGGTCATCTCTTCTCTTTCAATTCGACGACTTTTGATTCACACCTTCTGAGTTAGTTTGTCAAAATTTGATTTTATTTGATATTTTTTATGTTACAGGGTTAGAGTATGAATACAAAGCAGTTGACCTGCTGAAAGGAGAGCAATTCAGTCCTGGTGAGTAACTTTGTCTTAGTATAAATGTGACAGACCATCATTTTTTATGACGATCTTATTAGCCAGATCGTAGATTTCAAAATTGGATGTGGGCTTCACTTCTTTTGTGGTTTTATGTTCTGTAGAATTTTTGAAGATCAACCCTATTGGTTATGTGCCGGCTTTGGTTGATGGAGATTTTGTTGTATCTGATTCTTTTGCTATTTTAATGGTCAGTCATCCATTTGCAGCTCCTGATTTTAGATTATTTCTGTGATGTTTGATACTAATAGTTATTTGCTTATCTATGGTTCCGTTGTGAATTTTACAGTACCTGGAAGAGAAGTATCCTCAGCATCCATTGTTGCCTTCTGATCTTAAGAGAAAAGCTATCAATTATCAGGTCAATTTCAAATCCTTTTAGTTGCCATCTCTCTTTGGTTTATTTTGCTTTGCATTGGTAAATAAAGATGATCAGACTCTGCTTATAGCTTCTTTTGAATGTACAAGTGACATGACTAAATCCATGGAATTTAATGCTAAGTTTCGTCGACTTCGATGGTTTATCCTATTTATTAGCTCGATCATGCATCATTAATGTGCCTCTCAATATTTAGAAAAGAAAAGGTGGAAGTTTTTCGAAGTATATGTACTCCCTATACAGCATCTGGAAAATGTAAATAGCTTAAATATTAGTGCCCAAACAGATAACTTTCTATAGCTTGTTTCAGGAAACATCTATTAAAGCAATCACGACGTAATAAGATAACTCTAATAATCCTTATTTTCCTGTTCTGAAGATACCTATCAGATGTAAATAGATGATCCATTTTCCATTACCTTTATGTTTTGGTCTTGGACTTGCTGCATCCATTGCTCTATGCAATTTTATCAGAAGTTTGTGTCAGATTTGGAGACCAATGAGTTTCCTTTTGTGCTCCATTTGCAGGCTGCAAATCTTGTTTCCTCAAGCATACAGCCTTTTCAGAACCTTACTGCTGTGGTTTGTTTCTAAAAGCCTTTTCAGTCATGATTTTAGATGACATTTATTACATGGTTGGAATATTTTTTTGAAATTTATTCTAGTTGCTTCTTTTCGATTCACAGAAGTACATTGAGGAAAAAGTTGATGCAGATGAGGGAGATGTCTGGACTAAAACTCACATGGGAAAAGGCTTTGTGGGTAAGCCTTACATGAATGTTAGAAAGGAAAAATTAGAAGATACATGTTAATATATCCATTGAGAAATTTTAATTTTTTAAGCTGATGAATTTAACAGTCATTCTTAGAATTCTTTAAGTCTCTACGAGTTTTTTAATCGGTCCATTGATGAGGCTTCATACTTGAATGATTAGTTTTAAAATTAATTAAACTGTAGGTATGCACAAATTCACAAGCAGATATATGTAAATTTTCACGCATACCTTTGCAAATACAGAAAAATATGTATGTATATATATAAAATTATTATCCAATCAGAGATTCCTCACCATATTGATGATCTAAAAGATTAAAAAAATAATATTCTATTATGATGTATTTTATACTGCAATATATTAAAATTTGTGTTTTTTTTTTCTTTTAGCCTATCTCTGAGGAATCCCTAATTGAAAGAACACCTATATATGTGTGCGTGTGTGTGCGTGTGTGTACGTGCATACGTGTGCGTGTGTGTAACATGTTCCAACATTATCCCCTGGAATATATTATCATTGAAGTTAATTTGGTTCTTCCATAAGAGTCCTACTAAATAATATCCATCTTGCAGAGTTTCTTTTTCCAACATTAGTTTTCTGGCTTAATCTGACTATAGCTTGAATTTTCAGCACTTGAGAAGCTGTTAAAAGACTATGCTGGCGAATATGCAACTGGTGATGAAGTTTTCCTGGTTAGTTTTCCTCCTTCATCTGTGTGCATCATAAACCCTTCTATAATACACAATAGTCTGTGCAAGGAAGCTCAGTCCACAAGCAGGGAGTGGAAATCCCTGTTGGTGCAATCGCGGTTTAAGATTTAAGTTTTGAGGAGTGGGGTTGGAGGATCATTCTTATTAATTTGGGTAGAGCAGACAAGATATAAGAGTACATACTCGCAACTGCAATATAGAGCCTGGAGTTCATAAATCAAAATTAACCTTGGCTGTATGTGGGTCATCTATGCATTGAGTTTCTAATAACTGCATTGATCTATGGCTCTTTCATGTAGTGATTACTATTGAACATTGAGGTTACTCTAATTTTTCTATTGAAAATATGAAGATAATCATCTGACAGAAGGGAGAGTGAGTGAGTGAAGAAGTAATGCGAAAAAAGCCAGGAGAAAGGAGAAGGATTTGTCTTTGCCTGTTTTATCCTTTATGGCCTGAAGTACATTATAAGGTTGCGAGTTATGACCTGCTTCAGTTTTCCGAGATCACAATATGTATTTAGTTGTGCTTTGCCGAACTGATATTTGGTCAGCCATGGTAGAACTTGATTTGTAATTTACCAAGCAATAAGAATGTGAAGGGGTTTATGTGATATGACTATTCCTATTATATATGTTATCAACCGTGCAGGCAGATTTGTTTCTAGCACCACAGCTTTATGCAGCCATCAACGTGATCAACCTTGACATGGTAATGGTTTCCTTTTCAAATTCATGTATTGGTTACATCTTCAACCAATTTATGTATCTCATTCAATTTGCATTGGTACCATATTCTACTTCAACACACCAGTAAAAATTAGTCCTTCCTTTCCAATGCATTACTTTATACATGCATGCGACAATGAATTTTTCTTTCCTCGCTCTACATGCAGACTCAATTTCCTCTTTTACTGAGGCTGCATGAGGCGTACAGCAAGCTACCGGCATTTCAAAATGCTGTACCAGAAAAACAGCCGGACGCCCCTTCATCGTAAACTAGTGGTTATAAAAGAATACTAAGCAGGCCTGCAGTGACACATTGTACTCGAAATTATTAATAAACTGCAGCTATTAGCATTGGAACGTTCTTATCCAAGTTCTTCAAGTTGTTTTCTAATCCACTGGGGATGAGTTATGTGATCAAATTACCTTTACCGCTGCGTTAAGATTATGCTAATGCCTTTTGGTCTTTCCATGTTTCAGATCAGCCTTTGTTGACTCTCAATAAGCAGCATTCAGTGTGAACTCCGGGATCTTTTACTTGAGCTTTCGAAAAGTTTGCAAGTAGGTTTGGTTTGTTCTGTTGTGAGTCTGTATACTTTATGATAGTAGCCATTGAATCAATAAATAATCAGAGTTTCTTGAGCTCTTTTGGTTTATGGAATGTGTTTGGATTTAATTCTTAAGCTAGCTCAGTTGTAGGCTTTTAGATCTTTATATTCTGCTGCCTCTTGACCGCGCGAATCTAACATTTTGGACATTAACGTTAATGTTCGTCAACAAAAACATTTCCCTCCTGTAAAATCTCAGGTGCTATAGACTGATAAAACAACCCAAGACTCTGCCCCAAGACCTCAAGCCAAAAGAACAAGATGCAGCAAGATGTTTAATTGAAAAGCTATGACTAAGATGATACTCCGGAACTAGATGATTAAACTAATATGACTAAAGAACCAACAGAAGCAATGTAATCAAAAGAACAAAAGAATCTTAACGTGGTTCAGCTAGATTTCTCTAGCTTACATCCACGGGAGGGAAAGAACACAGCTTTATTGATTTCCTTGAGATGAATTACAGAGTAATGCTTAGATTGCCAAGAAGGGTCACAACTAGCTTTATATAAACAACTTCCTTCTCTCTCTTCAGCTCTCTCTGCTCTCCAACCGATTGCTTCCACCTCAGCTGTTCCATAACAGCCTCAGTTAACGAACCCAGAAAAAACTCCAGCACCTCACGTGAGTTCCTCGTGCTTCTAACGACAAATAACGAACTTTACAAACTGAGCTCAAGCACGTGACATATGCGTGCATCACTTAATTCTAAACGACAACTCCATGCGTCGTTCAGAAGTGTAATTCTTGTACACATCAAAACGCAGGATCTTGTGCCGTTTGAGCTTAAGTGTTTCCAACTTCTAAACACAAAGTCTTCTGCCGTTTTTGGTTTTCTGGATTTGCTTTCACAAACAACACCTCCTAAAATAAAAATAATCACTCCCTGTTTCCCCAATTAACCAAACATGGGAAACTATTAATCTCATCTTCTTCCTATATCCCTCGCAAGTTCACGTTCTTGCTCATCCAGCACGTTCTCAAGGGTGGCCCATATTTTGCGCGACAGCTGCAAGAATGCCTGCTAGCATAGCCCATACTCAAACAACAATCATACTTGGCAGGAATCTGCGAGATGGTATCATACCCTCAAAACATATTTATGAGGATGAGAATGGTGAAGAAATAATAGACAAAGCCAAAGATTGGGGTGCCGTCTGACAGTGCCGATAAAATTTTCATATTACAAGCCATATATGTATGGTAAACAAGAAGAGTTTCCAGTGAAGTGAAGAACTTGTAAGAAAGGGAAAGATGGGAGGCGATTCAAAATTTCATAATTAATTATCCATCTCCACAATTTAAAGGTTTTTATACATTTCATGAAACACAAATTTTGCTAAAAAGTAAATGAGACCTCATTACTCCGTTAGCCATTTAATTAAACTATTAGACAATTCTGGTGACCACTTTGTTTAGTTATATTTAATTTTATGCAAACCATCTGGCTCTATATGAAATTACACATAGGCTCTTGAATTAAAAATGTAGCCCCGCCTAATAAGTTCCTGGACTTCTGTAAAGTGAGAAAAAATTATTAGATCATACGGCTTAATAGTGTAATGACATTATATTATTAAACCGTATGATTAATAACTTTTTCAAACTTTAATAAATTCTAAAATTTTGTATTAGACCAATGCTCACACATATAAGGGAGGGGATAATTTAACTTAAAATTTATTTACTTAAATTTTTTACACAAAATTTGAATCATGGATTTCAAAAAATATAATGGTAGATATTAAAAGTTAAAGGAGCATTTAATGATACTAGTTCATTCACCATTAGATTGTATGAGATCAATAACTCAAATTTTGAGTTAAAAATTTAAGTTGAAATATCCTTTGCCTTATATACGTGCGTGTATAATGTGATAATTTTATATGAGTAATTATAATTTATGACACTGCGAGAACTCAAAAACCTCATCTTCTTTATTGTTCTCGAGTAGTACTATCGGTTCGTGCAATCACATCTTAAATAATTATGTGCACGCACGTTCATCTTTTTGACTCTGTACAACATTATCATGACTTGTTTTATTCTAAAGCATGTATTATATATAATAGAAGTCGACGACCGTACTAACAATACATTTTTCAATTAATCTTTCTGTGGAATTCAACAGCAAAGTACAGTCTAACTAATTATATGCTACATATATTACTTGTCAATAATATTTTGTTTCCATTGACAAGAAAAGAAAAAACTCAAAATATTAATTGTTCTCATTGTTTTCTTACGTATTTAAATCAAAATTCTGCGGTTGAACTAACAAGCATCAGCATCCACAAATAGCATAGCATGTGTAATAAACACGGGTTACATTTGATGAGCAGAAGATGAAGTTGTCACCTTTTCTTCTGTACCCTTTTGATCAACTCTTACGTTATCATTACTCTACATATAACATATATATGTATATGTTTAGTCAATGTCGCGTGCCAATATGTATTTGGCTTTCACAAAATAATGTAATTTTATTCTAGAACTGGTAAAATTTAACACAACTTAATTATCTAACACGAATAAATGAATATGACTCGTCAAATTTGACACGGTTTTTTTATGTGTCAATTTAGGGTCAAAGTTCTTGACCAATACCTGACTAATGACACAATTATATTTTTAAAATTAATTTATAAGTTTTTGTCATTAAAACTCAAATAGTAAACATGATTCTCTCTTTTTTTTTTGGAAGGATGAACATATACACAGTATTTTATGTATAAAATTTTATATAAATTTTGAACTTTAATAGTGTAAGTGTGTAAAATATTGGTACACATGTATATTTTACGATATCGATATATAGTATTGTTTACATATACATAATTAAAACTTTAGTAGTATAAATGTGTAATATTTGGGGGGGGGGGCGTGTTTGTATAATATTTATTTATTTTTTTTAGTTTTGACCACGAGGTATCCTAGAGAGGGCCCCAACTGTGGGAGGCACCTTTGAGCCCGTATCACAACCCAGACTAGAAATCCCCGCTCGAACCAAGAGGCACAGGTTCTCCCAACAAATGCTACTTCCATGCGACTCGAACTGAGGAGCAAACCCAGTCAAGTTACTTAAGGGGACTCCATTGCCAGTGGAGCTAACACTTTGTTGGTTATAATATTTATTAAATATATAGATATTAAACGAGTTATTTGGTAACCTATTTATTTTTTAAGTCCTGTTTATTCTCAGTATTTTGACACAATTATTAAACGAGTCGTATTTAGGTTGACCTAAATTTGACACAATATAAAACTGAAACAACACAAAGACGACCCGACATGCCATTTTACAAGCTGTACTCAATTCATTATAAGACTTTGATTGATTCCTATTTTTATTTTAGATTTTTTTTTATAAGTTTTTCTTCGAAGAGACTAAGAGTAGACTATTCTGGATGTAATTATGTACAAATCCGTATTTTAAAGGATACGAATGTCCTGACTAACGAACATTCACATACAATTTATATATTAATTGATTGTGTTGATCAACGTGTTCACATATTTTTTTCACATTTTGTAATATTAGTCATGATCTATATTATAAGCTACAGAAATGATAATTTCTGAAGCAAATGGAAGGGGAAACGGCTGAATGATTGATAATAATATACTAATAGCAGGGTGTGGAAAATCTGCTTAACCTGCTTTTGTTTTATGATTTATTTCTTTTAATAATATAAGTTTGTTCAGGATGAAATTTAGAAGTTTGAATTTTTCTTCCCCCGAAATTAAGTTGTAAAATGGACTGAAAATGATCGCCAAAAACATCATCTTCAAGTTGATTATAGACTTTATTTTATTAACCAAGCCAATCGACCAACAGATATTTATTAATTGGAGGCCATGGTGTGTGGTTTTGTATTTAGCATGCGTTTGGGGAAACTACGCTGCCAGAGCTGCTCCCCACCATTTATTTTAGGGGAATATTCCCTAAGGGAATATTCACTAAAATATAGGGTGGGGAGCAGCTGCCGAAACGCACCCTTAATGTTGCGGGTTCCATTATGACAGCTCCATTAAACTTTCTTGCACCATTTATCATTTTTGAAAGTGAAAATAGAGAAGATGAAAATAATGAAAGGTTGAATATTGACTTCGTATGTGACCACATGCAATGTTTAGTTTGTATTTTCTGAGAGAAGTACGGGACAGTCATAGGTTGCTTTTTGAAGTTAATTTGGTTCTTCCCAAAGAGTCCTACCAAATAATATCCATCTTGCGGAGTTTCTTTTTCCAACATTAGTTTTCTAGCTTAATCTGACTATAGCTTGCATTTTCAGCACTTGAGAAGCTGTTAAAAGACTATGCCGGGGAATATGCAACTGGTGATGAAGTTTTCCTGGTTAGTTTTTCTGCTTCATCTATGTACATGGTAAACCCTTCTATAATACACAATAGTCTGTGCAAGGAAGCTCTGTCCACAAGCGGGGAGTGGAAACCCCAGTTGGTGTATCGCAGTTTAAGATTTAACTTTGAGGAGTGAGGTTGGGGGATCACTGTTATTAATTTGGGTAGAGCAGACAAGATATAAGAATACATACTCGCAACTGCAATATACAGCCTGGAGTTCATAAATCAAAATTAACCATGGCTGTATGTGGGTCATCTATGCATTGAATTTCTAATAACTGCAATGATCGATGCCTCTTTCATGTGGTGATTACTATTGAACATTGAGGTTACTCTCATTTTTCTATTGAAAATATGAAAATAATCATCTGACAGAAGTGAGAGAGAGAGTGAGTGAAGAGGTAGTGCAAAAAAAACCAGGAGAAAGGACAAGGATTTGTCTTTGCCAGTTTTATCCTTTATGGCCTGAAGTACATTATAAGGTTGTGAGTTATATGACTATTCAGCATTTTGGACTTTCTTTAAAATTAGGAAAAGTTATTAAGATATATAGTTTAATAGTATAATGTCATTACACTATCAAATTATATGATTTAATAATTTTCTAAAACTTTAATAAAGTTTAAAATTTTAGATCAGATTAGTGCTCGTGTATTTATGGAGGAGATAATTTAACTTAAATTTTTTTTACAAAATTTGATCCATGGATCTTAAATAATCTATTGTAGATATTGAAAGTTAAAAGAAGCATTTAATAGTGCCAATTCATTCACCATTGGATTTGATAAAATCAATAGCTCAAATTGTGTCAAAAATTTAAGTTAAAATATCTCTTCCCATATATATATATATATATATATATGGCAATACCTATCTTACATGTAATGTAAGATACATCCTCACACATGAATAGTGTATATGTGGGACTCACACACTATTTATATATGAGGATGTATTTTACATTAAATGTCTATATATATATATATATATATAGTAGTTTTCCAATCAGGCTTCAATGCATTGTATTTTATCATGTAGTGTAGTAAAATCTAAACTTTTTTGTCTTTTAACTAATCCCTGACTTTATTAAAGTCAGAGATCCCTGATTAGAAAACTACTATATATATATATATATATATATATATATATATGTGTGTGTGTGTGTCCTTCGATAATGTAATACTTTTAAATGAGTATTTTTATATTTATAATTTATGATACTGCGAGCACTCAAAAAGCTTTTCTCTTTCTTGTCTAGAGCACTATCGGTTCCAGTCATGTCTTAAATAATTATGCGCACGCGCGTTCATCTTTTTGACTCTGTACAACAATAACATGACTTGTTTTATTGTAAGCATATATTAAATATAATAGAAGTCGACGACTGTACTGACAATACATTTGTCAACTAATCTTTCTGTGGAATTCAACAGCAAAGTACAGTCTAACTAATTATATGCTATATATTACTTGTCAATAATATTTTGTTTCCATTGACAAGAAAAGAAAAAACTCAAAATATTAATTGTTCTCATTGTTTTTCTTATGTATTTAAATCAAAATTCTACCGTTGAACTAACAAGCATCATCATCCACAACAGCATAGCATGTGTATATAAACACTAAGTTTTAAGAATTTTACTTGTCTTATTAGGTGTTGTGTTTGATGAATTGCTTACGCACATGAAGAGGGGGGGTGCATTTGATGAGCAGAAGATGAAGTTGTCACCTTTCTTTTTTGCCCTTTTGATCAATTATCACGTTATCATTACTCTTCGTATATATGTATATGATATGTATATGTTTAGTCAACGTTGCGTGTCAATATATATCCGGCTTTAGCAAAATAATGTCACTCTATTCTAGAGCCGGTAAAATTTGACACGACATGATTACATGAGATGAACACAACAAGAACAAATAGATATAAGTCGTCAAATTCGACACGATTATTAAATGAGCCGGGTTTAGGATGATATTATTTTTTTCTATGTTGGGTTAAGGTCAAAGTTCTTAACCTATTTACTTGACTAATGACACAATTATATTTTTTAAATTAATTTCTATGCCCTTGTCATTAAAACTTAAATATTAAACATGATTATCTCTTTTTATTTTTATTTTTTTAGAAGACAGGCATATACATAGTATTTTATCTATAAAATTTTATATAGATTTAGAACTTTAATGGTGTAAATGTGTAATAATTTGGGAGGTTTGTGTATGTGTATGTGTGTGTATAATATTTGTTAAATATATAGATATTAAATAGGTTATTGAATAATCCGTTTATTTTTCGTGTCAGGGTTTGAGTCTCAATATTTTGATATGACTATTGAATGGATCATGTTTGGATCGACTTAAATTTGATAGGATATAAAGCTGATACAACACGAACACGACTCGACAACCAGTTTTGTAAGCGCTACTCAATTCATTATAAGGCTTTGATGGATTCTTTTTTATATTTTGGATTTTTATTATAAGTTTTCCTTCCAAGAGAGAAAGGGTAGTCTATTTTGGATGTAATTATGTACAAAACCATTTTTTAAAGGATAAGAATGTCCTGACTGACGAACATTCACATGCAATTTATCTATTAATTGATTGTGTTGATCAACGTGTTCACATGATCACATCTTTCTGTCACCCTTTGTGATATTAGTCACGATCTCTATTATAAGCAAAAATGATAATTTCTGAAGCAAATGGAAGGGGAAACGGCTGAATGATTCATAATCATATACTAGTGGCAGGGCGTGGAAAATCTGTTTAACCTGCTTTTGCTTTCTGATTTGTTTCTTTTTTAAAAATACAAACTTGTTCAGGATGAAATTTAGAAGTTTGAATTTTTCTTCCCCCTGAAACTTGTGAAATGGTCTGAAAATGATCGCCAAAAACATTATCTTCAAGTTGACTATAGACTTTAGTTCATTAATCAAGTCCACCAACCAACAGATAGTTATTAATCGGTGGCCATTGTGTGTGGTTTTGTATTTAATGTAGTGGGTTCCATTATGAAAGCTCCATTAAACTCTCTTGCACCATTTATCATTTTTGAAAGTGAAAAAAGAGAAGATAAAAATAAAGAAAGGTTGAATACTGACTTCGTATGTGATCACATGCAATGTTTAGTTTGTATTTTCTGAGAGAAGTACGGGACAATCATAGGTTGCTTTTTGAGCTTTGAGTAATTTTTGGTTTGTTGAGAAATGGGTGTGAAAAGAAAAGTGTTTCTGCTGTCCGTTTACTTGCAGTTTTTGATCATAGCAGCTGTGACTAATGATAATGACTGTAAGCTAATTCTCTTCAATTAGCAATGGCACCTCCATTTTTCTTGTTGATATGTTCTCGAAATACTTGTTGAACTGCGTGATGCTGTCTTCTGTGTGCTTGTGTTTGTCTCTGTGTGTGAGCAAGTGCTTGCTTTTCAATCTACGGAATGGTATCAGAAGTTATTTGAGTCTTTTAGCATCAATAAACACTTAAAAAGCATCTCCCTTCTGATGCAGTTGTTATTTTAAAAGCACTCAAAGATGATATATGGGAGAATGAACCGCCAAATTGGAAGAACAATGATCCTTGTGGTGACAATTGGGAAGGAATTGGCTGCACAAATTCGCGTGTGACCTCCATGTATATATTTGCAATTTTTATTTTTTTATTTTTTTACATACTGTTATTCACTGAAGGTTTCTTTTTCTGTATTATCATGCTATTCATTCTCTGCTTCAGAACATTATCCGGCATGGGATTGAAAGGTCAGCTCTCTGGAGACATTACTGGTTTAACGGAGTTGCATACTCTGTGAGTCCTCAATCCTCACATTGAGGAATTGTATTTTTTTTTTTTTATACTTGCAATTAATTTAAATCAGCACCTCTCATTCAGGATTATATTTGGTTGAAATGGAAATGTTGTCTGTGATAGTTGGCCCTGGATTTAGAGATTTTCAAATATTTGACTGTGAACTCTTCATATAGGGATTTATCCAACAACAAGGACTTGAGAGGACCACTTCCAACAACAATTGGGAATCTGAAGAAGCTATCAAACTTGTAAGGAGATTTCTTCTCGTCAAAGGTTTTGCTTTTTGCAAACTTCTGTGGATAAAGCCTTAACAAAAACTATATTTTTACATGCCAGGATGCTGGTGGGTTGCAGTTTCTCTGGACCAATTCCCGATTCAATTGGATCTCTACAGGAGTTGGTCCTTCTGTAAGGATTTTTGACTCTGTAATGTTTCACTTAGGCTGTTGCAATTGTCAATAATATGAAAACACGTTGGATGAGGGGTTTACAAGGCCTTTTTTGCTGATTTCGTACATTTACATTCTTTTACATCTTTTGTTGGTGTAGCTCTGTGTTTGTGCCAATGGACCAGTGAATCTGAAAACATTCATTATTACTGCATGCAGATCCTTGAATTCTAATGGTTTCAGTGGAAGAGTTCCACCATCCATTGGTAATCTGTCTAATCTTTACTGGTTGGATCTTACTGACAACAAACTTGAGGGAGAGATCCCAGTCTCCGATGGAAATTCACCTGGTCTTGATATGCTAGTTCGGGCAAAGCACTTGTATGCCAAATCTATTTGATCTTTTTGGCTCTCTTAACTTATAGCCTTGCATGTATTTGTTCTCATAAACTTCTTTTCATCATCTACAGTCATTTTGGAAAGAATCAACTCTCAGGCTCAATACCAGAGAAACTTTTCCGACCAGACATGGTTCTGATTCATGTGTAAGTTTTGCAATGAACTAGTTCTTGTAGTTTATGTCACTATCAGAGATGGTCATCTCAAACATTGTATATTAAAGCATCACTTTCATTCTATTCCTCTCACTTTTTCACTTCTTGGACCAGGCTATTTGACAGCAACAACCTCACTGGCGAGCTTCCTGACACCCTTGGACTAGTGAAAAGTTTGGAAGTTGTGTGAGTATCTACATCTCATATTCAATTGAAATGCTACGGCGTACTGTAGTCTATATGAAGTCTTTTCTGATGAATTTCTCGTCCTGATTACAGACGTTTTGATAGGAATTCATTAAGCGGACCTGTTCCTTCAAACCTCAACAATCTTACAAGTGTTAATGAGCTGTACGCTGACTACATAGATATGGAAATAAGCCTTATATTTTATTTTTGGCCAGTTAGATCCAATTCTTTACCACAAATTATTTTGAAATGAAGAGTGTTGGGTTATAATATCTTTCAGGTACTTGTCCAACAATAAACTGACTGGAGCAATGCCTAACCTTACTGGCTTGAGCGTCCTCAGTTACTTGTAAGTAGAAAAGTTTTTATTACATCTGCTTATATCTTCACATCAATAATCCTGGGGTAGATAAAGCATCTCAAATACTGATTTATTTTCATTCTATAACAATTGATTTGCAGGGACATGAGTAATAACAGCTTCGATGCATCAGAAGTTCCTTCATGGTTTTCAAGCATGCAATCCTTAACAACATTGTATGCATCTCTGTCGTCTCCTTTCTTAATTACTCTTTACAAGTAAAACACGTGCACATGCAATTTGTGTCGATTATGTGTTACCTTAAGTATTTTGGGTCCGGAACTGCAGTTCCTTACACAACTGCACTTTAAGAAGGCCCATATGTTCTGTATTACATCTTTTCTCGCAACTAATATTGTAGATTACAGCTTTTCCATGTTGATGATTGTTCAAATTCCAATTTATCCTCTTATGGCTCCTCACTTAATATGTGTCTTTTGCGTATGTCTCTTTATGATCTATGTTGTAAGACCTATTTCACATGTGTGTCTGTATGCATTTCTCTGTCTTTTTGTGATTCAAGACGGGCAATTTTCGTGTAAATTAGGAGAATGATCGACTACTTTTTCTGACAGAATGATGGAGAATACTAATCTTGAAGGTCAAATTCCTGCTAATCTGTTCAGCATTCCCCATCTGCAGACTGTGTAAGTATTAGCATATATTTCAAGTAGCACCCTAGCCAATGTAAAAGCTATTGAAAATTACAAATGAATCTCAAAAATTGAAACCTTTAGGTTCAAACACAAAACAGATCACTGGCAAACTCCATATAAATGCAGTCACTCTTCTGCCCTGATTTAATTATCACATTTTGATAGGGTCATGAAAACCAACGAGCTTAATGGCACCTTGGACCTTGGCACGAGCTACAGTGAAAATCTGCTTGTTAATTTGCAGAATAATCGCATCTCTGCCTACACAGAAAGAGGAGGAGCACCTGCCGTTAAGTTAACGTAAAGCTCACTCTCCCTGTGTTCTAGGAATTCCTTTTCAATGGTTTTCCGGAAAAATTCACAAATAATAATTCCGTGACAGTTAAAATGCCATATGTACCATACAGTGTACTAGAAACAATTCGTTTTCAACTCACTGAGGTTATTTTCTTCTAAATTTTGCAGACTTATTGATAACCCAATTTGTCAGGAGTTGGGAACTGCAAAAGGTTATTGCCAGCTTTCCCAACCGATTTCCCCTTACTCAACAAAGCAAAAGAACTGTCTACCTGCCCCCTGCAATGCAAATCAGAGTTCTAGCCCTAACTGTCAATGTGCCTATCCATACACGGGAACTCTAGTTTTCAGATCTCTTTCATTTTCAGACTTGGGAAACACAACTTACTATGAAATTCTCGAGCAGAATGTGACAACATCTTTTCAGTCTACTTATAAACTTCCCATAGATTCCATTTCTCTCAGTTATCCGCACAAGAATAATTTTGAATACCTTGAATTGAGTATACAATTTTTTCCTTCTGGCCAAGAACGTTTTAATCGAACAGGAGTGTCTAGTGTTGGGTTTGTTCTTAGCAACCAGATTTACAGCCCCCCTCCTCTTTTTGGACCTATGTTCTTCAATGGTGATCAGTATCAGTACTTTGCTGGTAATTTTGCTACTGTCATGGAACAATATGTATTAGTGCACTGCTGCTTTCATTGATATTAATGTTTCTGTTGGTGCGTTATCTTTTTGAAGAATCTGGAGGGTCAAACAAGTCGACAAGCATTGGGGTTATCATTGGAGCAGCAGCTGCTGGTTGTGTCGTACTGTTACTCTTACTCTTTGCAGGGGTTTATGCTTATCATCAAAAGAGAAGAGCGGAGAAAGCAAATGAACAGAACCCTTTTGGTATGTTAAGGACTTGATGTAAACTTTGCATTTTTCCAGTTGGTGCACTATTAAATTTGTTTATGTTTTACAAATGCAGCACATTGGGACATGAATAAGAGCAGTGGTAGCATTCCTCAACTGAAAGGAGCAAGATGCTTCTCCTTTGAAGAGGTTAAAAAATACACTAACAATTTTTCTGATGCTAATGATGTTGGATCTGGGGGCTATGGAAAGGTTTGGTTCATATATCTCTCTCTGACCTTATTTCAGTGTAATGCCTTCACTAATCAGGCACAAATCTCTCCCGTTGATACTTAATTTATAATGTGGTTACTTTTACCATATTCTCAAAAGTGTCAATGTAATTATGGCCATTTTTCTAATTCTATCCCAATAAAATTTGAGTTAAGCATGTACAAGCACAAAACCAAAGCCACCTTCTCCCTCGAGGTATGCTTTCATCGCAGGACAGAACATGCCCTAAGATGGAAGGAAGTATTAGAATAAAGAGAAACAAAATTATCAAATAACTGATATATCATCACTTGCCATGTATGTTTTTATTTGTCAGCAATATATAGATGAAGTCAGGCCAATCAATTGAAACCATCCTGTCACATTCAAAACAACATGCATTGAAAAATGTTAAATTGATAAATAAACTATCTCTATTAACTTGTACTTAACAACTTAGAAAGTTAAAATAGCCATGGATGATTACCCAAATTTTTTATTTCGTCAAAATCTTTATAGGTTTATAAGGGTACTCTTCCTAATGGACAACTGATTGCCATCAAACGAGCTCAACAAGGATCTATGCAAGGTGGGCAAGAATTCAAAATGGAGATTGAACTTCTATCAAGAGTCCATCATAAAAATCTTGTCAGCCTTTTGGGATTTTGCTTCGATCGAGGTGAACAAATGCTGATATATGAATTTGTTCCTAATGGTTCTCTGGGGGACAGTTTATCAGGTATATTCTTCATCATTATTTCTGGAACCTTTTGATTCTTCAGTTGCATGCTTTATATAAAGGATGGTAATTGTCAACGTACTGTAAATGCAGGGAAGAATGGAATCAGGTTGGATTGGATAAGGAGACTTAAAATAGCCCTTGGTGCAGCAAGAGGTTTATCCTATCTGCATGAACTTGCCAACCCTCCTATTATACATAGGGATATTAAATCATCCAACATACTTCTGGATGAACGCTTAAATGCCAAAGTTGCCGATTTTGGTCTCTCGAAATCTATGTCTGACAGTGAAAAGGACCATATCACTACTCAAGTTAAAGGGACAATGGTGAGTATCCCCACATAGACACTTGATCTACCAGTTTAGATTACAAAATTTTGTGAATTCATGTAAATATTTAAGTTCACAGAGGATTCTGAACTGATCTTATATGTCCTGAGAATGGATTTTTTGGGTGCAGGGCTACTTGGATCCAGAATATTACATGACACAACAATTGACTGAAAAGAGTGATGTTTATAGCTTTGGTGTGCTGATGCTGGAGTTACTTACTGGAAGAAGACCCATAGAGCGTGGAAAATACATTGTGAGAGAGATAAGAACGGTAATGGATAAGAAGAAAGAGCTATACAACCTTTATGAATTAATTGACCCAACCATTGGTTTGAGTACAACACTGAAAGGTTTTGAAAAGTACGTGGATCTTGCACTGAAGTGTGTGCAAGAATCAGGAGATGACAGGCCCACAATGAGTGAAGTGGTGAAGGACATTGAGAATATTTTGCAGCAAGCTGGTCTGAATCCAAATGCAGAATCAGCATCCTCTTCAGCAAGTTACGAGGATGCAAGCAAGGGAAATTTCCACCATCCTTATTGCAATGAAGAAGGCTTTGATTATGGTTATAGCGGTGGCTTTCCAACTTCAAAGATCGAGCCTCAGTGAGTATTTACCTATTGTTTTGAATGTTGCACCAGACGAGAACAGTGTACTTCTGTACTTAATAGCACTTTAGCTAGTAAATGCAACTTATTTTTGTTGTTGTTTGTGACATTCATTTCTTTGCTTGTGAGAATATGATTCAGAAACTGTGTATAAGTGCATGTATACTTCTCTTCCAAAAATTTTGTGTGAGATTATTTGGTTTCAAATTAATTCTACTTCATGTTGTTGTATATTTCTCTTTTTGTGTTCTTTGTTTCTAATCTAAACTCGAATCAAAAACCATGAAAGATATGTATGAAAGTATCCTGCATTTGATCATCAATTGTAGACAATTATCATACAAAGAGAGTGTTCATTTTGCAAAATGGGATATCAGTGTATACTTCAGGTCATTGGCTTCTCCAACACAGCAGAAAAGTACCATTCATTTTTCTTGACTCCGCGATCAAGCTTCATGCCAACATTCCATCTCAGCTTCTTGAATCCAATTCTATCCAACATTGGAACATAAGTTTCGTTAAGTTGTGACCCGAAGCAGAAGAAACGGTCCAGCCAAAAGATCCCTCCAGGTCTCAGCACCCTGTATATATCATAGAGTGTGAACTCGAGCATGGAATCTGGTATCCAGTTGCTGAGAACGTGCATTGAATGAACTATATCCAGTGTGTTTTCGAAGAATGGAAGCCTCTGGGAAACGCTGATATGCATCGAAATCAAGCCTCTCGAAGCAATGAAGCTGTTGAAAGGACCATCTAGATTCAATGAGGTTGTGATGATAGTCACATTCCTCTCCCTCATTCTAGCAGCAAATGTGCCAGTTCCCCCTCCTATGTCTAATCCAATTCGGATTGTCCCCAGAGGCTTCATACTCAGAACTTGATCAATACCATAATCAAGCTTCCCATTGTCAATGAGCCATCTACTTTTCTCTCTGCCCTGCAAATCAAAGCAGTCTTTGCAGTCAAAGAACCCTGGTGCTTTCTTCCTATCAATAAGACACTGGTAGCTTTTGCATGAATATGGATCCCAAATGATACTAGTCTCAGCAGGTTTTTCCCAAAGACTATCCGGAACAGCCGTTGGCTCGACATAGTTGACCGGAGACTTGGGCTTGCATCTCCGGCGAGGCAGAGGCTCACACCCTTTAAGCATAAGCCTTTGTGCAAAAACATCATCAACAGGACATTCCCCACCAATGTCATAAGTCATATACTTTAACAACTCATCATGAAACTTCGAGCAACCAGCACCAACCGGGGCAATCACCTCATCGGATCCCATCCTCGGAGAGTACCCAAGTGGCAACTTATGAGGACCTACGGCAAGCTTCACCTCATCAGGCAAACCAACGGTTAAATCATCACTCAACTTACTCATCACTGCAGACAAATTAATGCCGCTCACTTTCTCATTTGGGTGTACAAACTCTCTAGTAAGCTCAATAAGGAGGGCTTGCACAAGCAAGTTGGTGGAGTTAAGCTGCTGCTGCAACTCAGCAATGATGCCATGACTTGCAGCAAGCTCGATTTTCGTAGAGCTGAACTCACTCAAGAGAACGGTAGAGTTCAATAGAGGAAGAGTAAGCTGGTTGGAGTAACTATTAAGCTTCAAGCTGAAAGAAGGGCCAGTGAAAATGTAAATTGTGAGAAGATTTGTCAGTATAACAAGCAGAAGCATTTTGAGCTTGAGCGTGTTCTGTGCATTCTTTTTAACACAGTCTTGATCATCTCCTTTGCCCATCTTGATTTAGTAGTTAATTTTGTGGCTGTGAAGAGAGTGGTGATGAGAAGTGAATTGAGGAACATTATAAATGTGGTGAGGATCAAGAGATTCATGTACTCAAAGTGAGGCATCGGCCATTGTTACTCGGCGGTTTGGACGTTCGAGATAAATTTATGAAAGCTTGATTTGTTTATCTATTACATAACGTGCACCATTATTTGTCAACTTTTGCACTCTCTTCGGATCTTGACTCATATCTTCTCTTCGTTAATAAATATAGGTAGTAAATTTATATAAGATTTCCATCTAATATTTCTATCAGGTCTTGTATTTGATAATCATCGACCTTTATATGGCGCAAACATGAAATTTGCTTGAATCCTTTTATATGTACAAAGAAAAAGAAAGTAGATCTAATTTATCTTAAACTTACATATTTAGACTGTATCAGAACATGATATTGATTTAATTAATTAAGAATGTTTTATTGTAATATTTTTAAATTTAGAATGTAAATACTAATATTAAAAAAGAGATTTTTTTTTTAATAATATAAAAAGCTCCAAGTCCAACAAATAGTCATCTTAATTTCTTATTTCTCCCTCAATTTATCATGTGCTATATATGCCTATATGTATCTTGGATCCTCCAAAAAGCTTCTGGTTAATAAAAGATTTAAAAGTTATTCACTCCAACAGCCATTACGCCATTAGGCTTTAGTTGACTCGATCGCTAGTTGAATATATCTACTTGTTTCATTTAAGAATATTAATCATAATTAGTTGCAATCCCAAGTAACAATATCTCTCCTTCAAGTTGAGGGATTTTTATATTTCTTTATCGCAATATGTGTTGGCAAATTAGGAAAGGCAGTACGTTATTTTGATTACGTGCAATTCAGGCAACCAGAAAAAAGTTGGTGGCTGAGCTCCATGTTGCCATCAAGCTTCTCTATATCGTCCCATGTGTGATGCTTTTTATACACCCATAAATTTGTTTACATAATTTGTTGATTAATTAAATTTTACACTCCTGGGTCAACATTAGAGATCCCCTTCTTTTTTTTTTTTGGAAAAATTGTTATTTATAAACTGTATGCACCGATATCCCAGTCCAATTTAGTCTCATCTCGAAACCTGCTGGAGCTTATTAGTGGTAAAGACAAAGAACTCTTTTCTCTCCACAAAAAGATAAAATGAGGCAAATATTAATTTGATCGCTGAAATGGAACTAAAAAGATGGCATTTACATGAATGCAAATGCAGTGTCAGTTATCGATTAAAGGAGCCACATTTAATTAATTAACTAAGCTCCAAAGTGGTCCTTAATTATTTGTACCTCAGCTTTTCATAAAGGCAGTTGCTATCTTTTGCCTTTTGAAGGAATCCCTTAAACACACATAATTAACCTTTTTTTCAGGTTTACTTAATTTATTCATTTTTTTTTAATGTTTCTTAGCCAAGGACAAGAACAATTAATTGAAAATTGGAAGAAAAAAAAAACAATGAAACATGATCACCTAGAAACGAGTGGTCCACTTTCACATGCCAAATTATGGCAAGAGCCTTTAAAGTTTATTTAGTGGATATCTGGTATCATTTTCTGAAAGTTATTATTATTATTATTATTATTTTATTTTTTCTAAATAGAAAAATGCTAAACTTTTGTTTACTAACGTAAGTCCTTTTCATCGAAAATCTGGAATTTGATAGATCCTGCAAATCTTTCTAATCATTAGCACAGAAGGGAGAAAATTCTGTTCACACCTCATATTTGATAGTGGTATTACCATTCATTATATTTCACTTTGATCCTTCGTTTATTATTAGATATCATCTCCAGTGAAAGTGCCCACAATTGCCACCTTTCTCATGTTAATCATAATTAAAATTTTAGAACCTCTTTATTACAATCAATACATATCTAAAAGCATTTATCTTTGGTGAGATTCAAAATTTGAATTTCTTGTACGTTTGGAGTTGAGTGTTTGTGGTTGTAAGTATTTGCAGAACACTTTGAGTATTAAGCAAAGAGCAAGCGTTATAAACATATCCTTTCCTTTTAATAAGCCCCAGCAAGCTGGAGTAATAAAGCTGATTCAAAGATGAGAGGGAGAGTTAATGAACTTTTCATCACTATAAACACTACTATATCTTAAGTTTTAATCATTTTACACAAAAAGCAATGAAAATTCATGTATCCTTATTAGTTGGACAAGCTTGTGCTAGCTTCCTCAGATTCTCGATGATCATAACCAGTTTTGTGTTAAGCCGATTCACAAAGCACTTTGGTACCCATCCTGCAGGATCCAACTGAGAAACCAAAAATAAGTATATATATAAAAGAGCTTTGTTTTAATCAATATGGCAATATATATATATATATTGCATTACATGCAGACAAGTGTTTATATTTTGTTTATTTTAATTTACCTGAACGACATAAGTGACCATACATGAGTCATCTTCAAGCTTCTCCACGACCCATCCTGATTGAAGCAACAGTCCTCTTATTGAATTATTTTGCTTGGGATGCAATCCTGCTGCTATCTCTTTTGGCAGTGAAGCTACTGCTACCACCTACAAGCCCCAGAAAAATTAAGAATAAAAACTTGCACATTGTTTGTGAAAGCAAGCAATAATTAGACTTATTTGTTTTACTTACAAGGGTACCATCTTCCATGGTTTCGCGGCGTTCGTAGACTATGAATTCTCTGTTTCTGAAGAGCGGCTTCGAGTGTTCCCCGAACCGAAGTCGGATTATGCTCAGGTTATCTTCAAGATCTTTAATGTACTTGGCTTCAACCAGATCAGAATCCCACTGCTGTTGTATACAAATTTGGCAGCAGGAAACTCAGTAAATATACTTGCGTACTAATATTTACTTGGCTGTTGCTTTATTATACAATTCCAAGTTCCATAAACATCTAAAAGAAAATTTCTATTTAAATCCTAGCCAAAATAGCTGTAAAAATTGTCTTCCTGATGAATGATGACAACCAAACATAAAAGAATCACATGCAGGTATGCTTAAGGATAAAAGTTTTCTTTTCATTGTGTTGGACCAACTTATATCTGTCCGTATACACGATTATGATGATACTTTAATCAATATCCAGCCGTATTTTAAGTTTTACAAGCGCCAAGAATTGATCATCACCTTGGCAGCATCGATAGCATTGGCAACAGTGATGAATTGCTGAGGTGAGACTGATTTGAGCAGCCACCGGCTTCGGAAAGTGTGAAGTGAACCCGACCTTCTCTTTGATATCTCTACTCCGTCGTCAAGAGTAAGAACTTTCCATTCATCATCGCCATTTCCAAACCTGTTCGAGTCTGAAGCTGATAACAATTCCTGTATGCAGCTCTCACTTGCAAAGTGCACGTATCTTCTCAATGAGTCCTCACTTATGGACCTTCACAGACATTCAAAAGAAAGTAATAACATGAAAAAAACAAATTCCCCTATCCGAATTGTTATAGGAAACAGGATTAAGGCATCAAATGGTTGGAAAAGTACTCACCAGGATCGGCTACAGGGAGCCGGACTGTTCATTTTAGGATTCAGAATTGGTCTACAGGCTTCTTTCTACTCCAAGATAATCAACAAAGGACGTGTATATGTATATACGTATATATATGATGAAGAGAGAAGATTAAAGATTGGTTAGAAGTGTAAAATAATGGGAAGTGGGGAGAAGTGATTGATGCACATGCATTGCGAGAGGAACCTCCATGATTAGAAGAGCAAGTCTCACTTTCTCTCTCTTTGTTCTCTTGTTCAATCCGTCGACAAAGGATTAGATTCTTTACTTGGGAAAAAAAGGCAGCAAGAACAAAGAATAGAGAAGTTGATGCACATGCAGTGTTGGTGGCTTTTAAAAAATGAATAGGCAGATGGGGAAAAGACTAAAAACTAAAAGCAATAAGATCGACTTGAATTGAATTGAATTGAACTCAGTAGATTAACCAAAATTGCCTGTTAATGGGTGACAATGACCTAGTAAAAAAGAATCATAAGGTCCCCAATCACGTGCCCCTTTTGCATAGTTTAATTTACATCAAAGATGGACAAACTTTTGCCTCTAGCAGAAGTAGTAAAGCTCTATCTCATCATCAGTTTCCTTTCAGAGATCGACAGATGCAGGTTATAATTTAATCTTGTGCTCTGTGTAGAAAACAAAGCCTTTGGACACATTCAGCAGATTTTCACATGCTTTCTGGGTGTGCATGAGAGGCTTCTGGTTTCTAGTAACTCATTCATTGAATCATAGAAGTTAACAACAAAGAGAAATGATTAGATAGTAATCGACAATATTTTGAAGGATAACAATAATAATAAGATTTAGGAATAAAGTTTCTTTAGGAACATAAGAATGATGAAAGAGAGACATAAATTAATTTATATCAGTAAATTGTAATGACTTTATTGCATTCATAATTACTGACAACTAAGTAAAGAAACGGAAATTTGAAAGAATTAGCACCTAACCACCAGGGCCAGGCCCCCTCTCACCCTCCTCCCTCAACCAGAAAAATAAAAACGACACTAAGATTGTGATATATGCTGCCCCAAGAAGCCTTTGGCTTTCAGACTTTCTACTGTTTCACGAACAGCATCTTCAACAGGAGTGAAAACTAGCCCCAAATCCATTAATCTCTTGGCCGCATCTTTGCAAGGAATCAGACCTGGTTGAGTTTCCCCATCGAACCTGTTTGTCATCCAAGTTATTAAGCAAACTTTGAACTAATTGGAAGTAAGTATTAATTACATTCGAGGTAAAAAAAGGGAAAAAAAAATCGACTATTCTGGAACAAAACCAAGAAAAGTTCAAAATAGCCAATAATAGCGAAGTATAAAATTCTTGCTTCAATTAAGATTTCTCTTGTCTTGATACATATACAACTAGACCTCCAGGTTGTCCTCTTTTTTTTTTTAATTATTATTATTATTATCATCATCATCATCATCATTATTATTATTATTATTATTATTTTGGTGGCATACATTATCAACTGGCATGACTTTCAAATGTCTAGAAGTACAAAGGAATTTTCTCTCATGAAAGGATCGTCGTAGAGGCATTTTCTTTAAGAATAATGAACCCTCACTTGACAACAACTACGAATCAGCACTAATGCACCCGACAGTTTGGTTGAAGATATGTTTAATGATTGGTAATGATGACATCAAATCCATTGAGGAAACCATCAAATAAGCCTCAAGAAGCAGAATAAGGCGATCACTGATTTGATGCACATACCTTTGAAATCTAAAGACAATGTAAGCCTATATACTTTTGGCCACTAGAAACACAGAGAAAATCATTTTAAAAAAAATGTTACTTGAGTTTTACCACTGAATTACTAGTTCCAGCGCTGGTCCTGAATATTGTAAACATAAACATAGGATTCCTACTTTTCTAAAGTTCTGTCACGCACAATAGAAGAACCATTTCACAAGTAAAATGGTACTTTATTTTTTATTCTATATTAATGCAGAACTAGTATACAAAGCAATTCATTGTTAGCATTAGGATGCTTCAAAAGCACTCACTCCTGGGCAGCATATAAAATGTAAAGCTTCTTCACCAAGGCTAAACAGAGACAAACATCTAATATTGAAGGCAAACTACACAAAGCAATTGAGTTGACAGATTTTTGAGAGAGGAATATTTTTATTCTACTGTATCCATCAGGAACTGAATTATTGAAGAGATGGAAAAACTCCAGTTCTTAGTGGACATGTATAAGGAAAAGAAAAAGTTCCACTTCATAAAGTGGACACAGGTAATCAATGGTGAGAGGCTCATAAAGAGTGGGCATAAAGAAACAAAATTTCAAATGAGAGAAGCTCCCAAGGGTTCCACCATAACCATGAAAGGATAAGCACTAGAAAGTCATAATAATTTAAGAGAGAAATTACATGTTTATGTCCAACTGTGCACCACATAAAGTGCAATTATAACTTCAATTAGGATCACCATGCTAGAATATGAATTTTCCTACCGATCACTCAAAATGACTGATCTCCAAAAAGTAATGAAATTCAGTTTTGTCACTTTCTGTAATAAATTCTTTTACCATTTCTCCCTCTTCACTTACAATCAAACACCAAGTCAACTTCACCTCTCATCCACTTAAGCTGATCTTCTCAATAATCTCTTAGCTACAGTTCCAGAGAAGGCAACAGGTAAAGAGTAAAGTAAAAAATAACAAGGACTGGGAATCTATAAAGTAAAACATAAAATTAAAGGATGTGGTCATGTTACACAAGACCATGTCATGGTCTCAGTTTAAAGAGTAAGACTTTAACTATTCTGGTAACCTCTCATGCCCCTACGAGCATTGCCACTTTTGCTAATGCACCACCAAAAATTTCAAAAATCAACTAAATAAACATACACCTTTGAGTGATAGCTAAAAACAATAATGACCAATTTCTCATGATATTAAAAGTACTAACAAGTCAAATATAGACTTGATTCTCAAATCAATTTTGGGATATACGCAGTTAAACTTAATGCCAAATCAGTTAATTTGTGACAAATGCAGTGACACTTAATGCCAATAATTCTCATGAGCTTTTTTTTTTTTTTTTTTTTTCCCTTATCATTGGGAATGACAGTTACCAAGCTCTGCATCATACGGCTACTTGATAGAATAAGTGACACCATTTTTTTCATGTGGAAGTATAATAGCAAGCCATAATATAAAGCGTAAGGGCGACTGAAATACAAACCTGTGAACTGGAAACTCAGGGAAGAGTTTAGAGACTCTTTCAGCAAAGTCACCAAACTGATAGATACCATTTGTGCACAGATATCTACCAGAAGCAGCAGGAGATTCAAATAGCAACACTTGCGCCTTTGCTACATCTTTAACAGGAACTGCTCCCAACCAGTGATACTCTTGAGTATCTTTTGAACCCTGTAACAGCTGCTGTAGTACAGCACAGCTCGCGTTTAAATAAGGCTGCATGAGTGGCCCCAGACATGTAGCAGGATGGATGGCCACAACATCCACCCCATGTTTCTCAGCAAACTCCCATGCAGCTTTCTCTGCCAATGTCTTTGACACTGGATACCACTTCTGCCATAATCAAGAGAATACAAATGCAGCACAAACAAATTAAATCCCCTAAAACTTGAAATAAACAAAATCAGATGTATACGACAGAGAAAAAGCTGCCACAACTGGGTATTTTTAATCACTTCGAGATACTCTGTGTGTGTGTGTGTGTGTGCAGATTGGTCTTTCATCAATTTCAGTTCCAGGATCAAAAAACAGGGGAAGAACGTATCATCTTATAATCTCATCATACCAGCATTTTTCTTTTTTGCAAAAAGAAATTTATCATCCATCCACTTATTTAATTGATGAAATTAGTCATATAATTATTAATTACTTCCCGCAAAACCAAGTTTTTGCAAGTGAAACTTGGCAAATCTCCTTTGTCATTTAATTACTTTTTGCAAAAGCAAGTTTTTTCAAGTGAAAATGGTTCTTTAAAGCTTTTTCTATAAAAGCACTTTAAGTGCTTTGCTTTTTGGCTTCTTCAAATACTGAGCACCAAGTGTTCTTCTATCAAGAAAAGCTTTTGCCTGTTTCAACCAAATACCATAAAGTGATACAAAGCAAGCCCCTGACCTATTCAAGAGCGATTTTGGTAAACCAAAAGCACTTATTGAGCATATCTTTCACTCATAATTCACAAATTAAACCCACAAAATTCAGAAGCAAGCAATCACCCAAATTTTCATCAGCATTCTCTTCAGCTCAAAACAAATTGTTAAGCACTCAACAAACCACATTTATAATTATACATTTCACTAACCAAATAAAAATTAAAAAATTAAAATAGGAACGTTGATAGGAAAAAGATTACCTTTCGAGACTTGCAATATTCAAGATCAGTCCACGAAGTCTCATCGAAGACTTTATCTTTCCAGCCGGGATTCGGTACAATCGCCGAAATGGAGCTCGTGACCACCACGCGCCTCACCCCAAACCTCTTAGCAGCCTCAAGCACATTAAGCGTCCCTTGAACAGCCGGCAGAATAAGCTCCTTCTCGGGGTCCACAGGATCCTCCAGCGTACAAGGAGACGCCACGTGGAATACCCCCTTGCATCCCTCAACGGCCCTCGAGACGGCGCCGGAGTCCAACACGTCGGCCTCGAACACTCGCAAGTTGGCATCGCCGGCGCCAGGGAGGGCGAACAAGTGAGATGAGTCGGAGCCGGGGAAAACGGTGGCGTTTATGGAAGTGTAGTTGTTGTCTAAAAGGGTCTTGACTAGCCACGTGCCGATGAACCCGTTGGCTCCGGTCACGCACACTGTTTCTTCTTCCTTTTCGGCTTCTGACGCCATTCTGTAAAAGAAAAAAAAAATTATACTTGAGCTTTGGGGATTACAGTGATTGGGATTTTATAGTCAGAGGATATGATGATGATGAATTGGATGGATTGGGATAATGTTTTGTAATGATCATTTTGCATTTTGGATGACGATGATGTACACTTAGAGAGATTACGTAGTTGGCTGAAGTAGGTTGCTGATTGAGTGACTAGTGTATGACTTGTCGTTCGTCTCAGATTAATAATAGTAACATTAAAAATAACGCTGACTCGTTGAGTACTTTTTGCGTAAGAAAATATAAATATATATGTTGACCATAACATATTTACGCCATGCAACAATTACAGGATAAGAAAAAAATTAAAAAGCAGCAGAGGTCAAACAAAAAGGCTATTTTGGAGATGCTTCAAAGTAGGCTGTAAATTACCGTTATACATGTAAAGTAATAAATAATAAAAAATATATTATAATTTTAATTGTGTAATTATAAAGATGTACTCCATTTTAGAGTAATTCCAATATAATCGACTTAATATAAAATTATAATTATAACAATGATCATTGTCAGAAAGCAATCAAAAAAAGATTTTATATTAAATTTTACGTTATTTTTGGTACATATAATATTGTTCTTTAAATCACTCAAATATTACAAAGGGCAATCACATGGTGTCCCAAAATTTATCTTGGTTACTGGTGCAGAATAAGAATTTATACTAAGATATATTTTCTAATTAATTAAGGACTTTTGATTTTCTTTCCAATTTAGAATTTTATTTTTCCTTAGTGATTTAGAATAATTACTACTACTATAAATAACTCCCTCTTGTAGCCTTTGAAGACATGTTCGACTTCAATAATATGTGAGTATTTGACAGTTAATTCTAGGTATTCTGCAGAATCAATGAGTCTTAACCCGGTATTCTTTTGAATCAATATGAATTTAGTTGTTCTTTTATTCCGATATTCTCTAAAATCAATGGAATATTTTAAACAATAAATTTTCGCTGCATCAACTTGGTATTAGAGCAAAGTGAAGACTAATGTGCTCAACCTCTTTCATTATTCCCCACCTTTGATCGACTAATTGATTGCCAAAATCAAAACCAACAACAAAACCGCCGCCTTTATCTTCAAATTTCGGCCAAAACACCAACTTTTCGAACAAACCACCACTACCATCATACTCACCGACCCAAAATCTTTTAGATATGGCCATCCTTGTCCAAATTTCTAATCACCGTTGCCGATAAGCCTATCTTTTGCTTATTCACAATTTTGACCCAATTCTTTCATTTATACCATTATTGCCCTCTTGTTTTCTAAATTTAGCAAAAGAACCCAAACAAAGACCAAAAAAAAAAAGAAGGAAAAAATGAGAGAGAAAAAAAAAAATTGAATCATGAAACCACAACATCACTGTGAAGATTTTATCTTGAAAAAAGGTTTTAATTAGGATATTGGAGATTTTGCGTTCGATTGCTCAAGATTTAAAGAAACTTTAAAATAGAAAATCTTTGCACATGAAGCAAGCATATGGATTTGATGAAGTTGTTCGTGATGATGTTTCTTATGAGGATAATGAGGAAAATAGTAACTTTGTTTCACTCGACAATATTATTCCTTCTGAGAAGAATATTCATTGGCCACTGGTGTTTACAACAAATTCTCAATAGAAAGACATTGATTTCGATCAACTACTGAACTTTGATGAGTATCTTGATATTGTGGGACAAGAAGAGGTAATTGTTCATACATCTTTTGATTTTCTCGAGGAAAAAGAGGTAGTTATTTATACAATCTCTTGTTGTTCTCTTGATTTATCAAAAAAAGATAAAAAGAATTATGATATTTTTCAACAATTAGTGGATTATGAGAAGAAATTGTTTTTCGTCAACTATGTTGAAATTCGAAGCGAACAGTACGAGAAGGCATTATTAGAGAAATTGTTGATAAAAGAATTTATTTTACGCCATTGAAGTGATTGGATGGACATTATTACAAAAGTTAGAAAATTTAAAGTTCGCTGTCTACGTCGAAGCTCTATTTTGAAAATTAATCCTTATAAACATGAAAATGTTCTTGAAGACTACAACATTCAAAATTCGAGGACAAATTTTCTCCACCTTGGTGGGAATGATACAGAACAAGAAATTAAAAAAATCCTAATTAGATTGAAATTTATGATATTTAGGAATATTATAATTAATTTGTATTCTACATTAATTTGGTTTCCTATTTAGAGTCTTATTATTTAGGGATTACTTATTTGAATAATATTCCTAATTTAGGTATAAATCTTTTTTAAATAGATTTTCTAATCAAATTAGGATAAATTTTAGTTAGTATAAATAAGTGTCTTTTATATCTTTTACAAGCAAAGATTTTTTATTTCAATAATATTATCAATTTTTAAATCTCTTTGTGATTATTTGAGCTGTTAATTCTCGGTATTCTGCGGAATCAACGAGTTTTAACCCTTAAAATCACGGTATTCTTTTGAATCAAAGTGAATTTTGTTGTTCTTTTATTCCGGTATTCTCTATAATCAACGAAATATTTTAAAACATTAAAGTTTCGCTGCATCTTGGTATTCTTTTGAGTTCGATAATATTTTCAATTTTTAAATCTCTGAGTAAGTATTTGAACTAGTTAATTCTCGGTATTCTGCGGAATCAACGAGTCTTAATCCCTAAATTCAAGGTATTCTTTTGAATTAACGTGAATTTAGTTGTTATTTTATTATGGTATTCTCTAAAATCAACGAAATATTTTGAACATTAAAATTTTGCTGCATCAATTTGGTATTAGAGCCAAAACTTGGTATTACCCATCTAACCCATCTCCCACCAAACCCTTTTTTTTTTCTCTCTCTCTTTTCCCCTTTTGATTTTTCTCGTTCAGCTATAAAAAAATTAAATTAAAAAAAAGAAAAACAAAAAAAAATTCAGCCCCGTCGGCCACCATCCAAGGCTGTTGGCTATCATTTTCCATCGCCGATCCAGACGCAACCACTACCATTCGGATCAGAAAGCACCGACCATCAAACCCAAGCATTGACCATTGCCGACTGTCCACAAAACGCTGGAAAAGTTGCGAAAACAGCTGCGAAGACCGCCGCTGTCTGGCGCGATTTAGCCATCATCACCACCATCAATCAACTCTTCCCCATCAACTGAACCACTCTCACTTATCCCCACCATCGATCGCCGGAAATCAAAGCAACCACAAACCCGCCGCCTTTATCTTTAATTTCTGGCCACAACACTACTTTTTTGGATAAACCACCACCACCATCATACTCACCAACCCAAAATCTTTTAGATCCACCCATCGCTGCTCAATTTCCGACCACTGTCACCGAAAATCTAAAACTTTTGCTTAATTATAATTTTGGCCCAAAATTTAATTTAATTTTCAGTTTAAACCCATTACCTTTTAAAACTCGAATTTGGAAAATGCCTCCAGGAAAAGCTCGTGATGCTCATGCTGCAACTTATAATCAAGATAATATTTCTAAAGATGAAGCCTTGGCTAGCATGACAACTAGAATTGATATGTTAGCTGTATTAATAGCATAAAGCAGAGTTACTCGCTGAACGTCATCGCACACCGAAACGCAAAGACAAGTCAAGTGAAAGCTTTGCTAACCTATTCTCTTGGCGTCGACCTAGAACTGAGTCTACTGATGACAGAAGATGGGAATCTGGGTTGAGAATTGACATTCCCGAATTCCAAAGAAGTGGTCGACCTGAAGAATTATTGGATTGAATTAATGACATTGAGGAAGTTTTCAAATACAAGGAAGTTCCTGAAAATAAATAAGTTTCGCTTGCTGCAACTCAATTCTGTGGAAGAGCAACAACTTGGTGGCAACAAACTAAGCTCACAAGGATTAGGCAAAGGAAAAGGAAAAGGAAGATTGATTCTTAGGAAAAGCTGAAGAAGCACTTGTGTGGAGCATTTTTGCCTCATAATTACACCAAACTATTATACCAACAGCTAAAAAATTTAAGGCAAGGTAATCGATCAGTGGATGGTTACATCACAGAATTCCATTAGTTGGTAGCACGCAATGACTTGACAGAGACAGAAGAACAACATGTTTCCTGCTATCTTGGAGGCTTACAATCCTAGTTTTAAGACCAGTTGAATCTACTTGATCCATACTCTGTCTCAGAGGCACACCAAAAAGCCTTGCAGTTGGAGAAATAATTTAGTCGACTTACTGAGGACACAAACTTTCGGGATCCTCAAGGTGTTGTTCGTGATAATTCAAATCTGACTTCCCAATTTCATAATTTCACGCCTCCAAATCCTCCAAATAAAACTAGTAAACCTAACGAAATCGGTCAAAGCAGCAAAACCCAATCCACAGGTTTGGGATTACGCTATTTTAATTGCGGAGATAGTGGGCACCGAATGATAGAATGTAAAAATGGAGGAAAATATGGTAAAGGCTTATTTGTAGGCATTGAGGAAAGTGAAAACTACCAGAAGGAAGAAACTGAAGAGTTCATTGAAGAGCCAACTTTTGATAATAATGGTAGCGCACAATTCGTTGAAGAATATGGTGACAGCGAACCAATATTGATTGTAAACCACACATTCTTCACTCCTAAAGGTCAAGACAAAGACAAATGATTACGATAAATTATTTTTTTAGACTACTTACACAATTGGGGGAAAAGTATGTTGTATATTTATAGACTGGGTAGTTGCAAGAATGTCATTTCGGAAAAGGCCGTAACGAAGCTAAATTTAAAGACTGAACCTCATCAAAGTCCATATAAACTCACATAACTGAAGAAATACAATCAAGTAAGCTCACATCATTAAAGAAATGCAATCAAGTAACTGTATCTAAACGTTACTTAGTTTCCTTATCCATTGGATCGATCTATAAAGACCAAGTTTGGTGTGATGTTGTGACTATAGATGCTTGTCATCTATTACTAGGTAAACATTGGCAGTATGATCAAAATGTAGTACATGATGGGAAAAAGAAGACTTATATCTTTATGTTTAACAACACCAAGATCGTTCTCCTACCTAATAAGGAGCTCACTCTCAAATAAGACTTGGGTAATAACTTGTTAAGCAATAAGCAATTTATGGAGGTTGTAACAAAGACAAAGAGAGTCTACATTTTATTAGGAAAGGAAAGTCATAGTTATTCGAAGATTCCTGAAGTTGTGACACCTATACTAGAGGAATTTCAAGATTTGTTCCCTAATGAGCTACCACAAGGTTTGCCACCTCTTCGGGATATACAACACCAAATTGATTTAGTATCAGGCTCTATATTACCAAATCAACCTCATTATCGTATGAGTCCTACAGAACATGAGGAATTAAGGAACCAAGTGGAAGAGTTACTAGAAAAGGAATTTATCCATGAAAGTCTTAGTCCATGTGCAATCCTGCTTTGTTGACTCCAAAGAATGATGGCTCTTGGAGGATGTGCGTGGACAGTCATCATTTTCCAATTCCTCGATTAGATGACTTGTTAGATCAACTCAGTGGAGCAGCAGTTTTTATCAAACTTGATTTGAAAAGTAGTTATCGTCATATTTGAATACGGCCTGGAGATGAATGGAAAACAATTTTTAAAACTCGCAAAGGGTTACACAAGTGGTTGGTAATGCCGTTTGGCTTATCCAATGCTCTAAGTACTTTCATGAGAGTTGTGAATCAAGTTTTTCGCCCTTTTATTGGAAAGTTTGTGGTTGTTTACTTTGATGATATACTTATATATAGCGCCAACCACGAGTTACATCTACAACATTTAAGAGTACTTCCAGCTTTAAGAGCTGTAAGTTTATACATAGCAGTAAACAAGTGCATTTTCTTCTTGATAAAGAAAGTATTATTTTTAGGATATGTGGTCTCAAAAGATGGTATATCCATTGATCAATCGAAAGTGGATCCTATTCGAGATTGGCCACAACCAATGACTTTGTCTGCCATTAGAAGTTTTCATGGATTGACCTCTTTTTAATGGTTATTTATTCCTCATTTCAGTACTATTATGATACCAATCACAGATTGCATGAAAGGAGGACAATCCTCGTGGACAAAAGTAGTTACTAAGGCATTTAAGATTATCAAAGAAAAGTTAATTACGACCCCAGTACTTGCCCTACCAGACTTCTCTATTACTTTTGAGGCATATTGTGATGCATCCAAAGTAGGCATTGGAGCTGTTTTAAGCCAGCAGAGTAAGCCGATAGCTTATTTCAGCAAAATTTTGAACGGAGCAAAGGCATGCTACAACACTTATGACGTGGAGTTTTACGTAGTAGTCTAGGCGTTAAAACATTGGCGACATTATCTGATTCATAGAGACTTTTTTTGTACACTGATCATGCCGTATTGAATCATCTCAATAGTCAAGACAAACTTTCTCACGGACATGCCACTTGGACAGCATTCCTTCAGCAATTTACTTTTGTGGTAAAGCATGCCTCTGGCAAATCCAACCGGGCAGTAGATGCACTTAGTCAACGAACTTTATTGTTGACATGAATGCATAATCAAGTTATTGGATTTGACACATTTCGAGAGTTATATGCTACTGACCCTTTCTTTACTCCTCTATTAGAAGACATTACTGCAGGGTTCCTTTCAGATTATCATTTACAATGATGGATTTCTTTTCAAAGGTAATCAGTTATGTGTTTTTAACTCCAGTTTGAGATTGAAGATTATTGCAGAGTTACATAACGAAGGCATGTGGGTCGTGACAAAACTTTGGCTCTAATCGCCAACACTTATTTTTGGCCTACCATGAGGTGTGATGTCTATCATTATGTCGAGACTTGTCACATTTGTCAGATTTCCAAGGGCACCACAACTAATGCTGGGTTATATATTCTGCTTTTGCTACCAACACAACCTTGGGCTGACATTAGCATGTATTTTGTTTTGGGATTACCCCACACTCGGAGAGGTATGGATTCAATATTTGTTGTTGTGGATCGATTCTCGAAAATGGCTCATTTTATTGCCTACAAGAAGACTACAGACGCCTTGACTGCTGCTCGTCTATTCTTCAAGGAAGTCTATAGATTGCATGGCTTATCGACTTCTATAGGATTTAACCGGGATACACGTTTTCTTAGCATTTTTAGAAGATATTATGGAAATTGACTAACACTCGCCTGAATTTCGAAAGTGCTTGTCACCCACGAATATATGGTCAAACTGAAATTGTCAACCGTTTTTTAGGAAATCATCTACGTAGTCTAGTTGGCGATAACCTAAAGACATGAGATTAGGAGTTATACCAAGTTGAGTTTGCTTATAATCGAGCAGTTAAGCGTAGTACTGGTTTAAGCCATTTTCAGGTGAATTACGGATAAAATCCACGAGCTCCCATGGACTTGGCTCCAATTCCAGATTTAGTTCACAAAAGCAGCAAGGCAGAAGACTTTATTGAGCAACTTAAAAAGATTTATGCAGCTACACAAGAGTCTTTGAAGCAAACTACCAAAGGTTATAAAATTGTGGCAAACAAAAAACTTTGAGCTTTAGAATTTCAAGTGGAAGATCTTGTTTAGGCTATCCTAACCAAAGACAGATTCTCTATTGGAGAGTACAACAAGCTTTCTGCCAAGAAAATCGGACCTTTAGAGATTATCGAGAAGATAAATTCTAATGCATATAGACTAAAGCTTCCTAGTGATATCTGCACCATGTGTTCAATGTCAAGCATCTTATTCCTTACAGAGGTGATCATGATGAAGATGTTATTACTGACAATCCAAATTCGAGGGCGAATTCTCTCCATCCTGTGGGAATGATGCAGAATAGGAATTTATACTAGGATATATTTCCTAATTAATTAAGGACTTTTAATTTTCTTTCCAATTTAGAATTTTGTTTTTCCTTAGTAATTTAAGATAATTACTACTACTATAAATAATACCCTCTTATAGCCTTTGAAGGCAAATTCGAGTTCAATAATATTTTTAATTTTCAAATCTCTTTGAGAGTATTTGAGCAATTAATTCCTAGTATTCTATGGAATCAACGAGTCTTAACCCTTAAATTCGTAATATACTTTTCAATCAACATGAATTTAGTTATTCTTTTATTCCAGTATTCTCTAAAATCAATGGAATATTTAGAACATTAAAATTCCACTGCATCACATAATTAGAGGGTTCATTGGATAGCTGATACTCTAGGGTTTGAAGCTCCATGTTCTGTTTTGCTTTGTCTTTTGAGTCAGTGTCCGAGTCCGAGTCAGAGGCATCGGTCGAGTCCGAAGAGTTGGCTTTTGTTGTTGGTTTAGGGTTGTTCTTAACGCCGGGCATGGCCGTGTCTCCATCTTCTTCTTCTTCTGTGATTGCTGCTAGAGTTTTTTCTTCGGGTTCTATCTTCTGAACTCTTTCTTAATTTGTCTCTTTCAACGAGTAATGGTTTTTCAATTTTATGCAATTTTTTTAACGATAAAATGATACATGTCTGGATTCTGGAGTGGTAGAAATTTTGTTTATATCCCTTGATTTTGATTAAAAATACAAATAAATGTATTTATTATTGGTCAAATTAAAAGAACCCCCCCCCCCAAACACACACACATATTACACATGCATAAGCATTTGTATTAGTGTTTCACTGCAACAATCACTCTAATTTTCCCCTTTATTTCTCCCATCCTAATTTATTATATGCCCATTGAATAATGGAGTAAAGTATAAGAAAAATTAACTGTATGATTTTTTTTTTCAAATTTTGTGACAATTTGAACATTATTTTTGTTAAGTTGTGCATCAATTTACGGGCGAGTCTGTATGAACCCCTAAATTTACTCATCAAACCCATAAATTCATTAAAAAATTTATTACAAAATTCCCGTTCAAATCACAGCCAAGCATGGCATATGTCCTGAATGATTCTGCTTGTTAGGAAAGGAAGATATCAACTAATCCAAAATGCAGTAAAGAGCAGTTTAACTAAATATGCAGTGGAATCAGACATGAAAGAACGTTTAACAGATACAGATATCTAAAATAACATCTAATTATCAGAAATTAAGATGCAAGATTTCAGGTGTTTACAAATAAGACTAATTAAACAAACAAGATGAAAACTACAAGTTACATTGTTAAGCAGTTAATATTAATTAAAGAAGCTGGACGAAAGAAATTTACCCCTGAACCTGTCCCTGTAAATCTTTTACTGTAGATATGACCCAATTCAATTTCCATAGATATATAACTTTGCCAGGCTTCCAACATTGTACCACTGCATTAAGAGAAGCACAAGCTATCTAAAAATATATATAGATATAAACAATTTTTTGCTATGTATGCACTGGCAAAAATTAAAATTGGTGAACCTGATCTTAAGTAGCCTCTCCCAGATACTACGAGTATCTTTTCCCATACTTTGTTCAAGACGCGCCAATAAGCATACAAACACATCAAACCGTTGGTATTCTTCATCTGTTCTGACAAGTAATCTGATGCACACTGTAAGGAAGAGAAGACACTGTCGTTTATGGACATTTACAACCTCCAAATCCCAGAAAGCTAACAAATTTAATGGGTATCATAAAGATTAAAGACAGACAGGTTATTTGTTTATGAGCACAAACTTTGAAGACAGCTGTACATCCTGTACCAAGGTTAGACTATCAATAGTTGAACATCATGTGAAGATTTAAATCCATAAATTCTTGAAGACATCTTCTCTAAGTCAAAAAGCATCCCATAGGAATTTTGACTGTTTTGTGCTACCAATGATGATGGTAGCGCCAGACCGCCAGTCAGCTCTCTCTCTGGCCAAGAAAGTCCTCAATGATAAACATGATCCAAGAAATAAAAGCAATGGATTGAAATCTACCATCCAGAACAAGCCATCTAGAAGTACCAATGCTTCAGTGCAGTGCCTTCCACTTGATATGTAACAAAATTTTGACAAGGAAACTTAAAACTTCACTTAAAAGCACTAGTGACAGCATCCCACAACATTGGACACAGATATAGCTGCTGGAAAACATTCAACAGAAACAAAGAATTCCAATGGTATCTATGCCAGACACAATGTTATACCTGATGCTGGCATAAGATCAATATGCCACAATTGCACTTGATAGCCATACACGAAACAACATATGTCTTGAATCTTAAAGGTATCATCTAGCAACTAGCTCCATCCAGTGATCCACAATTAAGCATTTCTTGGGTATGATCACTACAAGAAATTTGACTTTTTAAGACGATATTTTTTTCAACGCTTTGACATTTGGTCACGAAATGATATTTACTGTGACAAATTTATGAAATCGTATCTAATAATTTTGTCCTGACTTGTGTTATATTTTGTGACCAATAATTTTATTTTGGAACACAATATTTGGTATCCGATTCAACCTTTTTGTGACAAATATTTTTTTAGTCACTGAAAAACATATTATTTTAGCACAAGAATTTCCCTCCAAATTCGAAACATTTTGGGACAATATTGCATTATTTATGACAAAAAAAATGGTTGCAAAATATTAGTATAGGCGATGACACTATTTCGTAACTAAAAGTTAAGTACAAATTTAACCAAACTATCTGTGACATATATATTAGTCTCTAAAGCTATTTTTACTTCTTATAATTTTAAGATGCCATTTTTTGGTCTTGGATGAGTAATTACAGTGACAAAAGTAAAAGTAGTAGCTAAAGGTTTTGTCTTGAATAACATTGTATTTTTGTGACCAAGTTCTTTCTTTTCTTGGACACACTATATATACGTTAAAATTCTTGGAACAATTCACTGAGAACTGAAAACCTTATCATTTAATCATGTGATTTATTGGCTTGCATTTGGCTATATGATATGGTTGGAATGGTGGTTCTTGTTGTGTGAAATTGATGAAACCTACCTCGGTGCAAAGAATTGATTGTAGAAGTTTTGCAATTTTTTTAGAACATACTGTAGAAGTTGGCCCATGGATGTATGCAGAGGCTTATGCTCAATATGTTAGCTCGAACAGTTCTTTGTTGTTGTGCTTTTGAGTGATATATCGCTTAACTGAAAAAGAAAAGAAAGAAGAAGTTTATTGAAGACTAAATGTCTGATTTATGTCTCTCTTGCAGGAATACTGCTGTAAATGTAGAAACCTGGGTTAGTGCATTTGGAAATAATGGTTTGCAGCATGATTGGCTCATTTGCATTGCTAAGATAGGCCAGACATTAACAAGAGCAACCAGGTAGGGAATTTTTGGTACAGTTTTATTACTATTCTTTTGCGGTTGTTATGGAAGATGTGCTATATTTCAATGATTCTGGTAATAGTTTTATTTTGTTTTAGGAAAAGGATTTCCTTATGGTAACTTCCAAATTATAAATGAACAAAATATATATATAAGTAGACTCTTTTGGCAGCCTACTTATGTTTTGGAAGACATAAAAATAAATTATTATTTTATAGATTGTAACGCTTATTTTTTTAGTTAAATTTAATGAGTTAAAAGAATTAATTTTGGCGGCATTAGATAGATGTACCGCCACATCAGTTTATTAATTTGTTTAACAACACACATCTATTATGACAACCTTTCATAAATTGCCACATGTATTAGTTTAACTCACCCAGGTAACTCTTCTTTTATCACTTCTTTAAACCCTACTTTATAAGGTTTTCATTACAAATTATTTCCACACCCCGCCACTTTCCCCTGTGTTTCACGGTTTTCAAAGAAATAAAGCAACTGGTTTGTTTCCTAAGATTTCTATTAGGTTATTTTATTATTAGTTTATTTTATTTGTACTGCAATTGTGTGCCTTCCTTTCTTTTTTTCTCCCTTGAAGTAGCAAGTACACTTACCGACATACACATTTTTTATTGCAATTTTTGTTTAGGGATTTTCATCCAGCAGCTTTTTCTCCCTTTTCTGATCCATCAAGTTTTCATAGGGATTCTCCATTCTCTACTCACAAGGTTTGATTTTTTTTTTGTTTTATATTATTTTAATATAATATTCTGTATTCATTATTATAGTGATCTAATATTTTAATGATTAATTGTTTAATGAGCCATTGTGATTGAAAAAGCAAGTACACTTACTGACATATATCATATTGCAATTTTTGTGTTGGGATTTTCATCCAGCAGCTTTTGCTCCTTTTTCTCATCCATCAAGTTTTCCAACCGTCCTCCATTCACCAAGGTATGGTTAATTTTTTGTTTTATATTAAATTCTGCTTTCATTATTATGCTGATTCAATATTTTAATAATTAATAATTTCATGAGCCATGTATTGTTGACTTTTTACTATTTATAATAATTAATAGGTTCAAGATATGTTTACCTTGATTTTTTTCAATCCTGCAAAGTGGCCACGAAATATATTATTAGAACCTAGACTTGGTATAACATATGTATTTGAAATACATATTTAATAAATAAAAGTATATAATATTTTAATAATTAACATTAGAAATACATATTTAAGAAATAAAAATATTTAATATTTTGATAATTAATATTTGAAATAATTAATATTTTATACTTTATACTTTAATAATTAATATTTATGATTAACATTTTAATAAAAGTATATAATAAATGTACTTTAATAATTATTTTAATAAATATTTAATATTTTATACTCAAATACTATTTCATCACCATTAAAACATTATCATAGAAATATTTGAAATACATATTTAATAAATAAAAGTATATAATATTTTAATAATTAACATTAGAAATACGTATTTAATAGATAAAAATATTTAAAATTTTATACTTTAATAATAAATATTTATGATTAACATTTTAATAAAAGTATATAATAAATATACTTTAATAATTATTTTAATAAATATTTAATATTTTATACTCACATACTATTTCATCACCATTAAAACATTATAACAGAAATATTTGAAATGCATATTTAATAAATAAAAATATTTAATATTTTAATAATTAACAGTTTTAGGAGCCATGTATTGTTGACTTTTAATATTTATACTTTAATAATTAATAGGTTACATGTGTTGATTTTTTTTAATACTCCAAAATGATCACTAAATAATTAGTATACCCTAGACTTTGTATAACAAACTTCAGAAAAATAATAAAATATAAAGAACCAAACATTCCTGAAGGTTCAACTTTAACTTATATGAATGGTTTAACTGGCTAGTAGTGCAAGTTAATATCTTGCAAGTTAATAAAATACTATTGTAGGAATGATTTTTTTTCTATATTTTTTTGTTCTTCTGCATTGCTAGGAATGAAAATAATTAATAGACTAATAGATTGAAAATACATAACAATAGACTATATTTTTTACCAATGTGGATTAGGAAAAAGAATAAGAATGAAAATACACAATTAACAATCAAAGTACATAATTAATAGACTAATAGATTGTTTGCTGTAACAGGACTTTAATGATGGATAAGAATTGGATGTGGTTGTCAAATAGATTGTCTAAGGAGTTTCGTGACGGTGTTAAGTCTTTCATTAAAATTGCTGAAAAAAATTTAGACCAAGATGGTAAGACACGGTGTCCTTGTCGAGATTGTCTGAATACTCGATCATTCAATGTAAAAACTGTTGCAAGCCATTTGATCCTAAAAGGTTTCTCTAAAAGCTATAAAAAAATGGACTTTACATGGAGAACAACTTGAAATCGGTAGTGGTAGTGCTAATTTGAATGAGGACACGAATCAAATAGGTAATGATGATGATGACGATGATGGTGATGATGATGGATGTCTTGAGATGTTGTCTGACAGGTGTGGGGAAATGGATATGAATATTGACACAAGTCTAGCGGAATCAAATAATGTGGAAATTGGAAATATCTTCCATGAATTTGAAAAATTATTTGATGCTGCTAAGCAGGAAGCATATCCGGGTTGTTCTAAGTATTCAGCTTTAACTTGTATTATCAAGTTAATGCACATTAAAGTACTTCATCACTGGAGTGATAAATCATTTGATATGTTGCTCCAATTCTTAAAGGATTTGCTTCCTGAAGGTTCAAACATTCCAACATCATACTATGAGGCTAAGAAAATATTGCATGACTTAGGAATGGGGTATGAATCAATTCATGCATGTGAAAATGATTGTGTTCTATTTTGGAAAAAGAATGTTGATGCTGATAAATGTCTTGTTTGTGATGAGTCTAGATATAAATTTGATAATGGAAAAGACAAAAAGACTCTAAAAAAGGTCTTACGTTATTTTCCATTAACACCTAGACTACAAAGATTGTTTATGTCAAGACATACAGCTTCTGATATGAGGTGGCATAAGGATAAACGTGTTGAAACAGAGGGTATTTTAAGGCATCTAGCTGATTGTGAAGGTTGGAAGGACTTTGATAACCAATATCCTTATTTTGCTCAAGATCCACGCAATGTTAGATTGGGTCTTGCAACAGATGGTTTCAATCCATTTGGTAATATGAGCAATGCCTATAGCACATGGCCAGTAATGCTTGTTCCTTATAATCTACCACCTTGGAAATGCATGAAAACCCCATTTACAATGATGTCGCTTCTTATTCCCGGTCCAAAAGCACTTGGGAAAGATATTGATGTGTATTTACAACCTTTGATAGAAGAATTGAAAGAACTATGGACCAATGGTATTGACACTTATGATGTATCTAAAAAGGAAACTTTTCGTCTACATGCATGTGTTTTATGGACAGTGAATGACTTTCCAGCTTATGGTAACTTATCAGGCTGGAGTACCAAAGGCTAAAAAGCATGTCCAGTATGTAACAAAGATACATCATCACAACCTTTGATAAATAAAATTTGTTACATGGGTCATCGTCGATTCTTACCGTCACGTCACCGTTGGTGAAATAGTTTAGAATTTAATGGGAAACCAGAAAAAGATCCAGCACCAAAGGTATTGTCAGGAGATGAGATTTTGAAACAACTTGAGTGTGTGGAACATGTGCAATTTGGCAAAAGTCCAAAGTGTTCTAGTCGGAAAAGAAAACATTCTTTTGAGGGCCTGAATTGGACAAAAAAAAGTATCTTTTTTGAGTTAGAATATTGGTCTAAACTAAAGTTGCGTCATAATCTTGACGTAATGCATATAGAGAAGAATATATGTGATAGCATCATTGGGACCTTGTTGAATATCGAAGGGAAACAAAAGACACTATCAGGGCTAGAAAAGATTTAGAAAAAATGAATATTAGAACTGAGTTGCATTTAATACCTGATGGGCCAAGATTTTTAAAACCTCATGCATGTTATACACTTGCTTTAGCTGAAAGAAAAGATTTTTGTCGATTTTTGAAATCCGTTAAGTGTCCGGATGGATATGCTTCTAATATTTCAAAGAATGTGAATGTTAATGAGGGTAAGATTTCAGGACTAAAAAGTCATAATTGTCATGTGTTACTGCAGCAATTGCTTCCAATTGGTATACGACCATATTTGCGAGAAGATGTTTGTACAGTACTTGTAGAGTTATCAAACTTCTTTAAACAAATATGTGCAAAAACTTTGTGTGTTAGTGATTTGAAAAAATTAGCCAAAGAAATTGTCTTCATTCATTGTAAATTGGAGAGAATATTTCCACCTGCTTTCTTTGATATTATGGTTCATTTGGCAATACATTTGCCATTAGAAGCAAAACTTGCTGGCCCTGTTGCATTTAGGTGGATGTATCCATTTGAAAGGTATTTAGGGAAATTAAAAAAATATGTAAGAAATAAAGCCAGACCTGAAGGTTCTATTGCTGAGGCATATATTGTGGAAGAATCACTTACATTTTGCTCAATGTACCTTAGTGGATTCGAAACAAGGTTTAATCGACATGAGCGGAATGATGATAGACAAAATGAAGAAATTTCTAGTTTATCGGTGTTCAACCAACGTGCTAGGCCATTTGGTAAAAGGGAAGAAATACAACTACCTCGAAAGCTTATACAAAAAGCTCATTGGTATGTCTTGAATAATTGCGAGGAATTACAACCTTACTTGGAGTAAGTAAATTATAGTCTTTTGAAATACACACAAACACACACATGCTATTTATATGATTTTTAATTTCTAATTTAAATAAAAAAAATTATATAGTGAGCATGCTACGGAGTTGGAGGCACATAGTCTTTCTAATATATCGGAAAGACAAGAAGAGTAATTCCCTACATGGTTTAAAAATTGGGTTTGTAATGAATATCATTTAGTAATTTAATATTTATACTTAATCAACTTTAGGATTAAATTACTTTTTTCATTATTTCTTTGTAGATGATGACTATGCGTTGTGAAGGGTCAATAGAAGCCACTGACCAATTTTATTCATTAGCTTGTGGTCCAAATCCTGTTGTGTACTCGTACTCTGGATGTAATGTCAACGGAGTTCGATATCATGTTCACACTCGTGATAAGAATCTAAAAACTCAAAATAGTGGAGTTATGGTACCAGGTCAACATGGCAGCGTTAGTGTTGACTTTTATGGTGTTTTATCTAGTGTTATAGAGCTAAATTATATTTTCGGAAATCAGATTATCTTATTTAAATGCGATTGGTTTGATACTAATTTTAATAAAAAGAGAATACAAAAGGATTATCATCTCACAAGCATTAATGTAAGCAGAATGTGGTACGAGAATGATCCTTTTGTGTTAGCAATTCAAGTCCGACAAGTATTCTATGTTGATGACTACAAGCTAGGATCAAATTGGAAAGTGGTAAACAAGATGCAACACCGACATATGTGGGATGTTCCAGAAATAAATGACATAGAAGAAAGCTTTGAAAATGTAGATAATATTTACCAAGAGAATGAGTCATCTGACATTCAATTGGCCGTCGAAGAAGAATGTTTAGATGGTAGACAATTCAATCGACCTGATGTGAGTTCTGAAGAAGCTGACAACGATGGAATACATAATGAGGGACTAATACTTGAAGATGAGGCTTCTGATATTGGGGAAGAGGATGAAACAATTGAAAATTATTGTAGTGATAGTGAAAATATTTCATCAAAAGATAATGACAATGATATCAATTAATAATACATGCAATACAATTTGGTAATCTTTTTTTTTATGTGCATTATTATGTATGATTTATTTTTAGTTATTTGTTTATGTTAGCACATATTTGTATTATGGATGATTTAATTATGTTTTGTTAAATTATAGGATATTGGATCATGGCTCCTGTAGGTTCTCGCCGATCACGTTCAGTAGCAGGGGCACAAGCACGTAATGAATTAGCTGCACCAACTAATTCATTGTCCAATTCTAGCTCTAACGCTATTCCTGGTATTTTATCTAGTCATATTTTAATTTTTTTTAATTTGCCTCATGTCATTTAAAATTATTGATATTTTTATTCTTTTTTTTTTGTAGTTGCTAATATTAAGAAAAACAAGAGATCCAAGTCAAGAGGCTTAAAACTTGACAAGCTCATTCACCAGTCCCAAGCACCATTGCCAATTGAATTTTGTGAAACAATGAAAGTGCCTGTTGGTGCTAATGCAGCAGCGTTAGCTTCTGATACTGGTGTCGTTCTAACGAAAATTGCTCCATTAGGGGCAAAGAAATGGAAAGATGTGCCAGAATCTCAAAGGATATTGATGATAGATGATATTGCAGTACTATTTTACTTCATTTCATGTTTAATAGTTAATGGATTGGTGGTCCTCTTTTTTGTACAAATTCAATGTTACTAACATTTGTGGTATTTTCTCCTTGTTTACTTTGCAGAGCAAATTTGTTATTGATGTCCATAATCCAATCATTAGAAACTACTTACTGGATAAATTGGCGACGAGGTTCAAAAATTTTCGTCACCAATTGAAGAAAGAGTTTGAGCAATATCCTACAGTTGAAGAGGCAAAGCGAAATCCACCGAAAGATCTTCGTCATAAGCAAGCAGAATGGGAGAGTCTTTGTGATTATTTTTCAAGTGAGGCATTTAAGGTACAATTTTAATATACCAAGTGCTATTTGCTGGTAGAAATCTTCTTTGTGATTTTTTTTTGTTGGCACTGTTTTTCTACACCATTTTTATTGTTTTTCTTTGTGATTTCAATCACTATAATTAGATTGGTACCTTTTATTATTAATGTTTATTATAAAATATATCATTGAGGATTTTTCCATGAACCATATTCTGTGTAAATCATAAAATGCAACTATTTTGTTAAAACGCTTCAGAAAATTGAAATTTATGGCAAACTTAGGTGCTGTAAATTATTATTAGAACCTAGGTCAGCTTACCCATTTCACACGATGACATAGTTTTCATGTAATAATTGTCAATTCTATTAATTAATTTGATAACATGTTCTAACAAAATTAATTACAGATACGATCAGAAAAAAATAAGCAGAATCGTAGTAAAGTGTCTTCTGTGCATCGTGGTGGATCGAAGTCTCATGCACAACATCTAAATGAAATGGTACTTGAAATGAAGGAAATTTTGTTTGACCTTTTTCTATTATGTACTTGTATCATGTTTATAAATATTAAAATGCTTTTCTTCTTTTATATTGGAAAGACGGAAATGCTTAGAGAGTCTCCTGGTTTGATTGCTTTGTTCCGAAAGATGTTTTGGAGTGAAGCCAAAGGATGGAGTAGTATGGAAGCAAAAGCGAAATATGTAAGTTTTTCCAAATTATTTACGTTTACTTGCAGTTAGAAGTATATGTGGGATTGAGGACATATTTGCTTAAAAAATTTAACTAATGTTTCATTCTTCCATTGTATTATCATTTTACTCTTATTTTATTACAAAGAATAAAATGATATTTTATTAGTCTACAAGAAAAATAAGAATTGTTCCATTACGTGATTGTAAAGTGTAACTGTGATTGAGGAAATAACATGCAGTCCGTTAATCAGAATTTATTCATGTGCAGAAATACAATATTGATAAGTTTAAATGCATTTTTCTCCAGATTTGGTATTTTAATATCGAATTGAAATATGTTGCTGAACCATTGCAATATCACTATTAGTTTATGTTTCCCTACAAGCTTGCTGACTATCTCTGCCATTTGTGAGTTCACTTTGGGTGAGTGTCTTGTTTACTGTAGTCTACATATAACCAGCTTTTATCGATACACATGTTTGTTGAGTATCAAGTTGTCTATGGTAGCTATAACAGTTCTGCACAGGTGTATGACGACACTCCACTTATATATGAAATACAATATTGATATATAAGTTTATTCATGTGCAGAATTACAATATTGATAAGTTTATATGCATTTGTCTCCAAATTTGGTATTTTAATATTGAATTGAAATATGTTGCTGAACCATTGCAATATCACTATTAGTTTATGTTTCCCTACAAGCTTGCTGACTATTTCTGCCATTTGTGAGTTCACTTTGGGTGAGTGTCTTGTTTACTGTAGTCTACATATAACCAGCTTTTATCGATACACATGTTTGTTGAGTATCAAGTTGTCTATGGTAGCTATAACAGTTCTGCACAGGTGTATGACGACACTCCACTTATATATGACTATCATATATTGCTCAACAGGCACATTGATTATATTTGCAATGTATGACTTGTTGTGATTGTTCTGCTTTTAATTCTGAGCTTACTTTCCACTCATGTATGACGGGCTTAATATGCTCTACTTGTGCGTTGAGTGGCGACTAGATTTTCAATATGCTTAGAATTGTTATTTTACATCATTCTCCAACATAGATATGGATGTAAACAGAATATTAATTGAAATCATACTCATAACTCATTATATTATTTGCTTAGAACCCTTCTTGTAATTTTAAATTTATATATATTTTTATTATTCTTTTCTAGTACTAGTGGATTCTAGAAAGTATGTTATTATAGTAGTAATAATTAAAGAATCCACTCACCGAGTTATATCTATTATACATTTATACTCATCTTTCTTTTTCTTGTTTCTATCTCCTCGGGCATTCAAGAGCTTCCTCCTTGCTGTTAATATCTTTTTATAACGAGATTCAAGAGCTTTATTTTTAATATGACTAATAAAATATGATTCACTATCTTTTGTAGATGTGTTTAATATTATTTTTAAAGATTTAGTAATTATTCAATTTCTAATTATGCAGGACCAAATGATAGACATGAAGGAAAACTCCAATACCAAGGAAAATGTTGAGCCATTAACTGATAATCAAATTTGTGAAATTGTTTTGGGGAAGAAATCTAATTTTGTGAAGAAAATGATAGGTCCTTTAAAGTTAACATCCAATGTAGCATTGTCCCAACAAAATCAGGAGATGGCAAAGACGATTGAGGAGCAAGCAAAAAAGATTAATGAGCAAGATAACAGACTATAGGTAGTTGAAGATTTCATAAAATTCATGAAAGAACAACCATCATTTTCACTTACACCTTCAGTTGATCCTGCATTATTTGATTCTCAATCCCAATAAGACCTTTGCAAATACATCTACTATGAAATTTTACTTTTAGGTCATTGATAGTGATTTGTGACTTTTATATTTACATTTATTTGCTAAGAACCAAATTTGTTTGGATTTCAATGTCATTCTTTGTGTTTGAATCCTTCGGATTATGAATAAATATTTCGAAGTCTTTCTTATGTTATGCTTTGTGTTTGAATCCTTCAGATTATGAATAAATATTTCGAAGTCTTTCTTATGTTATTCTCATTATTCTCATTGTTGTTGGTTTGATTGTTAATGACCACCTATTTTTAATAATCACACTAGCCTGTCTAGTAAATTACTTCGTCCTTAAAAATAATGTGAGACAATATTGTTTGTTATTTGAAACGAAGATAATTGTCATGGAATAATCTCTTTTGTATCCAAATTTTTTCGTCATTAAATATCAATTTATGTGGCTACAATATGTCGTCGTGAATGCTTTCTTTTAATGACAATTTAGAGTAGTCACTGTAACTCTTCGGATACGATATAAATAGTCATCAAATGGTAAAATATATTGTGATTAAAAACAATGTGAGACTATATTATTTATCATTTGAAACGAAATTAATAGTCATGAAATAATATTTTTTGAATCAAAATTTTTGGTCAATAAATATCAATTTATGTGACTAAAATGTGTCGTCATGAATGTTTTCTTTTAAATGACAATTTAAAATAGTCACTTTAACTTTTAGGATACAATATAAATAGTCGTTAAATAGTAAAATGTATTGTAGTTAAAAATAATGTGAGACTATATTGCTCGTCATTTGAAACGAAATTAGATGTCACGGATTAATATTTTCTGAATCAAAATTTTTTTGTCACTATATATCAATTTATATGACTAAAATATGTCGTCGTGAATGTTTTCTTTTAATGATGATTGAAAGTAGTCATTTAAACTTTTTTGATACCATATAAATAGTCATAAAATAATAAAGTGCATTGTAATTAAAAATTATGTTAGACTATATTACATATATTTTGCAACGAAAGAATACGTCATAACATGTTAATTTTTCTGACTAAATATTATAGTTGCGAATGCTTACATTTTATGACAATAGATAATAGTCACTTAAAATGTTTTGATACAATTTAACTAGTCATGTAATAGTAAAATAAACTGTCATTAAAATAAAGTTGGCACTAAATTAATTACTAATTGTATTAGCAAAAATTGTCACAAATGAAAACTATTTGGGACGATTATGAAATGTCGCGATATGTAAACTTCAACAACAAAAAAATAGTGTTGCTAATTGTATCGTCAAACCTCTAAAATGACGATTTTAGTAATAGTTGCGACTATATTTACAAACTCTTAAGACAAATATTATAGTCACTATAAACCACATATTATGACCGATATGAAGTGTCATTGATTACATTTTTGAATCTCTAATTTGACTATTTTAGACACTATTCGTGACAATTTTAACTTAATTTTAAGACAATCATGTTGGTCATAGAATAATGTTCTTAAAGTGACGAAAATAATTTTGGTCGTTAGAACCTTTTAAGACGGTCCTTCTACGACTAACGTGTGACAATTTATTTTTTGTCATAAAAAATATAAAGTGACTAATTTATTATTTTTAGTGACTAATATTCTTTGTAATAAAATCTTATTTTTCTTGTAGTGGATTTGGGAAGCTTCAATTTCTTGATATTAAGGAGTAAAACCAATTTTAATATTGAATAGCCAACAGTATAAATTTACAAACCTGAAAGGTTTCCCTTATCAATGAATAATCCAAGGTGCCCTCAACTTCACCGGAGAATAAAATTCTCCGCCTCAAACCATCTATTCGAGCAAGGAATAGATCTAGGTACTGAAACAAAAAAGAACCAGTTAACAAAAAAATGCATGATGAATCAGAAGTAGATATATACCAAATCATACAGCTCAAGAAACCAAGATATGTACAGAAGACATAAATTTATATCTTTACCTCCTCAAAGGTTGAAAAAGCACATCGTAGTGACTTCCCAAACACCTGAAATTAGTAATGGAAAATTTGATGAAATAATAGGTGAATCCCGTAAATATGTAATAGGGGCAGAATGAAATTAAGATTCGAGTTTGCGCAATTTGTTGCTATTAATATAATTAGAACAATCTTTTATAAATTTAAAAAATACAAAGACGTTTGTAAAGAAAATAAGTACAGGACGTTTAAACAACCCAGTTATTAAAATGCTATGGAAGTATAAAAGGAGCAGGAGCACCAAGAAAACACTTTTTGGAGCATTCCAACAACCACCACGGTATTTAATATGCATTAATTTTTCAGCACAGGTGTATTTGCCCACTAAATCTCTCTGATCCATGTTTGCTTCTGTACAGATGTGTAAATGCTAAAGCAAAAATTACTCTTCAAGGGAAGTATATTGCAATTTCAGGGGAGGGGAAAAACAAAAAAACACTAGGGAATGCTTTTCCTCAGTGACTCCCACAATCAAGTGCTTACCAAGAAATTTGCCGAGGAAGCTGATCATTTCTTTAACTTCAAACAATCAAAATCAATTACATTCAGGAAAATTGATTCAGCTCAGAATAAAGGGTGACAGTTAAACCTAAAGTGGATATCTCCTCCTCATAAGCACGGCCACATTCCAGAGAGAGCAAAGATCGTACCCAAAGTTCTCCTGCCCAGGGACAATTTTTTGTAGCCCTGGAATAAACATCTCTCACAACATTACCTACCTGAAGAGGAGAGTAGATTAGTATACAAATAGCTGCAACAGGAGGATTAAAACAGAAAATAGAAGGATAAACCTTTAATGTTTTGTCAAGATAATGAGTATAATCAAGCCAGAGATCACTTGATACAGGAAAGTCGGTAATAGCACGTTCATAAAGAAGTTGAACTCGACCAGGATCTCCAGAAGATTGCTCATACTTCCAAGTATATCTACAACAATAACAGATTAATATAATAATATTAGACTTGAAAGCACAAAATAGAAAAAGGAGAAGAAAGAAGATAATGACACTGCATGTCCCCCCCCCCCCCCCAACAAAGTAAAAAGAGCAGACATTTTATTTTTTTTTAGAATGCAGATATTAAATATTTATTACTTATTATTATTATTATTATTTGCTAAGAAACAATAGATCATATTTAAAATGCAGATATTAATTGTTAGCTACACAAAAGCAAAATACTAATGCCATAAGAAGAAATCTGACATTAGTAAAATTTTTAGGGCTATATTTCACTTACTTTAAAAAGCTATCAAATGACGATAGTAAAGTCATCTACCATGTATTGTTGAAATTTCTCTGAGTCTGATAAATCCTGCCTAGAAATCTGCTCTTCAAGATGAGCTCGTGCATTACACATCTCCAATGCCTTTTGGTATGCTGAGGCAACATTAGAAGAAATCCCATCTAGATTACTAGATTCAACATCAAGGTCAGCCCCCTGTTCGACCTCCCAAGACTTGTAAGGGGAACAGACAACTGGCGATGAAATATACTTCGAATCCACTGAACCTGTTTTTCCTTTTCCTGCAAAACAAGCAGCAAAGGTCTTGGAATGCTTGTCATGTGGTAGGGTTGGAACACTCCCCCCACCAACCAAAAAAAAAAAACTTCCCTTTTTCTTTCTATAGATGGGAATAAACTCGTTATTTAGCCCAAAATAAATTAAAATATCTCACCTTCAAGTTAGTCTTATCAATCCTACTAAATATAGCTAGCTCAAATTCTCTGTACAATTCCCTTCTGAAACATGCAGACCAGCAGCAGTAATAGCCGCTTAAATAGATTCCTGCCTTTGAAATGCCATCGGCTAAACATTCGCGCATAGATGGATCATATTCTTGCAAAATTTCGAATAATCACACCAAAGAGGGACAGACTGCATCAGAAAAAAGTGTATTCAGCTGCCTTCATTTATATGAAAGAAGTGAGGAAGTTAGTTTGTGCATCACACAATTAAATTAGACTATAGAAATATTTATAAAAACCTACGTACACCTTACTGATTTTGAGTTGGAGCTGTTATAAAAATTTTTTTAACTTCAACAATTAATAAAGGTTAATACAAGAGAAAGTACTTCATTTTAGCTGACTCCTCCTTCTACATTTACTAAGCCATTAACCATAATGATGAAGAATATTAGTGAAGTGAGTTTGACTGATAGAAAATTGTACTATTTCTTTAAGTTAACAAATATGCAACATAATTCAGAAGCCGCCAATTTGTTACACACCATACAATTAAAAATGGAAGTAGTGGAATTAACTAATTAATTAATTTTCAGCAGTAAAAAAAAATTAAGATTAACATATGATGTGCCTGCATGTAACTTTGCATAATCTTATTTTTAGTCTGTTGAGACATGATCAATTCTCGTTCTCTCTTATTAAATCATACTCTCATTTTAATCTGGTATCGAATTTAGTTATATATCTAATCTAATCTGGTTGATTTTTCTTTTCAAAGATTTCAAGTAAAAATGATTCTTAAAATTAATTTTTGATATATGGTGGATGTTGTTACTTTGGTGGCCACTTATAGAGAAACCAAACGATATTTGCCAATTTGTGAAATCAGATACAAGCATTTGATGACATTCAGCAAGCTTTTACAATGTCAATAATCGGAAAAGAGTGAAATCAAATCATAACAATTAAAAATTGAAAAAAAAAAAGTTATCTTTTTAATTTTCATATATTGATTGAACTTCATTCTCAGTTGAAAATTATGACAAGTTAAATAAATTAATCACCATAATTAATAAATATTAGTACCTCAAGTTAATGAATTAATAACTTAGGGTCAGTTTGGGAATACTATAGCTTTTAAAATAATTGTTGTTAACTGTGCTGTAGAAATAATTAGCTGTGAAGATAATTAGTTAAGTGTTTGGTAAATTTTATTTTTAGAAGTACTGTGAGTTTTGAAAACAGTTATGGACGTTTGGTAAATTTTATTGTTAAACTATTAAGAGAAAATAAATGACTAAAATGTACATAATGTAGTATAAAGTTATTTATATATATATAAAAACATGTACATATAATATTTTTAATAATGTATTATAATAATTTTTACTAAAAATAAAAATTTATAATATATTGTTTTTATTTTTTATTTTTATCTTAAAACAATTGATAATTAAATTTATAATATAGTGAAACAAATTTAATAATAATTCGACTAACAATTTAAATAAGGATAATTTTGGGTTTAGTTGATAATTTTAAGGATATTTATGGAATTGTATTGAAAGATAAAATTGATTCTCAAAATCAAAATTTAAAAACTATTCCTTCCCTGCTTTTCAAAATCCGCGGATTGATTTTGACAAAAGTAATTTTGATTTTTTTTTTAATCAAACACTAAAATTAGCTTTTAAATTTTCAAAATCACTTTTAAGCCTCTCAAAAACAATCCCAAACGGCCCTTAATAACACTACATTTTTATCGAAATTAATAAGTCTTACAAATTCATCTCACATAATTCGATGCTAATGAACCCTTTACAAATGATTACATGTTTGCTTCGCTAATTAATTAATAAAGTAAAAACAAAAACAAATAGACTCCCATACCAATAATTTCGCAAACAACCAAATCCCACCATCTCCTTTTAAAAAAGAGGGAAAAAAAGAGAAAAAAAAAACAATCAGAGAATTATCACTTTTCTTTTTGTATCATTGTTATTCGAGTTCATACAATGCTTCAAAATAAAAGGAAATCATTCTGTATTGCTTTTGAAAATATTTGAAAATTAGTCCCATTTTCTGTTATAAAAAAATGCATAGTATGTATTTTGTTATTTTGTAATTCTTTCATTGATCCTTGGCGTTGCTAATTTATTTATTGTCGCCAGTACTACTTTCTATTTTATTTATATTGTGTTTACTTTCTGAAGTGGGAGTGAGAAGTGTGAATTTCGCTCACTCCAATGTTTACTTGCATATTTTAAGGGAGGATTAGAATCTCATTCTGTGGAACCCATCTATTTTTGGAGTGGGACTGGGAGTGGGACTCCCATGGGGGCTGTGAATGGGTTCCACCTCTTCCTTTTTTACCCTCATATTATTAAATTTAATATAATTATATTCAATAAAATAAATAAATAATATTATTATATTTAACTAAATAATATTTTGCATTGATTCTAAGTTAAAATTGCTTAAAAATAATATTATTATATTAATAAAGAATTAATAATACTACTATATACTACCTTTATTTGAAAATATAATATTATTATATTTATTTAAAAATAATAGTATTATATTTATTTAATATTAATAATTAATAATAATAAATAGTTTATTCTAAGAAATATTAATTTTGTACTAAATAATATTATCATATTATTATTATTTAATATAATTATAATAAATTTAAATAATATTATCATATTTAACTAAGTATAATTTACATTGATTCTAAGTTAAAATTACTCAAAAATAATATTATTATATTAATAGAGAATTAATAATATTACTATATACTATCTTTATTTAAAAATATAATATTATTATATTTATTTAATAATAATAGTATTATATTTATTTAATCTTAATAATTAATATTAATAAATATTTTAATTCCAAGAAAATTTTAATTTTGTACTGTGTTAATAGTAAAAATGTTTCATTTATGTTGCCCTTATCAATAATTTTTAATTTACATAACTAAAATTAGAATTAATAAAATTTTGTTGTACATAATTAAGAATTTAATATTATTATAAACCTTCAAATATAATAAAATAAATATTTTATTCTTCAAATATATATTTTATTAATTATGCAATTAAAAACTACAATTTTTTAAATAAAGGTAAACTTGTAATTTGAAAATATTTACTCCTAATTCAAAAAAAAGTAAACACATAGATTGGATTCTGATTTCAATTCCATACTTTCATTCAAGTATAAATAAACACATACTTTCACTTCCACTCCACACTCCTAATCCTAGGATTCTCACTCTTCATGATTTTCACTCCAATCTAAAATATAAACGCTTCCTTCGTATAATATTAGCGTTATGTTAATTATGTTATTAGCTTATTAAATATATACATTTAACAAACGAGTTGAATTTGTGTTATTTAAAATTTCAACACGATAGGAATATGAATATAACATTACATTACAAATTGCCATTGTTGATTATATAAAAAAAAAAAATGCCGTGCAGAGTGCACTTATAGTAATAAGAAGAGAGATTAAAATCTTTTAATTTAGCTTGCTCTATTAAGTAGAAGAATTGATAAACTCTCTTCAAACTTTTGAAACGAACCTGAAGGGACGGTCAGAGGAGAAGGACGTAGCTTTATTAACACAGAAGAATTATATTCTTGACAATCACATTGCTTTCGTGTTCTCTTTGAAGTAGTGCCTAATTAATCATGTTAAGCAAAGGCAAGATTCTTGGTTCGGCTTTTATTTAATTTAATATGTAAAGCAAAGGCATGATCAAGAGCTCCACCGATTTTATATTTGTAGTGGGCTCTACTTTTTCTTTTCACTTTTGTGCAGGGCTTAAATGCACAATGATATTCTAATGTTTTATATATATTAAAAAATACATATAACTCATTTTTTTATTAATAAATTTCATTTGTTTTAATAATAAATTTATTTTTAATTTATAATTACTATTATATTTCTATAATAAATAAATCAATATATTGATCGAAGACATGTCATCGATGGCATGTATAATAAAACCAACAAAATTTTTATTTAAAATCTAAAATTGAGATATAATGATATTTTCCCTAGATTATTCACTTTAAATTATGAATATATCCTTCTTAATGATAGGATGATAAAAAATGATGAATAATAGATAAAATTAAAATTAAAATTATTTTTTTTCAGAGTAAATTAGGCAAAATGAGATATTAAACATGTTTGTATATGAATAAAAGGCAATTGCACAAATACGAAGTAAAATTGGAGGGTTCACTCTCTTAAGTTTATTTTTCATTTTTTTTCCAATTATTCAATGGTGCCGCCTGGTCCACGCATGTCCGGTTCGTCAAGCAGACAAGCACAAGCATGTGAAACTTGCTGAATTATTATTGATGGTGGTGGGGGCTGCCTCTGGATTATGAGTTCGAAGATTTATAAAGGAAGGTTCGTAGTAGATACGTTCCATTTTCCACTTTATTCAGCGTTTACCCGGACAACTGGTTTAATGTTGATTGAACGCGTTTTCTGCCGTCCCTTCGTCGGCTTTCGTTCGTTTTCAGTTTTCTGGATTAATTTTTCTTTTTTTTTTTCATTTTTTACTCTTTATTTTACTATTTATAGTCGGTCCCACAAAAGAATATTTCATTTTTTCCAATTGTTCAATGATGCTTGGTCCGCCCATGTCCAGTTCGTCAAGCAGACAAGCACAAGCGCGTGAAGCTTGCTAAATTGTTGATGTCGGTGGGGGCTGCCTCTGGCTTTTGCTTCCACTTTTTTTTTTTTTTTCCACATTAGAGTTATTTCGCGTACATCATTTATAACTTATTAATCGACTTGTTATTTTATTAAGTATATATATATATATTTAATAAATTAGTCGAATTTATGTTCAGCTAAAACTTTGTTATATTTCACACGACAGTAATGTAACATATGATAGGAATTACCATTGTGATTATAAAAAATTATGGTGTACTTGTGAGTCTTTGTCTTAGCATTGAAATTAATTCAATAAATGAAGTAATTATATGGCAAAAGGATAGGGAGAGAGAAACGTGTTGATTTACGATTTGTAAAACGAAGGTTCGTAGTAGATGCATTCCATTTTCCTCTTTATTCAGCATTTACCCGGACGCTGGATTAATGTTGTTAACCCTACAAACATCGAAGCCCGATTTTTTATTTTATTTTTTTTTTTTTTGATATACGATTTTAAATTTATTGATTCTAGTAACTAGTGGTGGTCACTGGTGATTGATGACTTGCTAAGTTATTAATGGGTGGTGGGCTCTCCTTTTATTTTCACTTTCCTGGAATAAGCAACAAGTGGAAGACTTGTTGCATGCACTTTGCTCGACTCTCCATGCTTACTGTTCAATTTTCTGATTCTGCTTTCCATAGCCCATAATTCTGCTCCTTTCTTCCTTTGCCCAAAAAAAATTTAAAAAAAATGTCGCTCATCGGAGAGGCAATCCTTACGGCGTCCGTTGATTTGCTGGTCAAGAAGTTAGCTTCAGAGGGGGTTCTGTTTTTTGCACGCCAAAAGGAGATCGAGGCCGATCTGATGAGGTGGGCGAATATGTTGGAGATGATCAAGGCGGTGCTTGATGATGCTGAGGAGAAGAAGACGACTAATCAGTTTGTGAAGAAGTGGCTTGGCAAGCTTCAGAACCTGGCTTATGATGTTGAAGACTTGTTGGATGAGTTTCAAACTGAGGCTTTCCGGAGGAGGTTGCTGCTTGGGAATGGAGAACCAGCTGCTGCTCATGATCAACCCAGTAGCAGTCGTACAAGAACAAGCAAGTTTAGGAAGCTCATTCCTGCTTGCTGCACCACTTTTACTCCACAATCGATTCAGTTCGATTATGGCTTGATGTCCAAAATCAAAGAGATCAACAGCAGATTTCAAGAAATTGTGACACAGAAAAACTCGCTGGGTTTGAACGTAAGTTCAGCGGGGAGGAGCACAGAAGACAGGCAAAGACGAGAGACAACCTCTTTGGTGAATGAAGCCAAAGTATATGGCAGGGAAACAGAAAAGAAGGAAATTGTTGAATTGTTGTTGAAGGATGATTCAAGAAAGGATGGTGGATTCTCTGTTATTTCTATTACAGGTATGGGCGGGCTGGGTAAAACCACTCTTGCTCAGCTTGTCTACAATGATAAGCAAGTGGAGGACCATTTTGATCTCAAGGCATGGACTTGCGTCTCTGATGATTTTGATCTTATCAGGCTTACAAAATCAATCCTACTTTCAATTGCTAGTGACCAGAAAGTGGATGATCACGACTTAAATAAGCTTCAAGAGAAATTGAAGAAACAACTGCTTAGAAAGAAATTTTTGCTTGTTTTAGATGACGTTTGGAATGAGAATAACAATGACTGGGTTCAACTCAGCCTTCCATTTGAAGCTGGCGCACAGGGAAGTAAGATTGTTGTCACTACTCGCAATCAACAGGTTGCAAAAATCATGAGGCCGGATCAAGCTTATGAATTGAAAAACTTGTCAACTGAGGATTGTCTGTCTGTGTTTTCTCAGCACTCTTTGGGGACAAGAGATTTCAGTTCACACAAGTCATTGGAGGACATTGGCAAGAAGATAGTGATCAAATGCAATGGCTTGCCCTTGGCAGCAAAAACACTGGGAGGACTTTTATGTGGAGAACATGACAGAGGTGTGTGGGAAGATGTGCTCAGTAGCAAGATATGGGAATTACCAGAAGATAGATGTCCCATTATACCAGCTCTTGCAGTGAGCTATTATTATCTTTCGGCACCTTTGAAACAATGCTTTGCACACTGCTCGTTGTTTCCGAAGGATTATGAATTTGAAGAGGAGGAGATAATTTTATTATGGAGTGCTTCGGGTTTCTTGGATCATAAAGAGCGTGAGAAAACTGGTGAAGATCTAGGTCGAAAGTTCTTTAAGGAGCTACGTTCAAGATCCTTTTTGCAGCAATCAAGCAACAATAAATCACGATTTGTGATGCACGACCTCGTCAGTGACCTTGCTCAATGGGCTGCTGGGGAAATGTACTTCACAATGGAGTATACCTCTGAGGTTAACAAGCAACAAAGGTTTTCCAGATATCTTCGTCATCTGTCGTATATTCGTGGAGATTATGATGGCGTTCAAAGGTTTGGGGACTTGTATGATATCCAACATTTGAGAACTTTTTTACCGGTAATACTGTCAAATAGTAAGCCTGGCTACTTGGCTCCTAGCATGCTTCCTAAGTTGCTCAAACTCCAAAGCTTGAGGGTCTTCTCTCTGCGTGGATACCGCATCCTTGAGCTGCCGGATTCAGTTGGTGATTTGAGGTATTTAAGGTACCTTAACCTGTCTGGAACTGAGATTAGAACTCTACCTGAATCAGTCAGCAAGCTTTACAATTTGCATAGTCTTTTGTTGGAAGATTGTGATCGGCTGGAGAAGTTGTGTGCAGACATGGGAAATCTCGTCAAATTGCATCATCTTAAGAATTCAAATACGAAGTCGTTGGAGGAAATGCCGGTAGGAATTGGCAGGCTGACTTGTCTTCAGACGTTGTGTAGTTTTGTTGTGGGAAAAGACAGTGGTTCTGGGTTACGAGAGCTAAAGTTGTTGACGCAACTTAGGGGGACACTTTGCATTTCAAATTTGGAGAATGTAAAACACATTGTTGATGCCGAGGACGCTCAATTGGATAGAAAGGAGAATCTTAAAGAATTATGGCTTCGATGGACACGCAGTACCGATGGTTCTTCTTCAAGGGAGGCAGAAACTGAAGAGGGGGTGCTTGACATGCTAAAACCTCATACAAATCTGGAGCAATTTTGCATCAAAGGCTATGGAGGTACAAAATTTCCAGCTTGGTTAGGAGATTCCTTGTTCTCAAAATTGGTGACCCTAAAATTTAAAAATTGTAACATGTGTACTGCCCTGCCGTCAGTCGGGCAACTACCCTCTCTAAAGCATCTTGTAGTATGTGGAATGAGCAGCGTAAGGAGATTAGATCCAGAGTTCTATGGGAAGGGTGCTTCAATTCCTTTTCCATGCTTGGAGACTCTTCGTTTTGAAGACATGGAAGAATGGGAAGACTGGATTCCTCATGGATCCGGTCAAGGAGTTGAAGGGTTTCCTACATTGAGAGAGCTTCACATTTTAGGATGTGCCAAACTGCAAGGAACATTTCCAGAACACCTTCCTGCATTGGAGATGCTTGTTATTGAAGGATGTGAAGAATTGTCAATTTCAATTACGAGTCTTCCAGCTCTTTGCAAATTTGAAATTGGTGGATGTAAAAAGGTTGTGTGGAGAAGTGCAACTGGTCATCTCGGATCTCAGAATTCAGTGGTTTGTAGAGATGCATCAAATCAAGTGTTTCTTGCAGGGCCATTAAAGCTGCGACTGCCAAAATTGGAAGAATTGGAGATAAATGATATGAAAGAGCAGACATATATATGGAAGAGTCATAACGGATTACTACAAGACATTAGCTCTCTTAAAAGACTGACGATTGCAAGCTGTCCCAAACTTCAATCCTTGGTGGCGGAGGAAGAGAAAGACCAACAACAGCAGCTCTGCGAATTGTCAAGCAGACTCGAATATCTAAGATTGAGTTATTGCGAAGGCCTTGTGAAGCTGCCACAATCATCGCTCAGCCTCAGTTCCTTGAGAGAGATAGAAATCTACGGCTGCAGGTCCCTTGTTTCCTTTCCTGAGGTTGCTCTGCCTTCCAAGTTGAAGAAAATTGAGATTAGTTCTTGTGATGCACTGAAATCGTTACCAGAGGCATGGATGTGCGACACCAATTCGTCTCTCGAGATCTTGGAGATTTCGGGTTGCGATTCGTTGACATATATTGCTGGAGTCCAGCTACCACTGAGCCTTAAGAGGTTGAAGATCTGCCATTGCGATAATATAAGGACTTTGACAGTGGAAGAGGGCATCCAGTGTAGCAGCGGCAGAAGGTACACCTCATCTCTTCTCGAGCACTTAGAAATTTACAGTTGTCCATCATTGACATGTATATTTTCAAAAAACGAGTTACCTGCCACGCTTGAGTCCCTTGAAGTTGGCAATCTACCTCCGTCTCTTAAGTTGCTTTTAGTTTGGGGATGTTCGAAGCTGGAGTCAATAGCAGAAATGTTGGACAACAACACATCTCTTGAAAAAATCAACATTTCTGGTTGTGGAAATCTTCAAACTTTACCGAGTGGTTTACATAATCTTTGCCAGCTTCAAGAGATTAGTATTGCGAGTTGTGGAAATCTGGTGTCCTCTCCGGAAGGGGGATTGCCTTGTGCGAAACTCGCAATGCTGGCGATATATAATTGTAAGAGACTAGAGGCCTTACCCAAGGGATTGCACAATCTGACCTCTCTTCAAGAATTAACAATAGGAAGAGGAGTTGCGCTTCCAAGCCTTGAAGAAGATGGCCTTCCCACCAACCTTCATGTACTGCTGATTAATGGTAATATGGAGATTTGGAAGTCAATGATTGAGCGGGGCCGGGGATTTCACAGATTCTCCTCTCTGCGACAACTTACAATCATGAATTGTGATGACGACATGGTGTCATTCCCACCAAAGGCAGATGACAAAGGATCGGGGACCGCGCTTCCTCTTCCTGCCTCTCTAACATATCTGAGGATTGAAGGTTTTCCAAATCTGGAACGCCTAACTTCTTCAATTGTTGATCTTCAAAACCTCACTGGATTGGTTCTCGGGGGATGTCGCAAGCTCAAATACTTTCCGGAGAAGGGCCTGCCTTCCTCACTTTTGTATTTACGGATCTCGAGATGTCCGTTGATGGCAGAGAAGTGCAGAAAGGATGGAGGACAATATTGGGACTTGTTAACCCATATACCGTGTGTTGAAATATATGGTAAATGGGTTTTTGATGACTGAAATGTTTTATTATTAGAATTTTTCTTTTTTAGTTGGGTGTGTTTGTGAATGTAATTTCAAATCTTAGTTGAAAACTATTTTTCTTTTGCAATTACAGATGTTGAGATGTCCGTTGATGGAAGAGAAGTAAGAGAAGTAAGAGAAGTGCAGAGAGGATGGAGAACAATATTGGGACTTGTTAACCCATATACCTTATGCTCGAATAGCCCGACTAATGAATGGGTAGAAGTGGTCGACTAATCAATGGGTTCGCATTATTTAGCTAGCAAAGGACGACTCTATTAATTAATTAATGAATTAATTTTTCATTCTCAGCTGTTGAAACTTCAGTTTCTTATATTTGTCTTTTCTGCGGTACGGTTACATATATTTGTCCTTTACATAATTTCTTATGTAAAATATTTTATTATTAGAATTTTTTTTTCTTCTAAATCAAGTGTGTTTGTGTATGTAATTTTAAAATTCAAATTTGGCTGTTGAAATAAACTTCAGTTTCTTTTATTTGGCTGTACGGTTAAATATGTGTAATATTTCTCTTCATCAGACTTCGACAAAAATTGTTAATGTTCTTATTAGTAATTAATTAGTACGGTAGTGTTCTTCTTTTGTTCCACAATTTATCAAAAGCATTTTACTACATAATCTTTGTACATGTACATCGTCATCAAATCCCATAACACCCAAAACAGAAAATCAAAAGAAAACAAGAACATGCCACACAATATCAAAAACGAAAAGAACATTATAACACCAAGTATTATATTTCACTAATTATATTTCGGCTTTAGTGGCCTTAACTTAAAATCTCCTCCAGAACAATCTGCCTCCTCAGCAATAATGTTATAATGTTCTTTTGATGTTGTTGTTTTTTTAGGTGCTACTTAAACAGATGAGGGCTGGGCCGCGTTACAAAATTATTTGTAATTTTTAATTTAATTGTTTATGTGACATCGCTATTAATATTAATCGATAAATACAATTTTATCAATTACTAAATATTTGAATTCATCAAAACTGTTATAATTGAAACGGATCTTCATATTAACACATCAATATGACAGAAAAGGGAATATTTTTAATGAATTAATTAGTATGAATGCGTAATGTATAATGGCTAACTCTTTCTTAGTTGTTGAAATTAAATTTATTTTGCTGTACGGTTATGTATAACGAGATTGAAATTGTTTCTTCACCAGAAGTAATGTTATAATGTTCTTTTAATGGTTTTGTAAAGTGGTTTTTGATTGCCGATTAAGCACTGGAAGGCTGGACTGCTGCAGTACAGAATTATTTATACTCTCGAATCTGATACACTTTAAGCAAGTTCTTGAATTAATTGCTTCTGTGCCATCGCTTTTAATATTTGCAAATATTGATCATCATCAGCTCCTTTTGGGATGTTAGAGATCTTTGTTCAGAGAGAAAGACCATAAAAATAGAGTACATAACTTGTCATATAAAAATAGTATGTTCGCATATTACTCACAGTTAGCCAAGGCGCCATCTGGTCATAATTGACATAAGAGCTCAACCGTAACACAATACACAATCTGAAGAATAGTTGCTTGATCAGGAAGTCCAACTTCGTAGCTATAATTTTTTTTTTTTGGAGAAGTGTAGCAATAATATGCTATTTTCATAAGACTTCGTTAAAGATTGTTTTGTAATTAATTTCACACAACACAAACCTACAGAAAATTGATCAAAACAAAATGAAATATTAAGGCTATAATCAGCACTTGATCAAAGGAAAAGAAGAAACAAATGAATTTGTAAGGAGTACTGCGATACGTATATGAATTTGTTTAGAGTTCTTTATCATAGAAAAAATCAATTGTATGTCCTTCGTATTTTCTCTATAAAAACTTGCATTATAGACCATATGTTTGTTTTGATATTTACCGGAGTGAATTGTTGTTTTGTGATTATCAAATAATATACTTCAGAGTTATTTATTTTTATGTTCATATAAAATTGAATTTATTTTAATGTGCACAAGAGTCATTGGAAGGATTTGCTCATTAATGGTTGGTTTGTGAAGGAAACTGACCAGACAATTTATCAAAAGCACTTATTACATCATCTTCATACGTGCACTGATGTATACTATCCCTGAATCCCATAACAACAAAAACAGATAATCAAAAGAGAAACAATATCCCAGAATGCCAAAAAAATATCAGAAACAAAAATCAAACAAAGCAATTCAAAAGCATTTGCTTGTGATGCCATGACCACGAATGCTACTGCCATAACAAGAAATGGCATTGCAAGACTGTAGAATGCCACATGTGCAAATGAGAAGAACATTACAAATCAACAATTCAAAGAAAAAAAGAAGAATTTAAACCAGCTAAAAGGATAGGCATTAGGTAGAATTTCACATGAAGAACAAGACTAAGAAAATTTAAGGGGATTTGCATTTATGATCAGCAAACGACTCAGCATATCAGAATGAGAAGAACATTCAGGAATCACCAGGCAGGACAAGATCAAGGAGGCAACAAGGAAGCATTTGTTTTGGCCAAATAAAGTTTGCAGATCTTTTAATGCTAATATTAGTAATAAAACCATTATTGGGATATTGGTTTGGCAATGTTTAATTAATGGCCCTGAGCTTTATGATCTTTATTACATGTGTATTTAATGCAACTACACATACATGTAATATGTACCTTGTAGGCTTATTTATTTATATTAATAATTAATATGATCTTTTCAAACTTACCCGAAGTTGTTGAACATAAAAAATACTCAAATATTCAGTATATCTTGATTAAATTAGCATCAA